>NC_045478.1:86866105-87169135 GCF_009650955.1 Corvus moneduloides | reverse complement strand
AATGCCCAGCACCAAGTTACAACAATAGGCTGAAAATATCTGTTCTCCATATTTTTTTGTTATATGTATTTTCTGATAAAAATGCAAAGACAGCTGAAATTTAACAGTCTGGCATCACCTGGATCTTGGAAAACAAATGCAAATCGATGTAGAGTAGGTGAAGCTCAGCTTGAACTTGGCATGAAGACCACACCACTGCCAAAATGGGTGGACTCTTGCCCTCCCAGCAAAAGCAGCAGCTGCCTTTTGGCTCGCCCTGACCCTGCAGGTAGCAGGACAGGCTCTTTCCTGCAAGGACACAGATCTGTCGAACCAGCGCTGCACCCTGCAGAGCCCTGCACGCAAAGTAAGGCCGCTGCCCTGCAGAGCAAACTTCCTTGTAGTAACCAAACCGGTGGTTTGCTTATTATTTCTGTGTTACCTGGGCACGGAGTTGTAAGTCTAAGACACCTGAGAGACCGAAGCTAAATAATCCGGAAGGCGACGCTGGCCGCCTCCAGCAGCCGGGTTTGTCCTCGGCCTGAGCAATGTCGCATCAGAGGCTGCGAGACCCAGACACAGCCGGGACCTCCCTTCAAGGCCTCAACACCAGACGCCTGAAACAGGACTGATCAATTCCTGCCTCATTTGCGGACAGCCTCTCTTTTAAATCCTTACCTGGCCCGCTGCTGTTACTACAAAAACATGCAAGAGTCGGCTTTGCTCCTGGTGTGGTCGCGTGCTGCCTCCCGAAGGATTGCTCGCGGGCTTGGGTTTGTAAAACTACAGTAGCAGCTCGTTCTTCAGAGGTATATCCTCGGGGGTGCGCCCAACAAGCCACCCCTGCGTACCCGCACTCACCCAAGCCGAACTCCTGACGCCAACAAGGCAGGATTTCCTTACAAAACCCGGGCGGTGCGCGGTGCTCCGCGGGCACCGCCGGCGGCCCCCGCGCGGAGGAGCCTCCCCTCTCCTGCCCGCCCCCCAGCCCCATCAGGACGCGGCCCCCGCCCGCCCCGCCGCACCTTGGCTGCGGTCCATGGCGCGGTAGAGCAGGAGGGCGCCGAGCAGCCCCGCCGCCTCCAGCAGCAGCAGCCCCCTCACGACGCGCCGCGCCATGGCCGAGGCCCGGCGCCTTCCGCCGCCCGCAGCAACGCGCAGGCGCCGGCGCACCAGGGGCGGCCGCACGGCCCCGGCCCGGCCCGGCCCAGCCGCTGAGGCGGCCCGGCGGCCGGTCTTGCAAAATACGAATTGTGTAAAAATGTTCTCAGGAAAGGATGGGCTTTGGTCTTTGCATACTTTCCGGCCTGATCAACGAGAGAAGAGATTAATCCGTGAGGCAGATAGCGGCTAACAGGCGAGCACTAAGTGATGCCCAGGTGTTAGAAATACAAATCGCTTGTCAATAGAATTTATTTCTTAAGGTCTTGGGCCCGATATGCTTCAGTAATCTCAGACCTAGGGAGAGGTTAGTAATGCCAGGCGAGAAGGATGTACTACTGATAGTGGACACAAAGAATGCAGCATTTATGGGCCACAAAGACATCCAGCAGAAATAACCATTGTAAGGAAGAAACTGATAATGCCACCTCTGCTCTGACTGGGTAAAAGATAATTTATGGCAGGGGCAGATTGTGACCACCGACTCATGGCCAAGAACCCAAGAAAACCACCAACCCAAAAGAAGAGAAAGACTGAGCACGTGGGCTGATTAGCATGAGAAGCAAGAGAATCCTTAACCAACAGAAGATAGAAGACTAATTAATGAGGGGACTATGTCACTTGCAGCCAATGGACACTAATTCCTTTGTTTGCTAAATTGTATAAGTAGTAAAAACTTTTGATAGTTGGCATGCTTGATTTGTGGAATACCTCAGAGCACCCAGGCTTGTGCAACTCTGAAATAAAAATCAGTGTGTCTCCCAAGTGTCAGGAAAATTAATCCACAATGCCAGAGGTTTATGTCCAAAAAGGAGACAGAGGAATCCTGTAACTTTATTCAAATAAAAGCCATGGGCATTTCCATGGGGTCTCTCAAATTGTTGGGGGATGCAGCCCTATTTTTATCCTAAGTTCCTGGCCACAACTCCCTCTTCTTTTTCACCATTGGCTGAGGTACTCGGAAGGTACAGACTTCCTGAATCACCTGCTCTATGCCCCCCTCTAATATGCACCCCCCTTTTGTAATATAAAAGAAAGAAACCCTTATTCATAATTATATTAAGTCTTTGTTCTTTTTCTCTAGGTTCAGGAATTTAACTCTGCCGTGGCTGAGAAACAGTCTGTATTGATTAGTAACATTTTCTAGAACTAAAAGTTTCTTCTGTTACTTCCCTATCTATAAGTTCCTAGTCCTATCTGCAGGCAGATTGACATGGTCTGTTTGTAAAGACACATTCATCTTATTCATTTTCATTGTCTTCTATTATTCATATTGCTCTTAATTCAAATTATGGGAATGACTTTATTGCCAAAATAAAAACTCTTTAGCTTTTCCTTAATAGGGACTTAATTTTCTTTGTAAGATGCTTCCCCCCTCCACCCCCCCCCCGCTAGTGTTTTGTAAGATTAGATATAATATTTTTGCTGTTCATTCTTAAAGGGTGATTCATTTTCCAATTCTCTTTTTCCCTGGTGGCTGAGTTTGCAAGTATTGCTTGCACTCAGCGGGATTTCTTAGTGAAGTAATTCCTGCTCAACCCAAGCAGCAAAAGCTTAGGGTTGTTGGGGAAAACGTGAATCCAGGAAAGGAACTGATTGCATTATCATTGTAGTAGTTGCGGCTCTATCCAGAGATGGTCCTAGGTCAGGGTCTCATTCAGCACATAGAATTTGCATTGGTTGGCAAATTCTGATCTGGAAATAAACTATGGTGTATTCAGGGGCTTAAAAAGTACTCCTGTAGTGCTTAGGGTGAATTTATAGCACCTGTTAGACAGAACACTGAACTGTGATAGGCCAAATAAAAAAGGAAGGAGCAGGCACAAAATGTGAAATGTGCATCTTTGTTTTAAGGAGCCCATAATTTCTTTGGGTTTGGGTCCAGACTCCTGCTGGACCCTACACAGAGGCTGTTTGTCATGTCTTGGCACTTGCTTTTATTTCTCACGGAATTTGGAAGAGTTTAGGTGTGGAGACATGATACTGGTTTTCTCTGCAGTTTAGTAACTCAGTAAACCTCTCCTGCTCAGGGCAGAGGATGAGTAGATAAAAAAAGAAAAGAAATCTCACACTGTTGAGATCGGACAGTTTGTGGTTGCTCAGCAGGGGAAAATTTAACTAAAGACCCCTGCTAGTTGTTCAGTAGGAAAGGGGGTACACAGCTCCCCACAGTTTGCTGAGGAATGCAGCACCTTGTTACCTGGCAGGCACTCTGGTGGAAAAGCCTGTATGGAAGGTTTCACAGAAGAAATGGGAAAGCAGGAGGGAGAGAAAATGATGCATTGGTGCAGTGCAGCATGGTTACAATCTGCAGGTAAATATTCTGGAATTTTTTTCCCATTTGGATGTTTACTTTTACATTTTAAAACTTTGCTAAATAGATTTCTTGCCGTAATTTCCTATAGCTTGCAAATCATGGTGAAAAATGGCAAGACAAGTGGAAAAAGAATGAAAAGGAAAGATGACCTGCCCCAGTCTGAAAATAGAAATTGCTGGGCTCCCTAATGCCCCTTGATGTGACACTCGGACCCACTAAGCCATAGTGTCACCAGGCAGAAATAAAAATTTCTCTGCAGGTCTCTTTCCCTCTTGAACCACGGGGCTCTGGTATCTGGCTTCCAACTTCTCGGGTGTTTTACATGCAGGGCTCAAACTCTTTGGCATTAGCCGTGCTTAGATGGTCATGAACATGCTTGATGAAGGAACTCATATTGAGGCCATTCAAAAGTTTTGTTTCTTAAAGCTGTAATATTATCCTCATTCCTTTTAGTTTTTAAGTATTATGAAGGTTAAATTACAGTAAAGTCTCACTATACTTAAGGTTTCCCCCAACTCAGGTGTGTGTAGTAGAGAGAAAAACTGATGCAAAGGACTACTATGAAGTAGGGATTAAAGACAGTGGAGCTTTAGGAATCAGCAGTTCCCAGGTATGGCTCATATGGTTGAGAAGCCAGTAGGGAATTTAGAGATTAGGAATTTTAGGTTTCTCAATTGTAGCTTTTTGTTAAAATGAAATTTGCCTTTGTGCACATCTAGGCAGATGTGAGCATGGATTTGTACATAAATGGGAGAGTGGTATAAATGATATTCATCATACAACGTCTTATATAGAAACATGATGTTAGGTAGTATATAAATGATACGTATTATAAGACATTGTATAATGTGTACGTGTTATACATACATTACTGTATAAATGACATATATCAGCTGCTTCCACCCAAGCATCCTGAGACCCTTTATATAAAATAGGGTAGAATTTATTCCTTTCTGGGAATAACTTTCCACAAAAAGCACGAGGTTAAAGCTGTTTGCACTGTGTTTTCCATGTTAGTGCATCTGGCAGCTGGATTCACAGGGGACTCACTACAGGAGGCAGTGGCAGCTCCACAGCTCCATCTCGGTGAGTCCTGTGGGAAGCCTTCCAGGCGCTTCCCCACAAGGACATGGTGAGGGTGCTGTGGGTCAAGGTGAAGACACTGGTCCTTTGCTCTGTCCTGACAGCCATCAGTAGAGCAGCACTGGGGCAAATGTGAGTCATGGAAGCCTTGGGGAAGCTGGCTCCACAGTGCAGCTTCAGGAGCTGGCCACAGGCTCATGCTGGAATGGGATGCATCATGGGGGAGGCTGTACTGCAAGATGCCTTCCAAAGGGTGAGGGGTGGGGAGGGATGCAGGTGTCTGGCGTAAGAGCTCTTCTAGCACTTGTTCTGGCACGTGCTTTACGGAGACAGCTGCAGGCACAGCTGAGGACATGCACTGGCAGTGACATTGAATAAGACTCCACTTTGCCCTTGATCCAGGGCAGCAGAGGCAGACACTTCCCTCAGCAGAATGAGCAGAGTTTCTTGTTAATTCCTTCCTTCTCCTACCCAGAATCTTCCCGTGAGTCTCTCTGTAAAAGACAGGAAAGCTCCCTTTATTATCTATCACTGACTAAGTTATGAATATATTAAAAAAATGTTGAATGAATTGTTGAGTCAGTTGTGCCTCCAGTTATTAGTGAGTCACATTTAAGCAGCTGCTGAGGATGTCATTAATGGAAAACATTATTTTGTTTATAATCATTTTAGTCCCCTGGTGTTGTCTTTTGATGACTATTATGCTGAATTAAGCTTCGTAGTGAGAAGGCTCTGTCATCCTATTTAAACCTCTGATATTTTTTTTGTTCTCTGGGTTTCTTGGTGCAGGTATGAAATGGCTTATCTAGATTTTAAGTGATTTGATATTTACAACTATCCAGAGTATACATGTAAGCACAGAACTAATTTTATTGAATGTGGAGACCATTTAAAACTGTCAAACCATTTAAAACTGTTTTTTTTCTCTCTTCTGCACTCCTGCACAAAAATTATTAAAATGAAGTCATGCAGCAAGTAAGATTATTTCTCCTGAGAGGGGAAAGAAAATAATTTTTGATGACTAATGCCTTTTGATTAGGGTCTCTTTCACACAGGCAACTCTCACAAATCATTGCTGCACCCTTGTAAAAAAACCTGTTCTCTCTTCTGGTTCTATTTAATTCTGAAGAGGATAAACTAGATTCCACTTATAAGGATTTTGTTAACACATCTGAATTTTGATTGCCTCCCCAAGTCTATTTTCAAGGAAAAAGGTAAGGTGGGTTTTTTCTTTTTCCAAGAGCAAGCGTCATCTCTCTGACAGTATCAGTGTGCAAGACTAGTTCTGGGTCAATGTCCTTTGTTTGCACCCAAGGAGGTGGCACTGAGGGAAAACAACTTGGAGACAGTGGGAGCCTCATGATGCTTGGGCTCTCTTAGCACCCCTTACAATTTACAGTAGCCTCAGGGGTGTTGGAGTTGACACAAGCAAGGACATCTGTGGAGCTCTTGCAGTGCTCTGAAATTGCTGGAGTGTCACGATTTCCTTTTTTATGCAACTCTTTTCTATGCGCAACCCTGCTGGGAATGAATGTGGCAGCAGTGTCTCTGGGACATTGGCTGTCTTCTTGCAAAGAGTCATGGGGTTAAAACTTCAGTGTTTCTGGTACTTGGTCATTGAACAGTGGCAGATACTTAGCACTTCCAAGATGTATCACAGATGAAACGAATAATTGGTTGAGGGATAGAGATTTTTCCATGTATTATTGTTATTTTTTCCTGCATGAGGCAGGAAAACATATAACTTATCTGGCAAAAATATTTAATGTGTATAATGTGTTTTCAGAAGTGTTTATGCTTCTCTGAGGATTACGGTCTCTTAAGGATTTCAAGAAAATTGTTGCCGTACTTTGAAAAATGAGAGATGATTGTAACAGCTGTGGTTTTCTAAAGGCGCTTTTCCTGGCAGGAGGTTGGCAAATGGTTCCTTACTATTTCCCGGGTCCTAGGTAGTTATGGGATGGTATTCAATGACTATTTTACAATCTTTCCAGTTACTTCTTTCTACAATTGCATCCTGATATAAAACAACCTTATAGGTGGTGATAAGGTCCTTATTATGATCATGTTGTAATTTTGTTCTGAATGTCTTTATCAATAAAATATTATATAGCTCCCACTGTGTTATTGGTTGCAGAATGTTTGGTTATACTCCCACTTTGGTTGCCAGGGTAGATCAGTGATCTAAAACTGTTGACCTCTTTCTCCCACTCCAGTTAGTAGTGTTGTTTTGAAACCCTAAAGATACAGCTGTTTCATTTTTCCATTTCCATAACAATGTGTCAAGCGTCCCCAGTTACAGCTCCAGGGATGAGTTCTTCTCAGGATTCATGACAGATCTGTATTGTTACAGATACTGATTGTAGCTGAAAAAGCAACAGAAAACATTGAATGGGGTTAGTGGGAAAACAACTGAATGGGGCCAGTGGGAATACAGCTGTGCCGTAATTAATTTCCTGATGGCCATACCTCACGATAAAGGAGGCAGCTGAATGCCAGAAGGGGAGAATGTCCAAAAGATGCTTTGCTTCCGGGTATTTTGCTCTTCCAATAAAGGGTGAGGGTATTGCATGGCAGCTGGACAATGGCATTGGATCAACATTCTGCCACTTAACGTTGGAGGAAATGCTGCAGGTTCAAAGTGTTAATGATATGGCTGTTTGTTTCTTTACTGTTTCTCCACATTAGGCCAAAGACCTCCTTAGCAACCCATATTTTAGATTTAGGCTGATGTCAGGCTTTGTCTGTTAAGAGATGTTTACGTGACAGTGTCGTCACAGAAGGGAAACACACAGCGAGACTCATGTTTATGTGTGGAAACTTTACCTACAAAAGTTCAGAGGAAGCCTCTGTCATTCTCTGGTACAGACAGTACCGTGGAAAGGGCAGGCTGTTCTTTTCTTCTGCACTGATGTAACTGACAGGCAACAGAAGGCAATCCTTCAGTTGTACAGAAAAAAAGTACCCAGTTAGAAACAAAGGTCACACCAATGCTTTTTTCTCTTCTTTACAGTTGGCTGGGGATCCTGTTTTGATCCTGCACTCACCTGGAACAAACACACTGAGGATAAGAATACTATGGTCGTAATATATGAAGACCTGAAAGGGGTAAAGCAGATGCTGTTTACTGACAGCCAAAACACATCTGAGCCCATTCCTTGAAATCTGCTGAAATTAAGAGGAAATGGCACAGGTTTTTGAAAGAACAAAATCAAGTCGATTTTAGTGACAAGTTGAGTCTGGCTATACAAAAGCAGAGCTCCAGAAAACAGAAATGTAACACAGAAAACAGTGAATTAAATTAGTAGATGATGGCAATGCACATCCCATGTGGGTAACTCCCTTTTTTAGAGGAAGCATATTGCATGTCTCACTTTCACTGTACTGCTTTCAGAACCTGACTGCCAGTGTAAAGCAAATAGCTGAATTCTTTGGATTGTCCCCAACAGCTGAGCAGATCCAGGCCATTGCAGAAAGGGACACTTTCCAGCCAGTGAGTGTTAAAGCTCAGGAGACTCATGGTGCTGTTGGCTCATTCTTTTCCATAAAGGTAAATTTGTTTGTGTTTTGCCAGAGTGGTGAATAGGAGCTCTTTGTCTTGGGCAGACAGGAATTTGGATCAATAGATGATTAATATTTATGTATCATTTTCAAGGCTGGGTGTTGTTTAAGAAACACCTATTGTGCTTCAGGAATCTGTCAACTGATTTCACCCCAAGGGCCAATACCAGTCAGTAAAGCCCTGTATAATATGATTAGCAGAACTGCTCTACAGGTAGCACACCCTCTGTTGTGGTATGCACTAAGCATCAGCTAAAACAAAGAAGAGTTTTATTATGGCTTCTGTGACTACTGGGGATTGCCTGTAGACTGAGTGCCTCCACAAATCTTGGGTTTTCTAAATAACCCTTGGGACTGCCTATGGACCACAGCCAGCTCATGGAATCCAGACACTCCACAGATTGATCTGTGTCTTTTAGCCATGGATGAGGCTAGAACCTCAGACAACCTCCAACTGTGGGCTCTCCAAAATTTAGATTAAAGGTAGAATGCAGCTTAGAGCAGTGTCTGGTTGCAGCACACAAAGCTTGTGCAGTTAAAAGCCACACTTTTGAGCTTTCTGGGTTGGTTTCACAGCTGCTGGTCACCTTTTCTAGTCTTCTGCAGCTGTACAAGGCACATGCCAGAGCCCTGAAGGCAGACCAGTAACTTCCTGTGGTTGCTTTATGTTCACATTCTATTGAAGACACCAAACATAAAGCAAATGTAAGTGTGTATTCTTCTGTCAGATATTTTTTCTTAAAGGAGAAAAGAAGTACTATTCTGAAATATGATAAGAGAGAAAAGTTAGTCTTTTGTTTTAAATTATACTCTTTGGTCCTTAGAGTCAGGGGTAATAATTTCCTCTTCTTTATATTCAAGGTATTTTTGGAGACTGGAAGAATGTTTTTGCTGAAGCTCAGAACCAGAAATTGGCTGCCAAATTCATGGTGTGCTTACAAGTAACTAAGCTGGGGGTGAAGTTTAAATATGATGTGTATTGCAAGGCCTGAACATCCTTTACAGAAAAAACCCACTAATGTTCAGGCTTTTTCATTCACTTCCATGAAATAAAACAGAAGCCAGGACAACATCCACCTAAAAAATTTTGAATATCCATGCAATTTGCAAACCTGTTTCTACTGGCTTACTTTACACAATTTACCTTGCCTGTGCAGTTAGTATCATTGGGGCCACTGGGCTCTCTTAAACGACCTGTAGAGCTTTGGCATTCTCTGTTTCTAAGACTGATTTTTAGCTTTGATTTCTTTTTCCCAGTAGAATGTGGTTTACCCACTGCTTTTCCTATCCCACATTGTTCCCCCTGTTCCTTGCCCCTAGCCCTGGCCACTCCCTCGGGCTCTCCCTATCGGTTCCTGTACCCCAACCCTGCCCATGTACCGCCCCCGAGCCCCTGACAAAACCCCCTGTGCCCGGATCACGGGTCCCTGGGACAAGCTGTAACCATTAAAAGTGCTCTGAAGCCTTCATGGGGAGACCCTTCTGGCCTCCTTCGCCGTCACTGTGTTGTAGAGCTGAGAGCTGCCGGAGCAAAACCGCGGAGCCGTCCCAAATGGACTGCGGGAGGGCGGCAATGGTCACACTGCCCTAAGCAGCTCTGCTGAGCTCTCAGGGAAAGCTGCAGCTTGCTAAACCAAACCTAGCACTACAACAGTAAAATCCTGTGTGGAATATATATGCAGTAATTAAACCTGATGAAATAATTGGAAATATATTCAGTAGGTTGGAAGTGATTTTCCAAGAGGTTTTTTAAAGCACTTTTGAAATGTCATTTTGATTCTTAATTTCTAAGTTCATGGGATTCATATATAATTTTAATTTCTAAGTTCATAGTGTAAAATGAAGTTCCAGAAAGTCTTGTAGTCGCATTTTGCTCCTTTCTGTGTGCTGATCAAGGTAAGAAAAAAGTAAAGGAACTCAATGGTGAAAATTTTCTCTCTGTTTCAGCGGTATTGTTTTTTTTCCTTTGATAGTGTGAGATCGCTGGAAATGGAGGTTTGGTTCTGTTAAAAATGATGTGGTGGGGTGGCAGGGAAGAAATCTAGACCTAATGTCACTGGAGAAAGGGAGAATTTGTACCTTCTTCAAAGACTTCAGCACATTCAGGATGAAAAAGAACTGTGAGGTGCTTTGAGATGGTGGCATTGGAGGTCAAATCCAGTAGCCTGCAAAGATTGCAGCTATTGACAGCAGCTAAACCAAAAAAAAAAGAAAAATTAAGTTCCTCATTGTGGACACTCACCATATATTCTTTCCATCATAAATATAGGAAGCAATTTTGTATATGTATTTTGCATTTCTATATGTTATACTCTCTGTATATTTTAGCTTTTGTGTTTTTTATTATGGTACTCTGCAGTAAAACTTGGAATGGTATTTTTGACACACAACCTTTAAGGAATACGTTGGATCATTTCTAAATAAGTGGGTATTTTCCATTCTCTCACCACAGTTTTGATATCGCCTTTTTTTCTGTATTTATAATCTGCTTCACACTTACCATTTTCTAGCAGTTGTAGGTATTTTTGATGCCTACATTTATGGTAACTGGTAAATGCTGTTCTATTAGTACTTCTGTCACCTCAGTTTTCCCTATGAGCTATTCAGTAACAATCATAAGGCAGGAAAGTATATCTAAATGGTATTGAAAAAGAAATTGGAGGTCTTCTCTTGGAAAAGAAAAGAATAACTGTATCTTTTCTATGGAGACGATAGCTCCCTTGTGTGTGTTCAGGGTGTCAATAACCCAACCAAGAAGGAAAAGAATTCTGGTACTGAATTATAATAACAGTAAAATGGGATCAAAGCAAACAGAGCTGAGCTCAATTTTCTTATTTGCAAAATGTGAACATTTTATATTGCAGCATTATGCAGTACATTAATTGGAAAGATAATTAATGTTGAATTACAATAGAAGTGCTGTAAAAGCACAGGGCACATATGACATCTACAGGAACATCAAATAATTTTTTCTGGGGGCAGGCTGACTGTTATAAAGGATGCCAAATGGATTTATAATGAAAAGGGACATGAAATACAACAATCACAATCTTTTTATGACAACAGATGCCTGGACTTGTATTCTAATGTGGGATTTTTTTGTTAAAGTCCAAACATTGATCTGAATTTTCGCTGAAGGACCTTTGGTGGGGATTAGCACCTTCTGTTTTACTTGTAACACACTGCAGAGCTTGGCAGTGTACACTGGAAGTGTCAAAATGAGAGTGGTCAGGGATTGTTACAGATGTTAATATTGTCAGGATTGATGCAGAGGAGAGAAACAAAGAACAGCAACATTCTGAACGAGAGCACACTGTATCAGTGCTGTGTGAGTGCATTGCTAGAGCACTCTGCTAAATGTCATTTACCTTCAGGTGTTTATGGTCTTAGATGCTATTGTCCTGTATTGCTATTGCACTTTGCAATGCATGTCAGTTGGATACTATGAAGTATTAGCCAATAAAATATTCAGTTTGCATCTGAACGAAATGTTTTTCATATGATTATTTGGCTTCTGCAAAAACTTTAGAGGCTTGGGGAAGACAGAAAGTTAGTCTTTGACTTTGCTCAAAATGTGATGCAGTCAGGAGCACTCAGGAAATGAAAGAGGGCTGGGAAGCTGGTATTTTGGGAGGCTTGTGTATTTGTGAATAATTTAAGTTTATTGACATATGCTTGTGGGGTCTCCAGTGAGTTCCCTCCTATTTTATATTTTACAAACCTGTGAAGCCATTTTAATTGGTAGAACACTCATTAACATTGCCCCAACAGGTAAATAATTCATAGTTGCATTATTGTGTTCTTCTGATCTATCCATAGGCAATATATTTATATTCGGAGGAAAAACCGAAATACTAATCTTAGGCATTAGACATACATCCCAATAAATGTTTGGAAAAAAAAACCCCCAACAAACAACCAAAAATAGAACACTTATAATCTTCTGTCTTTCTCATTTATTTCTCACAGAGAGCTATTGGAACAACCTTTGTAGATGTGGTGAGACCTCGTGGAGGCTGGGCTTCCGTGCACCTCCATCCCTCCAAAATTGGGTGAGTGCCTGGCGGTGTCATGTCAGGTGTGAACCCAGGGCCCTCACCATGCTGAGAGGATGCTGCACTGGGAAACCCCCTCTCCCATCACCTTGGGAGCAGCGGGAAAACTCCATGGCTGCCACAGCCCACTGCCTTGGGGCTCTCCTGCTGCAGGAGCTTTCTCTCTTGGCCTATCCAGTGCTACATGGCTGGCTTTTAAAGGTGAGAGGAGTTGTTCTCCCATGTCTGAAAAACGTTGCTTAACTCTTGGAGCTGGGGCAAACACAGCTGGGAGTCTGTTCCCCTCCTGGTGGCCAAGGGTGCCAGCCTGCCTGGGGTGAGCAATGGTTGCATGGTGGTGAAAAGCACAGTAGGTTCCCCATTCTGTCTGAATTCCAAACTCCTAAGGATTTTTCTAGTGGTAACGCAGGACTGTGTTCTTAGCAGAGAGAGAAAAGAAATGGTGTGGGGGCATGTGGGGAAATGGGACCACATAAAAACAGGAGGGTACAAAAGGGACATCAGCTCTGAAGGCTGTATGTGTTTGATGAGTGTGTTCCCCATGTGGCTGGAGATCATAATTTGGAGCGGAAAGCCTCAGGAAAGTCACCTGCACAATGGTGCCAGTGGGAAGCGTCTGTGCTCTGTGGAGTCTCAGCAGAGCAACAAATGTGTTGGAGCACTGGGGTTTGCTCACGTCCTTGTTGTACATAAAGCACAGTATTCATGGTCAGGAGTAAACAGGGCTGTAAACAATCTTCTGTTCTTAGCAAATCCAAATGTCTCTGTGGCACTTAATTGCTTTTGCAGGCCATTTTATGCCTCTCCAGCCCCTGTGCCCTGACTGTTGCCATTTTAACTCAGCAATCTGAAGCACAAGAGACAGACAGTGTATTTTATACATGAGTGATTTCACAGTTTCTGGACAGCAGAGGACAGGCCCTCCAGGTCTGTTGTGTGTTGCGTTTTTCACTGTCCATGTTTTGAATGGTTTGTGATTTGAGGGTCATACAAGTGCTTTGTCCACAAATGAATTGTTTGCTGGAAGCCCAAGGGCACCGAAAGAGAAGAAAAACACATTAAGATAGATAACTATGCAATGAGTAGAATAAGTATCATTATTAACTGCTGTAAATATAAAGCTGTTTGCTGGCATGGCAGACCCTCCAGGGTAACAGAAGTAGCCTGAGTTTGCTTCAGAAGGAAAACTGGTCAAAGCCCAGCATTAAATCAAAGTCATTGAGGATCAGAGGAAGAAACAATCCATAGCTCAGGTACAGCTATTCTTTCAGAAGATGTGGAGGCTTCCAGGACTGAATCCTGCTTGCTGCCTCTGTACCCCACCCATGGCAGCATATCACTGCCCTGGCAGGTCCCACTGCACCCCAAAGCTGCCCCGCTGTCCCCTGAGGCACTGCGAGGCATAGTGTCTCAGGCACAGGAGCTACTGAGGTGCTACAGCAGTTTTATGGGGAACTTAAAGAGACAGAAGGAGTTTGAAAAGAAACACCTTGAATGTTTGCTGGGTGTTTTGCACATAGACGTGAACAAGCTAGCCAGGCAGGAGTCAGCTCCATTCTGGGAGTCATGATTACTGCAGTTCTGAGGACTCATATCAGCAAGGGCCAGCTCCTCTGAGTGACACTGATGCTCAGCAGTGTGACCAAGAGGAAAGCAGAGTTCCACACCATGGATGCAATAGGTGTGAGTAATCCAGTTTACCAACTCTAAGCCAATTTGTGAAATGTTAGTGTATCCCGAGGTGAACAGGGTGGGTAAGTGCATGGCTCATGGGTGTACCTGGGAGTGGCTGCAGTATTGGTGCACTGGAAGAGTGAAGCAGTGAATGAGTTTGTTTGGGGATGGTCTGGAAAATGGCGCTTGTTATTTGCACATTAAATATTGATACCTGCACTCAGTAATCTTTATAAGGGCAAAACTGAGTGCAGTTTGATTGTGTTCTGGGGTGATTATATATAAATCACCTTGTTTTAGAAATAGTTGTTTAGAATTAAATGCAATGTTATATTGCTGGGGTTCACAGACTTGCTAACTTATATGAACACAATAGCTGGCATTTAATTGTGTGTAGCTAATCCAAAGCTATGCAACATTTTATAAGGATAATAGGTAAGTTGTCATGTAGGTGGTTTCTCTAAATGGGTTCATAACATTTAGAAGGACAAAAGAAATTGCAAATAAATAATAGGTTATTAGAAATAAATGGGTATGCAATTATTCATAGTATCAGAAATGGACAATTCAGCTTACAATGGAATTCTCAGAACACTACAGCGACAGTATTCGC
The DNA here is from genome assembly GCF_009650955.1 of Corvus moneduloides. Classification (NCBI taxonomy): domain Eukaryota; kingdom Metazoa; phylum Chordata; class Aves; order Passeriformes; family Corvidae; genus Corvus; species Corvus moneduloides. The sequence continues at coordinate 87,154,692 of NC_045478.1, read as the reverse complement.
ATAAAATAACCTCTGAAATTTGTAGTTGGCTTTATTTCCCATTTAGAATGCCTTGTGTAATTATTATACTAGTTCCCTTTTGAAGAAATCCATTATAATGTTAATTATGTTAATTCTGATGCTGTGAATAATTGGCCATATATTCAGTAAAATTGTTTGTGTTTTTGGCCCCTTAAATACGAGTGAACCGTCTTATGGGGATATGTGCTTGATGTCTTTGGGGCCATCTTTTTCTAATTTTTGCATAAGAGTGTAATAAAATTAATGTTCTATTTAGGAACTGGTTTGAAGCTGGGGAGGAAGTTTGGACCTATATTTACCTTTGGAGAGCATAGCTGGATGTTGGGGATTGTTACAGCAAAAAACCCCTTATTTTTTCCTTCTGTGGACCATAAATGTTACCTGAAATTAAATAGAAGAAAAGAGCAGTGCCACATTCTGTTCTCAGATGAATACTCTACTTAGAATCAGCTGCTGCTGTGGCACTGGCACCAGTGTATTGGAGATGAGTTTGACCTCTTAAGTGCTCTCCCCTGTATCCTGGAAAATGCTCCACGTCTCTTTCTATTGAGGGGAACAGGAGGGAATTAACTTTGTGCTGTTTTGTTGTGCCATGTGAACACAGTTGTGTTGCTGAGGGGCTGGCACTGGTTTAGTCAGTAAGTAATCATTTTGTTCCATCTGTTTGATTACCAGGTTCAGTCAAGAGTAGTATATGAAAAGACCTATCAAAATGCCCTTCAGCAAAATATGGCATGATCCTGCCCTGCAAATGTCAGATTACTGTTTGTATTGTGACAACCCATTTCTCTGTGCAGATGAAAAAGTAAAAGCCCATTATCTTTTTGCAGCATTACAGGAGAGAGATGCTGAATGATGGCGAAAATCCTGAGGGACAGTGAAGTCTCTCTAGTTGTATGTAATTTCATCACTTCTACTCTCAAGGCAATAGTCCTGAGAATGAAGCCATCAACATCTAGGTACTGCCAGTGGTTACAGGATATGAGGAACATACTGGACTTTTCGTTTTGTTCTTTTCATTGCTTTCCTTAAAATACAGTCTCAGGTTCCTTCAGGTAGATCCCCAGGGGATTTCAGTGTCTCAATGCCCTGAGGTCAGACATTGATGCATCCCCTTTTTTGCTCTTCCCCACCCCACAAAACAAAAAAAGCAGCAGGGACCAGTCCTCTCTCTTTGTTTCAACAAAGTGATGATATCCCCTTCTTATGCTTATGGAACAACCTTATAGTGAGATCTTATTCCTAACTTTAACTCCTTCTGCAGATGGAGGGATCAAACCTGTGTCTCCCAAGACAGAACAAAAGTGCCAAGTTGTGGACTCCTGTTGAAACTATGGCACAGTCAAAATTAATCAGGCAAGAGAGAGAGACTGTGACTGACTGGGCCAACATACATGCTAGTGGGAGATGGGAGCTGAGGGACTAAACTGGAGAAGGAGGAAAGGAAATTACTGGTCTCTTGCACTCTGCAGTAGTACATTCATTAATCACTGAACGCTGCATTGTGCTGTATTTCTCGAGTGGAAATGGCTGCTGCTGCTGTGCCTGGTGTGGACAGCAATCCTATGGGTGCACGTCAGAGGTGCATGATGTGAGGTCAGAGGTCCTCAAGGAGACTGGGAAATATCCATCTGCTGATTCTGGCATGGGAGAATTAAAATATATGGACATACAGGCATGAGAACAATGTGATTCTCAGATCAAGTGGAAATTTCTGCTCACAGAGTAACATTCATTTGGGCAGACTCTTGCCCGTCTGTCTTATACTTTGCTGGATATGGGAGCAGTACCCTGTCTCCATCATTTCCATGTATCTCAGTACTAGGAACAGGACTGCTGGGAGATAAATGTAAAGAAAAGAGGCTGGAGCAATTTGAAAAAAAGCAATATCTGACAGGTGAATGATGGTAAAAGGTATCTGAGGATTGCTAAAAAATTCTGTACAACCCACAGTTCTGCTTGTACCTCTTTGTCCAACTGTTCTGTAGCTTTTAGCCTCTGGGGTGGCTTGCCTACGTTGTCTCCTAATCCTTGTCTGATGATGTCCATTCTGGCATGTGCAAGAAAGCACAGCATGGCTTTTGTGACTGCCTTGTCCCACTTGTTCTGTGCCAATATGGACACACCTAAAGCAGCACAGAAAAGATAGGAAAATCATAGAATCATAAAGCCATAGAATTGTAGAATGGTTTGGGTTGGAATGGACCTTGAAGATCATCTAGTTCCAAACCCCCTGCCATGGGCAGGGGATGCTTTCAGCTAGACCAGGTTGCACATAGTTCCATCCCACCCGGTCTTGGACACTGCCAGGGATGGTGCATCCACCACTGCACTGGGCAACCTGTGCAGTGCCTCACCACCCTCACAGTAACAAAGTTTTCCCCTAATATCTAATCTAAATCTACTGTCTTTCAGTTTGAACCTGTTCCCCCTTGTCCTGTCAGTTCATGCTCTTGTAAATCATCTTGCCCCATCTTTCCTGTAAATTCCCTTCAGGGACTGGAAAGCTGCAATTAGGTTGCTCTGAAGCCTTCTCTGCTCCAGGCTGAACAATCCCAATTCTCTCAGCCTTCTCTCATAGGGAAAGTGCTCTGTCCTCTGATCAACTTGGTGGCTCTCCTCTGGACTCATCCAACAGGTCAATGTCCTTCCCGTGTTGTGGACAGGAAGTGGTTTGTTTGCTTCTGATGGTACTTTGCCACTGGTGCCCAGATGGAGAATGGATGGGTTCATCTCCAGTTTGCAGTATAATTTCTAGCCTGTGCTGTCTCTGCAACTCTTCTGGACAGAAGAGATAAAAGAACTCCAAAATTTGCCAGCATTACGTGGAAATCTGGGAACATCAGTCATTTCTCAGCTTCTGAAGTGTCATTTTTTCCCCACTGTTTTTTTCCAGGGAATCTATTCAACAGCACAAACCATGCTCACCTCTGATCCTCTAGGGAAGGCCTGCTGAAGAGGTGACCCCCCCGTGCTGCAACCTGCAGGTGTGAAAGATTTGTTAATCACCTCAGGCCAGTTACTTCAGGAGGGACAACTGAAGGGATTAGCAAGATGGAGAAAGGGAAAAGGAGACAGTGGGCAAGAAGAAAAAGTGTCAGGTAACAGCAAGTTAAAAATGTAGTAAAAAAAGTTGGGGCTATCAGCATTTTTTCACCAATCTCTTCATGCTGCAGAGGAGTTCCTCCCACTCTAAGTTGCATGTTGTTCCAAGGCTGCATGTATATTCAAGGTATGTGGGTGTGCTAATATAGTTACTATCGTTTTTACACAAACGTATGTTAAAAAACAATTTTTGCAGTCTTGTAAACTTCTCATTATCAGTTGTATTAATCCCCAAACAAAGCTGAAACTGCTGTAGTTACTGTTTATTGACCAGCTAAATAACAGTTATCTCCAGCACAGAGTTTACTGACTTTTTTTTTTGTGTGTAACTGCTTATAAAACTTGATAACATTTTACTTGTAGGGAGATTTTTGTTGATGTTGAAAGACTGGTGCTAAGAATTAGCCAATTATATTACACAACTTTCCACTACAAATTCTAATTCTGCTTGAACAGAAGGATGCACTCTGAACCTAGTTTCTCCTATGGTATTCGTTTTGAATCAAAAGTAACTGATTTTTGTCTTTTCCTGATAAATGCTTCTATTGATTTTTCTACTGCTTAAGCTCCCGTTTTAAGGAAAACACTTATTTAAATCAATCCCTATTCAGACAAACATTTGAGAACAGGCTTAATTGCAGCTCCTCCGTAGGCCTGATGGGTGTTCTCCCTGCTCCATAAGAATGTTCCTATTATGAGGATGTTTGGGTTAGGTCCATTAGTCATGGCCTCCTTCATCCGCCAACCTCCTTGATCTCAAATGGTGATAAAATATTGCCTCCAGATAAATGACTGTTCTAAGGTGGGTGAGCTCCAAAGTCCTTCAGGAGATTGTTGCACAGACTGCCCCTTGAAAGCTTGAAACTGCTTTTTCTCCTTTTCACCTTTGTTCTGGGCTCCTTTGTCCTTGTGGGCTGGCAGTTTCAGGATGGAAGCAGTCACTACATGTTACCGGAAATATAATCCCCCAGATCCCTAATCAGGAAAAGTTCAAATGCTCATTGCCTTAAAACATGAGTATATACCCTTATATTTGGGATTGGTCTGTCCTGTTTTTGATAATGTGACCAGCTGAGAAATGCAGATGCAGAGTTTTAACCATGCTCACTTTAAGAAGGGGTGTTCGTAGTTAGGATACGGATTCAGGCACCAGTTGGTTGAGACCAGCTCTGCCAGTGCATGGTATTGCTAGGCTGAGAACTTCTCTTACCTGGTAAACAGAGACAGTTAGTAAAATAACACATGTTTTAGTGCAAGCATCTTCCATATGGAGCATCGCAGAATGTTCATGAGGGTGAATGGAGGGGAAGAGAACCCAGTTCCAAAGGCTGAGGCCCATCCACAACGGCAGAGTGCTTGGCACGGTGGCTGTGGGCTTCTTCTCAGACCTTTAGGTGAAACTAAAATGTAACTAAAAAGAAGCAAAGAGTTCATTCTCTCATCCTTCTTCAACTGGATTATTCTAAAACATTTTCCTCCAGTCTGCTGTACAAAATGCCGAGATGCTGTACCAAACGCCTGACCTTCTGTGAGGATTTTCATACATAACCACAGTGGAAAGCAAAAATGTGTGCCCTACATTCAGTCATCCCTGCATTAGCTACTCATCAAATAAGTTTGACTTATACCGATCTTTTTACTGAAGACCCTGCATAGCTTTTTTCTGTTGCTTGTAATCTAATACTGCATGAGACTTAATGTTTAGGGTGACAGAAACTGTGGATACAAAAATGCTGCTAGCATGGATTTTCTTGCTATTTTCTAAGTCCATGAGAGACTTTTTCTCTCTCACAAAAGATAGCCGCAGAGTTCTGTAAACAATGAAACACCTGAAGCCTTGAGAAGCATTGTTTATACTATAGTAGAAAAATATTTTGACAATGGATATTTTAGGATTTTAGCCAATCACCCCCAAGGGGTGGATGATCCTTTGTCCAATTAGACTATGAAGAAAAAAGTCTATAAAAGAGTTTGTAAAATAATTAAATAAATCAATCTTGCTGCACAATTCCTGCCTGCTGGATCTTCTCTCCTCCTCCCTACAGCTGTGGGACACGGTGATATATCCTAGGGCATTTTAATAGAAACTTATATTTCTGCTGTTTATTTTCAGAAGATATTTTTTGCTGTCCTTCAGAAACATAGGAATTGCCCCTACATGGTTACACCTGGCATTAGGTTACTCTAGGTTTTGGGGAATTTACAAGACCCATGGGAGAGCTTCATCCTCATGGAAGTTTCAGTCTTACCCATAACAGTTTATTGAGCTAAAGATCAGATGTATGGTACTTAAAAAATTCTGATATAGTTATGTTTCTTTCTATAGTTGATATAATTCTAATTATTCTTCCTTGAGTCAGGTATGGGTGGTTCTTCCCTTCAGATCCCTTATGCAATTGCTTTGTAAGTTTGTAAAAGTATTTGCTGTTGCTGTGGTTTAAAGGCTCAGCTATTTCTTGGAGTTCAAATGTAGTTTTGACATAACCTTCGTGTATACTGCCAAATGTCAAGGATTATGAAAACCTTGTTTTGTCACAGGCGTGGAGGGAGGTACATTTTTTTGGAACAAGATAAAGATCCTAAGAACAGTTCATTTTCTGGAAAAATGTAGAAGGCTTGCTGGCCTTTTGAAACTAAGTGTAACTGAACTCTAGTGTTTATTGATCTGCACAAAACCCCCTCCCAAATACCACAAATTGCTTTGTGAAGTACTCCTGGCTTCTGGCATGAGGTGAAGTATTGAGCAGTAGAAAGTGTTTTGATTATGCATTTAAAAAATGGGAAATGTGTGAATATACATTTATATGGATTCTGTGGGTTATAATGAACTCTCAGAGAGTGCTAATGCCAGGCTGCAAACTTCATTTTGATTGCAGGGTCAGTCCTTGCCTTCTTCCTCTCTGTTTATCTCTAGTGTGGTCTGTAATTTGAAGACACTGAAGGGCTGCCAGTAGGAGGCTGTCAAATTCAGAGTTGTTTCCCTGTATGTACAATGCTGAGCAAGATGAAGTAGGTGGTGTATCTTCTACATCAGTGCATTATATGACTGAGCTCTCAGAGATGTCTGACTCAAAAGAATAACACCTCTATTTGTGGTACAGTGAAAAGGTGTAGGAGGTTGAATTTGGACTGTTTTTCTCCTTAAATGATAGTCAAGGTTTAGGGATTCATATTAAAGTCCAATATTCTAGGCAGTTCACAATGACCTATAAAAGGAGTTTTTTACGTTTTTAAAAGGTACTGAGAGGAAGAGCCACAAAACCCACAGTGGGCCCTTGTAAAATTGTTGGCCTCATGACTTTGTTAAGCGGTGTTCCTGATCCAAGTAGTTGGCAGCATGTTTTCCTGTATGTTTTCTTGAACATATCTTGAGGACATGTTTGCTTTCTGCCAGCATTCTGTGGAAAAGCCACTTTATTGCATGCTGCCAGAGGTCTTAAAATGAGTGACCGCCCTTCTCGGTTGTGCTTACATCTGTGCCGGGTGACTTCTCCAAACAAGAGTAGATCACGGCTTATGGGTCCACAGCACAGGAGGTAGATAGTGTGTTTCATGCTAACACAAAATATTCTTGGGTAGCACTGAAGAGTTGCACACCCAGGCAGCCTCTGGGCATTTCTCTGTGTGGCATCATTCCCTGCTGTGCTGTTTTTGCAGCACTCCTCAAAAGCTTTGTGTGGTTGTGCAAGAACAGTGCATGTACTGCATGAGCAGTTGTAACTTATGCCCAGTCTGTTCTTGAAGGAGTTTTCTTTGTGTCAGCACAGTTTTATTGTGACTTTGAAGTTGCCTGTTATGGAATGTGCTCACTATCTTAAATGTTTATGGAAACCTTCAAATGGGTCTGAGCTTCAATAACAACATTGTAAGATGCTTTCAACAGAAAAAGCAGTACAGACTTTCTTTCCTTTTCCCTTATCTAATTTTTTTTTATAGCTGCATGATTTTATTTAGAGAACTTTAGTAGCACTAGTATTGGAAACACTTTCAGTTGATATCACTCAGGGTTTTGGCGATAATTTCCAGCACTGGAACTTCAGAAGGTCACTGGGGTGCAGCTTGGCAGATAGATGGCCAGTTCCCTAGCCCTACACCACATAACCTCAGACAACTTCAGGCTTGCATAGAGATCCTAATAAATTTATTTTGTAAATTAAAATCATGTACCCGTGTTGCAGCCCTCTTAGAATAGGCTATTTCAGTTGCAAGGTATCTACAACAAGCATCTAGTCCAACTGCCTGAGCAATACAGGGCTGGGCAAGTTAAAGCACCTTATTAAGGGCATTTTCCAAATGCTTTTTAAATGCAGGCTTGGGACATCAGCCACCTCTCTAGGAAGCCTGTTACAGTGTTTGGCCACCCTCTCAGCAAAGAAATGCATGCAAATGTCCAGTCTAAATCTCCCCTGGCACAGCTTTGAACCATTCCCATGTTTCCTATCACTGGATACCAAGCAGAAGAGCTCAGCACCTCCCTCTCCCCTCCTCAGGAAGCTGTGGAGAGCAGTGAGGTCACCCCTCAGCTTCCTTTGCTCCAAACTAGACAAGCCCAAGGCCCTCAGCTGCTCCTCATGGGACATTCCTTCTGGTCCTTTCACTGGCTTTGCTGTCCTCTGGGTGCATTCAAGGACCTCCACATCCTTCTTAAAATTGTGGGGCCCAGAACTGCCCAAGTATTCAAGGTGAGGCTGCACCAATGCTGAATTCAGTGGGACAATCACCTTTTCTGACTGGCTGATGATGCCTTTTTGAGGCACCCCAGGATGCAGTTTGCCCTCCTGGCTGCCAGGGCACACCCTGCTGACTCAGACTGAGCTGCTGCCAGCCAGCAGCCCCAGGTGACCAGTGGCCAGCCAGGTGTAGCCCCAATCACTACAGCCCTCTGAGCTCTGCCTTCAGCCAGTTCTTCACCCAGCACACCCTGAACCCGCTCACCCCACAGCTGGACAGCTTCTCCAGAGAGATGCTGTGAGGGGCAGTATCAAAAGCCTCCCCAGAATGCAGAAAAATTGCATCTACCATCTTCTCTTCATCCACTGAGCAGGTGACCTTATCATAGGAAGGTGTCAGATGAGTTAAATGAGACTTTCCTTTGTGAACCCCTGTTAATTGTGCCTGATTTTACATTGTTCTTCAAATTACTTTAATAGTACCCAGTAGAATCTTCTCCATAATTTTTCCAGGTACTGATACTAACAGGTCTGTAGTTCCCTGGGTCTTCCTTCATATCCTTCTTTGTAGACTAGAATAACATTGGCCAGCTTCAGTCAGCAGGGACCTCCCCAGACTCCCAAGACCTTTGGTACCTGATTGAGAGAGGTCCTGCCATAACTTCACTAGCTCCTCAGGTACTCTGGGATGAATTCCATCAGGCCCCAAGGACTTGTGAACATTCAGCTGATACAGCTGGTCCCTTACAATTTCAGTGTCCACAAATCAAAAGTCTCTATTCTCACACTCACGGTCCTCCTGCTCAGGAAGGAGGCTTATCTCAACTTTCCAAATGTGTGTGTTTGTGACTGCAGTGGAATATTCTGACCATATTCTTGCTAAAAAGCAAAATATTCATACACACATATATCTATATCTATTTCTTTCTTTTTTTTAAAGTATCTTGAGAACCCCTCTGTGTGGAATCTTTTACACATGAATCATGCAAAGACTTGTGTGGTGTTATAGAACACTCCGCCACCACCTGCTTGATAGAATTGAATTACAGAATCTTATCTTGTAATTTGGAGAGTGAAAAATCATTAGATAGAACTAGACAAGTCTCCTACTCTTACCTTATGAAAAGTTTAAAAATTCATTATTTTCAGATAAATAGGATCCCTCTTGTGAGTAATAAGCTAGAAAGGTGGGCTAGAGGCTATCTTTCATCTGCAGTAATCTCAGTGACTAATACAGAAAGTGATGGATAGTAATGAAAATATCTGCTTTGAGTTGTCTTTAAAATTGAACCAGATAAACAACATGTCATCAATTTGCAGTCATTACTCTTTTCTAAGAAAGAAATTTTAGAATTGCGTCACGGCTATAGCCTCAGACTCTGTGCTGTGCATCATTTAATAAAAACTAGGTCCATTGAGCAAAAGTGGTATCATTAGCTAAAGTTACTGCAAGAAGAGGAGCTAAGGGCTACTTCAGACTTAGATGTGGAATCTGTCTTCAATGACAGATTTGTTTTCCTGCTTGTTTGAATTAATAGTGAGATATGGAAGACTGAAAACTGGTTTTTAGCAGTATTTCCTTTCTTGTACATGTCAAAATCTGTCCAGCATACTGGGATCCAAGTCTCATTTTAATCAACTGTATTTCCTTGATTGTTATAAGTCAAACTTGTTTTCTCCTTAGCTGTCATGTGGTTCTTGAAGTCGCCTTTATCAGTAATTTTTTGCTTTGGTATTTTGCAGTGCCTGTAGCCTTTATGCCTAATTTTCCTTGGGGAAGATTTATGAGTAAGTTGAGGAGAGACAGGTCCTAGGGAACATAGTATTTGCTCAGAACTAATGTTAGAAAAGTTTGTTTCCTTTTGGAAGTGGAATTTAGTTGTTTTTTTTTTTTTTTTTTTTTTTTAAATTACTGATGTACCAGCACTTGTTCCATGATTGAGCATATCAGTGGATGCTTAACTGACCAATGTGAGCCTGTTTTACACTCAAAGATTAGCATGGATGAACCATAAATGCCATTCACTTGATTTTCACCCGTGATTTTTTCTTGGATGGTCAAGCAATCCAGTGAATAGCAAAGAAATGCCCTTTGAGATTTGAGGAGCCCTGCCCTTTGAGCACTTTTCCATACATATGTGGGTAACCTTTCTCCACAGATCCATTTGCTCAGAAGAGCTATCAGGATAACCTTTTCTTCCACAGATCTGTCTGCTCAGGAGAACTATCAGCATAACCTTTTCTTTGTTGCAAAGAGTGAGTTTGATGTCTGTTTAACTCAGGAAAACCTGCTTTTCCCTGCACCAATAGTGTTATGCAGGGAGGCCGGTTGAAGTTTTAAACCTTCCAATGCAGCAGGCAGAGCTCAGAGGGAGGGGATGAGCCACAAGAACAGGATTCAGATGACGTTTATGGTAATTCTGATTCTCCTATGTGACCTTAAGCAAATTGTTTCTTCTTTTGCACTTTAATTTTCTCTGAGCTGCAGGCAGATTGTTGCTTGTTCAGAGGCACTTAGCACCACAGCCCAGCTTTATTCGTGCTTTCATCCTTTATGCAAAGCCTCTGCATGGGCCTTGGGAAGCTCGTGTAACTCATTGGGTGAGCTAACCTGCAGCTCCTGAGCTGTTTCTGTCAAGCCAGGGCAGCTCTATCTGGTTAAACACTGTATGCCTGCAGGGTTTCAGGTTTGATCCAAACCCCTATGGGTCTCTTTTCACTTCCAGTGAGCTTTGGAGTGGGAATTCAATGCTTCATGGGATGTTTTCAGCTTGGGAAGCATACACTCATTCCTGGTGCTTCAGTACATTTTTATGCTCCTGACTAATTCCTATTTACAGGTTTTGCATTCTAATGACTTATAAATTTGTAAAATGAAGGTAGAATTATTTAGATTTCCTGGGGAATGCAGTTCTAGGCACACCTGGTCTAATTAGAGGTTTAATTTCTCTCCTGAGTTAAAGTCTAAATCCTTTTAACTCTCTGGAGAGACAGAGAATAAAAATGGTTGTGAAGTATTGAGTAGAGCCAATTACAGAAAGAAAAGGGTATTACTAGATGGCCATAAAACCTGCAAAGCACTGCAACAGATACAGAATAAGATGGCTCACAAGTTTTCTATCAATCTATCTCCACAGCAGGCTTGTTAGAGCAAGAGGAGCAATTTTGAGGCACGCATCTTTGCAGATGTGGCTGTAGATTAATACCTTTTGCATGTGAATGGTTTTCTTTTCCTGTTGCTGCAGGGTTGTCCCAGTTTCATCTCCCTCTGAGTGTTCCTCACTCAGGACCGTGGTTACTGTATTAGTAGTCCCACAGAGTTTAGGAACCTCCCTTGCATCTCAAGGCTCATTGTATGGAAAGACGGTAGGAGCAAGAGCAAGTGCAAGTTGGAATTTATATTCTTGACATTTGATTTAGGATAAACTCAGGTCCTTGAATCTTAAACTATGACCCAAAGAGTTTTGTTTAGATAATGTTTAGACCCTAGAGGTTTCTAATTTATGCAGGGGCATCTTTGCTTGATTGAAGTTCCCCAAGTGTCTTCACTCTGCACATGTTAGGGATGATAAATTTCTTGGCAAGTGAAGCACCTCGGGTATTAAATGATGTCTGAACTCTCTGCAGGCACAGGAATGAAAGTTCTCTTCTGCCTCTGGCTTGTGGGCTGCTTGATTCTGCAAGTGCTCATGGAGTTGGTCTATGGTAGAAGATACCTTACAAAATACAGTTTTGTGTGACTGATTTCTTTTTAATTACACCTGGAGAAGGGGTAATTTTGCTGTTTAACCTGGTATTTAAGCTTTAAAGTTCTGTCTGGAGCATCTGTGTTTGTGGTTTAGTGGTTAAGGTATGTATCTGGGAGAAGGCAGACTTCAGTTCCAGTCTTTATTTTCTGGTTGCGTTTTAGTAAGGGTTGAATCCAAAATATGGGCTTGGTTTGTCTGAAAAATCAACTTGAAAGAAAGAACCCACTCAGCTGTAAGAATAAAAAAGGGAGTAAATAATAATTAAAATGCAGTTGAAAAACAGTTCTACTGAGTTCTGTGCTTAGGAACAGAAAGCTGTAAGAAACATTGTAGTCAATTTCTGTTGTATATTTGAATTAGGCCCTCAGCCAATAGCACTTACTAGTTTTCTGAATCTTTCTCTTACAACATCGAAGTTGAACTAAAAATGCTATCAACAGAACAGTATTCAAACAGAGAAGCATAAAAATATGTAAAGGAGGATAATTCATTAAGTCTGTCCTAAATAACATCTTTCTCCAGGTCAAGAAGGTGGACAATCATTATCTCATCAGCTCATGATCCATGTTTGGATAAAATTTTTCATGGCAAATATATGCTTAAAATGGAGAGAGAAACACATAAATATCTGCGGCTGTTGCTGTGCTGTCTTCTTCAGAGTGCTTGGCTTTTGCAGGCAGTGTGCATTTTCTCAGGTGATAATTACAGATCTCTTCAGTACATCTTTGTTAAAAAGGCAGATAGACGGTGGTTTTTTTCCCCATAGGTTATTTTGCTCTTGATTTGTATTGATTTATTTCTTAAGAATATTTGTGCTCTCACTGTAAGTGCTCAGATTATGAGAGGGGAGGGTAGCAAATTAGGAGCCTCATAGGAGGACCTGTATGCACACACAACTGGCCCTATAAATGGATTTTCTGCCGAGTGTTTACAAAAAGCTCATTAGTTACTCATGACATTTTGGTGTGATGCTTCCTCAAAAGGATGAAAAATTAGACCTTGTCTCCTGAAATACGTAGGAAAGTGCTAAATGTGACAGTAATTGCCTTGTCGAATAGTCGAGACGAACGAGACATCAGGTGAACAGCTTTTCATTGTTTTATCTATATCATTGTACTATTGTGTACACTTAATGCCTTTCTGTCTTGAGTCATTTTGTTTTGATGATTTGGACTTGCAACTCATTTGTTTCTTTTGAGAATCTGGCCTTTCTAATTCTGACTCCTTCCAGCATATTTTGAACCATGTCTGAAGAACAATAGTAAAACCTAACTGCTTTATTTCACTTCAGTTTTTGAATTATTTTCATGATTTTTTTTCTTCCTGATTTTTATTATTTTTATTGAAAGAAAATGCAATGGTGCCAGCAACCCAGGGTTTGACAGGGGGCAGTGCCTGGGGCCAGTAAGTTGGTGATTCCTTTTGTTTTCTCCCTCTGAAGTTATCTAAATCTGCTGTTTGCACAGGCACGGCAGAGTTTTAGATTAACAGCAAATTTTTTGACTGGCCTCTCTTGAGTCTCCAAAACTCCATCGATCTTTCCCATTGACCACCATCTAAGCCAGACATAGGAAGACCTGGGGGTAAAAATCATTGTGAGAATCTACCTTTTAAAATATCCTGTGATGCTGGTACACAGCCAGGACACACAAATATTGCCTCTCAGACTGCCTGCTGCCGACACTGCCAAATATTTCAAAGCTCTCCATGTTGAATGGATTTGGGTGTGTTTTCATCCTTAAAGGTTTTCCCTGGCTGTATTTCTTCACTTGGTGTTTGTTTTTATTGTTGCCCACTGCTCTCCCCATCCCCCTTTTTAATGTCTTGGGTATCTGTATTATTCCTGTTGTGGGAAAACTGCTCCCTAGCCAAGGTTAATCATAATTAATGATTATCTGCTGAGCTTTCAAATCTGAATATGGAATAAGCATTGGAGCAAGTTTTCTCTTTTCCAGTAGTTACCCTCTTCTTCGATAGAAGAATAGTTTCTTCTATTATCCCTCTCTTTATAGATCACCAGTGACTTAGACCCTTAAGTAGGGTAAACAAAATCTGTTTTGGTCAATGGATTAGGAGCCAACATTTTGTTTGTGTCTGTTTACGCTGAATATATAGATATATATGGGACAAACTTTTTTTGGGGTACAAAGTTTTTGCAGGGCCTGTTGCAATAGGAGAGGGGGTAATGGTTTTAAACTAAAAGAGGGTTGATTTAGATTAGACACAAAGAAATTTTTTGTGATGAGTAGGGTGGTGAAACACTGGAACACGTTGCCCGGAGAGGTGGTAGGTGCCTCATCCATGCTTGGAAACATTCAAAGTCGAGTTACATGGAGTTCTGAGCAATCTGGTCTAGTTGAAGATACTGTTGCTCACTGCGCGGGCGTTGGACTAAATGGCCCTTAATGGTTCTTCCAACCCAAACTATTCTATAATTTTATGGTATATATAAAAAAGATGTCTCTCGAACACTCTTGCAAAAGAGTTTGACTGACTTTTTCCGTCCAGGACGGAGTTTCTGATGTGAGGTTCCCTGGTGATTCAGGATAAGGCCAGAAGATTTAAGCACAACGGGTGGGACCTCTCGCGTGCAACATCTGGAGATGATCACTAGATGGCAACGTTACACAGCCAAAAGGGCCGTCTCGTCTTCCTGTGGCAAGGTTTTTATTTATTTCTTGTAATCAGTGCATGAGACGGTCTTTTTCGTTCAGATTATACAGCCAGGGTAAAGAGTTTCATGAGCCTGTAGGATGAAGTAAGTTATCATCGCAGATTACACAACCACCTCAGAAAATAAATAACTATTTAGAGAGCTCTTGTTAATCGTTCTCAGGTTGTCTAAGGACATATGCTGCTGTACTTACTGGTCCTTAGGGTAGTGGCTTGAATTTTAGATAAAGATCCTTAAAGCATAAAAGCCCAAACTGAAGGATTATTACTGCTTTGTTTCTTCACGAAAATATGCTTTTGAAGTTGCAATGATCTCTGACAGCCCTAAGGTTATGCTGAGGTATTGACCTTTTGCACTGCTGCAGTTTTGCCCATTCTGTCATTGATGGATGATTTTTCACATGACTGTTTTAGAGCCAAGTGTGGTCTAGGTTCTGTACAGGTAAACAAATAAAGCATGAGCAGCATGCACCTCAGGCTTATACTCAAACTCTGACCTGATAATGTGGTACAATGCATGTGCCAGAATGAGTAAACATTGTCTTACAGCGCAGGTCTTGTGCTGAGAGCAGGCAAAGCAAAGGGTTTCCTGAAAGTTGTGAGATGGGGAGGTGAGAGGGCAGTCATGCACTGACATCTCTTCGTTGTGAAGTTCTGGGTGCTTTTGGTCAGAGGTACTGGTGCACATCATAGATTATGAAAAAAAAAAGGCCAAAATCTGTCCTTAAAATTTCTTCAGCTCCTACCAAAGCAGTTTCCAGAGATGAAGATATAGAATATCTTTGGAGTGCATAGATATACTATTACAGAGGTAGAGTTCAGAAATCATTAAAGTCAGGAAATGCTTTTTCTTAATTAAAACAGATCAAAATGATGTTCATTACTTGTGGGTTAAAGAAATACATTCCTTTAAATACAGTATGAACATTGAATGTTAACCAGAATAACAAACTTCAGTTATAGCAGAAGAGAAACAATTTTCTGTTGATACAGTAGCAGATGAACATTATAAAATAGTATCTTTCTTGAGGAGAGAGACTCCAGATTCACCATTTCACACAAGAATTTCTTTTACATATTGGAGAGTGCAGACTGGGGAAAGACTACATACATATGTATCAGTGTGTATGTAGCCATAACATCCTACTATCAAAAGTAAGTGTAGGATGTTTCTGTTAAACTATTCCCACTGAAGACAGGGAAGAGTTAATAAGAATCAATGTTCTGGAGAAGTTAATGTCTGATCCTGAGAAATCTCTATATCTTATCTCTCTCTCTCTTCTCTCTATATATATATCATCTATATCTGATAGTTCTAGTCACAATAAACTTGTTCAGGGAAAATAAACTTGGAGTAGGACAGGTGTCAGCACAGCCCCAGGTCTATTGAGCCATAAAGTACAAGAAGAGACTTCAAGAAATTTTCTTGTTGGACCAGCAAAATAAAGGTTGGGAGAGCGTTTAGGGGTGACAATGACAGGGGAAAAAGGGGAGGGAAAAGCTAAAGAGCCATGGTAGCAAAAGAACAAGTGAATGTACATTAGGTATCCATTCTAGATGGAAAGTATGCCTTGCCCTCAGAACAGGGATGTCTACATGAATTTCTGACAGACACAGTGTGGGCAAGATAAACCTAATTGATGATTTCTAGAATGAATTATATGGCTTGGTTGATTGGGGGAAGACTCATCTCCTCAGCTGTTTTCTTTCCTTGAACGCACATACAACTAAAATGTTTGATGCCCAGTGAATCATCATGCAACAGTGGACTCTAAACCACCTCCTTTGGGAGCATTTACTTGTAGCAGTAGTCTGAGTCTTGATATGGGGATTTCAAAAGCTGAACTGCTCCCCTGCTGATGTTGGAAAGGACTAATTTTTCCTCTTATCTCTGCCAAGCTGAAGATCTTTGGTCAGTAGTAGAAGCCTTCTTTTTTTTTTTTTTTTTTTTTTTTTTTTTTTTTGGCATTAAGATGAAAACAGTAAGATTTTAAATCTCCATTCACTTTTCTTCTGTTTCCTTGCTGTTCCCGTGGTCTGGGGCAGATAGAAACTGATCTGAAATGTATGGGAGGGAATGTGGAACACCAAGATGTTATATCTCCCTCAGGTCTTCAGGTGTGTGTTGCCGTGTGTTTTCTCACCTGTAGACCTGCAGTGACAATGTTTGGTGTTGTCTGCTTCACAGTCTGTGTAGCACAAGATGATAATCACAGAATTGGTAGTTTTGGAAGGGGTCTGTCAAATGGCTGCTGTGGTGCTACCTTTCCAATGCTCTGGTCCTGAACACCACAACAAGGAGAGATTCCAAGGAGATCAGCCAGCTGATCTGTCCCTCCTTGTCCCATCAGGGTGAAGGTGGAAGGAGAAGGGGACACATGGTAATATATTCACAGATTTTTAATATAACTAACATAGGCACTGGAAATTCCAGGCATGTTGAGACATGAATTGAGCTTCTTTCTTCTTTCCTTTCACAGGAATATGTGCAAAGCACACAGTTTTGTAAAGACATCCACAAGGAGGAGCCCGGTGCTCGCCAAGGACAGATCTATCCCTGTCCTGTTTTTTGCTGCCACATCCGCTGAGGGTAGCCTTGTCTTGAAGCATAATTAGTTCTGAGGCAGAATTTTATCAGCATAGTCTTTGGGGAGTGGTAGCATGTAAACACTTATTAAAATGTTATTTTGGGGTCATAATTCTGTCATGAGCCAAACTTGACAGATGCAGATAGAAGAAAAGGTTATCTCTCCACAGGGACCATTTGTGTTTCCTTTTGATGATTCAAATGGTGCATTTCCTTCAGTCTGTGGAATCATACAAGGATAGAGAACATTTTCATATTTAGAGCAAGAAAGCTTACAGCCTTTTACCCTGGGAAGGATGTGGACAGTATTGATCTTACAAGTAAAATCTTCCTTCTGGTAGCTTCAGAAACAAGAGTAATGGGCATTAATTGACAGGGACATCAGGTCTGTTTTTTTTCTTTTTTATCCCTTCCTTCCTGGAAACTACCACTCAGCTTCTTTTAAGTTAAGGTATTAGGAGGGGCAAAAGAAATGTGTTTTCAGCTCTGTGATCTTCCATAGGCTTGCTGTGTGACTGGATGGATTTCTTCATCTCTGTATCTTTGTTTTCTTTGGAGAGAATGATAGAGTGGTTTGGGTTGGAAGGGACCTTAAAGATCATCTAGTTCCAACTCTCCTGCCACGGGCCGCAACACCTTCTGCTAAACCAGGTGGCTTAAAGCCCCATCCAACCCAGCCATGACACTTCTAGGGATGGGATGTGCACTCCCCTGGGCAATCTGTTGCAGTGCCTCACCACCCTCACAGTAAAGAGTTCTTTCACCTCTTTCACTTTAAAGCCATTCCACCTTGTCCTATCACTACATGCCCTTTTAAAATGTGCGTCACCAGTTCTCTTGTAGGGTCCCTTTAGGAACTGGAAGATGCTATAAGGTCTTCCCAGAGCCTTCTCTTCTCCAAGGTGAACAGCCTCAACTTTCTCAGCTTGTCTTCAGGAGTGGTGTTCCAGCCCTCTGATCATCTTCATGGGCTTTGGACTTACTCCAGCAGGTCCAGTCCTTCTTACGTTGGGGGTCCCAGAACTGGATGCAGCTCTCCAGGTGGGGTGTCACCAGAGTGGAGTAGAAGGGCAGAATCAGCCCCCCTGGACTGCTGTCCTCAGTGCTTTGGATGCAGCCCAGGATTCCATTGGCTTTCTGGGCTGCAAGTGCACATTTCTGGTTCATGTCAAGCTTCTTGTCCAGCAGCATCCCCGAGTCCTTCTCCTCGGAGCTGCACTCATTCCATTCTTCACCCAGCCTGTATTTGTGCTTGGGATTGCCTTGACCCAGGTGCAGGACCTTGAACTTGCTCTTGTTGAACTTCATGAAGTTTTCACAGGTCCACTTCTGAAGCCTGTCAAGGTCTCTCTGGAAGGAGCACAGTTCTCATTGCTTTCTGTTGTGAAAATGACACCTTTCTGTGGGAAGGTCTCAGATACTGTCTCACGTGAGAGGGTATGGTTACATAGGGGCTGTCTAAGAGAATGTCCCAGGGTGCCTTAACCTTTTTTTCAATTTTTCTAGTTGGGGTGTGACTCTGTTTAGATTATAGCCACAAACCTACTAGTGAAGGCAGATCAGTGATGGGTTTGGGGCTCTTTGCCACTGACTGATGGATGCAGCCCTCTTCCTAGTGGGGGGAATATTGTGTCACGCTGTTGTCTTGTGCAGCGTGTGCTTCCTTGGGCAGTAATGCATGGGCAGGTGGCAGGATTACGGACATCTAACTTCGTGTCTTCTCCTTTCCCGTTCATCTGTTCTTGTGACATGGTTGGCAAAATTTCCCCAGACTTCAATGGGACTAGGAACAAGCATTTAGAATATGTTAAAATTTAAAAAAAATTTTTTTTAGAATGAATTGCATTTGAAACGTGAGTAGGAATTTAAGTGCAACCTTCTAAAATCACCTACCATTACCTTTGCTAGCTGAATGCACAAATACTCTTCAAAAGCAGGATACCAACGTGTTCTTAAATTCTTACTTTTATCTTGCTGCTGCACATTGCTGAATCAAATGCCCCAAGGTAGTTGACTTCACTTAGAAGCCTAATTCTCATCTCACCTCACAGAATTTTTATTCTGGGGCAGCCCCAGTACCCACATTTGGATCTTGCCTGTGTAGTTTTTCCAGCAGTGTGCCTACCCTGCTAAAAGTGGTGCTTCTCCTAGTTTAGAGGGATGGCTGAACTAGCTGCAGGAAATCATAACATTCAGAGGACCTGCTGGTACCTGTTGTCATTTCTGGACACAATCTGCCTCTGAGGGAAGGATATGCAACTGTTCTCTGTTAATGTGTGCAAACAGCACCTAACACTTTGATTTGTACTTACTGAAAACTGTTCTGTTCCTCGGTGCTCATTAGCAGTGAAATTGATAACATCATCTGATTGTCCCAGCATGATCTGGGGCTTCAGTGACTGATTAAATGCAGAGGCAAATTTGAGACATTAAATTAGTTACAGAAGTGATTTCTTGCAAGTGGACTGTGGAAAGTAGTACTGATTGCTATTGCACAGTGAGCCACAGGGGTCTTTGTCCTTCACCTCTATCGATGCTTAAATGTTTTGTGACATTTTGTTTCCTTCATGGCTCTGTAATGAAGAGGGATTAGGTTGTGGTCATGGAAAGGAGCAGCGTGAGGGTAAGTGTCAAGAGATTTGTGTTGTGGCTTGGCTGTTTCAGTTGGACTCCCTGCTCGTGTGGAGGTGAGCATCCTTGTCTCTGCTCTCCATCTACAGAATTAAGCTAATGTGACTCTGCAGCTGCCTGGGGACATCAAGAGGCTCGATGTTAAAAGCTGATAATGACCACCAGCAAGTGAGCCTCTGGAGGGGGATTATACTAAACAGATTTTGCAGCTTAGTAGAAAAAACCACAATCCTTTCTGTTCTTCAAGAGAGGTAGGACTTGGGAGCTGGTGGCTCAGCGTTATAGAGACTTTTGAGTGTCTAAGAAATGCAGAGCTGGGTTGGAAGGCTCTCTCCACCTTTGCACACCCAGAAGTGAAGAGTGCTTGGAAGCCCAGGAATAGAGTGCAGGCACATCTGTAAGGCTTTGAGAAGAAGGAAGATGACTGATTTTTGCATCAAAAATTTACAGAAATGGCTGGCCTGGGATTCCTCTGAGTGAGAGAGTAGCCTACTTTGTATTTCTCGAATTTAGGGAAAGGACGTTCCTGTTTCCTGTTGGCATAACCTTGCTAAAGGTTACAAAACAATTCTTTCTCAAGCTGATTGACCTGCTGAAACATGTCTCCAAACCTCAACCACTTGCAACCTTTCTTGTCACAAAAGCCATGCTGGTATTTGTTAAGTGCATCTTGGATCCTCGTTCTGGCAGTGCTGTATTAAACCAGAGACTGTTCCTGTGCAGAAGCTGAGGGAATGGTTGACATCAATAATTGAAGCATTTAAAATTAACCACTAAGATTAAATGTTGTATTAGTGATTCAGAGATCCCTGTCTAGTAATGAAATGAAACAGAAAAGAAATTACCCAGAGACTATTCTAGCTCTTTTAAGGATAAATAAAGGACTTCTGTTGTGGTGTCAGTTTCACTGGTGTCAGTTTTTGCTGGGGCACTGTTACTGGTGAGGGAAAAGATCCCCCCATCCTCCTCTGTGGTGTGCAAGCAGCTGAGCAGTGATACTAAGCATAGTATTTGTGCCATGCTTTAATACCTGGAAGCCTATTGTGGCAATGAATTTAGCTTCCCTCTTCATCGTCCCTTCCCCCAGTCTCTCACTTTCACCAGTGCTGGTATTACTTTCAAGGCTTGGTTCTGCTTTGCTGTAGCATCTGCAGCACTTGTCAGCCATGTGCAGAGAGTGCAGGGGACCAGCTCCTCTGGATCTGAGGTTTTTTGCGCAATTTGAAGTGCTTGTGCTCTTTGCAAGTACAATTCACTTTGTTTCCCTCTGGAAAAACTCAAAAAACAGGGTAAGATAGCATCTTGTAGCGTTCTTGTCATGTTTCCTTAGCGACATCCCTGCCATCTTGTCCACATGAATAACAAAGCCAGATCTGCAGTTTTGTCTTGAGAGGTAATAAAAATGAACTTCAGCTGCCTTTGTTCTGGTGTATATAAATTGTTAGCCCTACCGTATGCTCCAAACTCAGAATTTGTTTTCTGTTTTCTGGCTATTGGTGGTGCTGATGTATGAGGGAAATGCTGTAGTCTGCATTTTGCAAGCAGCGTTGACAGTGTGAAGCAGAAACTAATACAAATATGGCTATTAAAGTATATAATAAATTAGGCAATGCTGACATGGATGTGATAAGATACAAATAGGTAGCATCGAGTTGTTGTGCTTACTAGGGCAGTTTCTCCAGAGGCATAATCAAGTAGTGATTCTTACTTTTTGCTCTTGTCTTCCCTCCCTCCTGCATATTTTTCTCTTTTCTCCAACTTACTTTTTTTGCATGCATCTTCCTGACATGTCAGCCTTGAAGTCTAAAGACCAGCTTTTTGAGGGGGGATTATTTCTTTAGAGAGAAGGACTAACAGTAGAAATTGGACATAACTTACTGTTTTCTGAGGCAGATGGCACAGACCCAAAATAACCTTACTGACTTACACATGCCAAGGACATACTGCTCAAAGTCCCATCTCCAGTTTTTGAGAGTAGAGGCTACTCCTGCAGACACTTCTCCCTTGGGGGGCATTTGACATGAAGCATGATAGTGGGATGTGAGGTTTTGGCAACTGAAGTACACTTGGGAGAGGTTTGTTTGAAACCTCTGTGTTTATTTTGAAGGAATTTTTGAAGATGTGTTTTTTTTTCCATTTGGGAAGGGGGATGGGACAGAGGGCTCAGGTTAGGCTGTCCTACAGCCAGCTCACCCCTGCCAACCTGCAGCTGCCATGTGCTCAGAAGGAAGTGCTGTAACCCTTGGTGCTATGAGATAAAAGTGGTGCTGTACTTCAGTTTGATTACCCTTTCTGGAGTTCATAAGGCTCCTGTCATTGATTGCTTGGTGTGAGCGTTAGGGTTTTAGTGTAGTGAAGGTCACCCATCTGTGACTTTGCCTTTACTACCTAACTGTAAGTGACACCCCCTTCCCCCAGCTCGCTTTTAAATTAAAAAAGAAAGGTTACAATTTGAAGCCTGAGTTTTTTTTTTTTTAAATGAAGAGAAGTCATGTCTTTCCTCTAAGGAAACACCTGGAAAATTAACATTTTATGGTGTGCCAAATTAGTTCCTTTGAAACTACAAGGTGAAAAGGTTGTTAAGTCAGACATTCATAGAGGATTTCTTCAGCTCAGTGAAATACCTGCATGGCCAGCAACAACCTATTCCCTCTACAAGTAGCTCTGAAGACAAGATCAACATTATATTGATCACTTCTCCCCGCTCACAAGACTTATTCAGGACTGATTTAAAAACCCTTAATACCACCAGTAAAATAAAGCCTTGTAATGTTTGAATGAACTACAAGTGGAAGAAAGATTCAGCACTGCATGTGAAGGCTCTGAGGCCAAATTTAGCCTTGATGTTACTATTCTGGAGTTTTGTTCCCAGTTAGGATGATCTTGTGTGTATCTGCATTATCTGTGTATGGTTTTTTTGCATGTAGTCTTTTCTAAATAGGAGATACCCATTCACTAAATGTTTACGCTAGCTCAGCTGTAATGAAAGTTTGGGACCAGGAAATAATTTAAAACCCTGGATCTTTCATTTTGGTAAAATCCATCCAGGAGGTCAGCAGCCCATATGTTAGTTATGCATGGCTCTCACCCAGGAACCACAAGCAGGAAATAAATAAAAAAGGGGTAACTTTTTCAGTTGTCTTGTGCCAAGCTCCCTGAACATCCTCCTGACTAATTACAGTTGGTATGTAAGAGAAACACAAGCTACTTTTAGGAGTTTTTGTAGTCTAAGGGGGGAGATGGGAGAGAAGCTAGAGCAAGATGCCGAAACATTTTCTACTGAGACACCATCACCTTGGTCAATCTTTGTCTGATTAATGATTTAAATATTTAAGCAAAATAGAACATTCTTGACAAGAACTGTAGTTTGTATTAAACAGATCAGTAGGCAAGGCAGCTGCCTAGGACCAAAGTTCAATTAATGACTCTGTATGGGGATTTGCCACGCTCTGGTCTTCAAGTGCTGTTATAATTTCACATAGCTAGAAGACAAGATGCTGTGCTGATTAAGTTCGTTCTGCTTCATTTTTTTACCTGTTAAGAAAAACTTTGCATGCTGAGTAAAAAAATAGATTATTCAATAAGTGTGCCATCTTTCAGTGCCCTTATACTTCAGCCAGGAATTGGAGCTACTAAATGCTTGGCAGTGATGGGGCCCATCAGCTTCTATGTTGTCTGATTTGGGAGATTTATATTCAGTCATTTGAAATCCCACAGTGATGAAACTTAATATCCAGGTTGTCAGGCTAAATGCATGACCTTTTTTTAATATGATATGTTTCCGATCTGTTAAGCTGGTTCTGGAGTCATAAAGTGACAGAGGACTGCTAATTTTTTTGAACCTTAATTTATTTAAATGCTGAGCCTAAGCCTGGAATCAGCTTGATGCTTAAAGTGAACATGTACAAATAGTTATTTTGGCTTCTGAAGGTACCATGCCAGATGGTTTGGCCAGGTAAGGCTCCTCGCCTCATAATAAAGCTGTTGAATGAAGTGACCTGGCTTTCCACATCTGTGGAGTACCACAGACTTGAGCAAGAGCTGGGTGGCTGTCTTGAGCAGCACAAACCTGGTGTGGTGGTGATGGGGGCAAGGGTGGGGGGCACAGAACTGTAGGATGGCTGCAGGCAGAGCCCAGACCCTGCTGGGGTACCTGGGGCTACCTTACTGTCCAGCAGAAATTCCAACTTCACATTCCCATCTCTGGCAGTGGACACTGCAAGGGAGAAAGCCGCCTCCCTGGGGAGATGTTTGAACAGCTGTCTGGTTTAGATAGGAACTTAACCAGTGTGCTCTAAATGTCAGCTAAGGCACGTGGTATAGTGTTCCTGGGGAAGAGTGCTTTTTAGGACCTCTCCCTCCAAATTCAGCCTGGTACTAATGAAGCATTTGTGGTACTTGTTTTTGGAATTAGTCCTGGCTCTCTCAGAAATGCTGCAGAAAGACCATGGGGTTTTTCACTGTTTAGGGTAGTAACTGGGTTTTCTCAGTGTCCTGGGGGTATGGTATCGCTGTAACAAGGGATGTTTCTTAGAGAGCAAACAGCACCTAAATTCACAGGGGTATCTCTGAATGGCTTGTTGTCACTTTTGGTCTCAGACACTCAACAGGATCCTCAGCCCTGAATTTTGAACCTGGCCTTCCCTTGGTATACAGTGTGCCTGTAGGTGTTAAACTGCAGAGAAATATGTGCATTAAAAATTACTTTTTTTCATTAAAGGCAGTCCAGTACTCTAAAATTACCATGGGGAGAAAAAGTTCTATAGTCATATTATATAATTTCAGGGGATTCTTCTTATTTTTATTGGAGGGGGAGGGGAAAGCCCTGTAACATTTGCAATGGGACATAAATGTCAGCTTTCCTCTAATGAAGAGTCCTGCAGGTTGATTGCTTTCCACTTTTGAAATCATGACAGAACTAAGCCCAAAGAAAAAGAATAGTGTGTTTTGTCCCTGTCCTATACTGTCTCAGAGACAGCCACAGAGAAATTGGTAGAAAGTATCTCTTGATTGTGAAAGATGGATGGGTCCAAGGCAAGAGCTTAGTCACCAGATTTCCAGTTTAGTAGGAATTTTTGCCTCTGGGTTTGAGCTGTTTACAATAGGTTTTAGCTTGAAGTGCAAAATTGTGGTTGTAGGGAAATATGGCATTTTTCCTCCTGAAAAGAAATGTATAAGGAGGTGTGTGAAATAGATGTACTCTTTTCATTGTCTAAGCAAGTCAATGGAAAAGTCCAGTTCCTGGGTAACCAAACATCAGGACTTTTAGTACAGTCTGAATGCCAACAAGTTTTTAGGGGAAGCTGTGTTCTGTGGTATTTTATCTTCAGCAGAAGATTAGAAGCAAGCTCCAAGCCTTGCTACCCTGTGCTGTGTATTTTAGTGCAAACTGGAAAAGCTGATCTGTTTGAATCTCAATACCTCCCTCTCAGCTCTGCTAATTGAGTAGTTTGTATGCATCCTCTAAAGGTGAAAGTATAAACTTGGTGGAGGGAGAATTTTTGTGTGTTTCTAGATATTTTCATTTTTTAAAAATGCTCTTAAGTTGCTTTATTGCCATAGAAAATACCTACAGCACCTGCAATCTGTGCAAAGTGCTTTACTATCTCACTAATAATCTGAATGTTTTCATTTTTAAGGCTAAATCTTGTTCCTAACTCCAAATTGATCATTCCCTAGTGTTTGACAGCATTCTACCCTCTGGTTTCTGAATGTTATTTTAGGAATGTCAGAAATGTGGTCAATGATCTTGCTAGTTTAAAGTTGCATAAGAAAAAGTCACAAGAGAAATAAGTTTTCTCTGCAGTCTGAAAGGAGACTGGTACTCTGATCAGGCCGAAAATTGTATGAGATCTGGCCTTAGTACTTCCACTGTACATTAGTGTGAAATCTGGACTCTTGATTGCACTCTTGTGGTGCTTCAGCTCCATCTGTAAGGGGTAAAGGAGTCCTCCTCAAGATGAATTTAGTGATTCATCCTGTGAAATCCAGTTTCTGCTACTGATCAGTATTTTACGACCCAGAGAAAGTTTCGAGCTACTTTGAATGATGACTGTTGTGATGGGGAGGACAGTGGTTTTCACTTCCCATGTGGTTAGTGGTTAATTCATCCTCTGGGTTTTGATTAACTTCAGTAAGTAGGGATATTGGGATTTCAAATCTTCCTATAAATAGGTGACTTTGTTAATGCAGTGTTTCTGGAAATTAATATTCTATAGGAACATTAGTAAACATAATAAAGAGAGGATGGGAAAGTGACTGTCTCTATGGAGGCACATTTCATCCAGAAATCTGTAGCATTTGTAAAGTCTAAACTTTATAAGAAGAAGCTAAGTCAGCTCCTTTGTAGTGTACTCCCTTCTTTTTATTTGCTCTCTCTCAATTTTAACAAATCATGTCCCAGTCGTGTGCTTTAGTTCCTACTGTAGGCACCCTGTAAGTTTTACCGAGTGCCCAAGTCTTGTGTGAGTGACCAAGCAGCACATTCTGTCTCCGTGGGGTATATTTTTAGTGTGGTGTTCAGGGGAAGAAGGTGCAATTAGAACTAACCCATTAACTGTAATAGCTCTTTATGTACTGCACTGACTGCAGACCCCTGTGAGGGTCAAGGCATTGCCCATTAGCCTACCTCTGTCCAGAAACAAGGTTCTCTTTGATCTCTCTAAGTCTAATCTAATTTGTAAGGATTAGATTAGTAAAAAAAAGAATTTGTGAGTAAAATTGGACAGCACAGTCTAAAAGAGATAAATGGAAACTCTGCAAAATGGCCCTGAATTTGATATTGTAATTGTTGGAAGATATGTTTTTGTTTACACTGCATTTTCTGCTGTAAAGTGACTTAAGCCTTGTCAGCCAAGCTGGTATAACTCAAGACCTGTTGGGTACTAACAATTCTTTTTGGGTAATAAAAGAAATGTGTTCTGAAACAGCATATGTGCTTTGACTTGGGGACAGGCATTTTATAGGGGAATATCAGAGTCTTTTATTCATGTCCATTCTAGTAAGAATGTTGATGGAATAAAATGAAGGCTGCTTTAGACTGAGCTGGAAAAACCGCCTTGGATTCTTGTGAAGATGGTGGGGAAATGCAGCATGCCTTAGTCTCAGTCACTTGGCAGTCAGGCGTTTTTATCCTCTTCTAGAGGAAGTTTTGCATTATCAAAATCATAGGGCATCTAAGGAATATTATTTAAAGATTATCTGCAGAGATAGTTTTCCTTTCCTTCTGTTTTTCTCTGAGCATACAGCCATCTGAAGTTGGTTGCAGCATGTCTGTTAGGGAGTTATACTTCTTGGATCCATGGAGGGTGAACTGCTCAATAGGGCTCAAAAAGGGTAAATAGGGCAAATACATCAAAACTTGTTATCAGTAGGGATTTACATAAAAGTAAGTTCACTTTTTCTGCAGCTCTCTTGCAACAGACTAGACGAAGAACTATCAAGAACCCCATGAAGAAATAGGTCAAAAATTTTTTTTAAAACCTTTACAGAGTAAGCGAATGCATGCACGGCTGTGTTAAGTCTCATTTCTGAGCTGGTTTCTGTTGATGAAAACCATACCTCTTTAACCAGACAGAATTTTTAAGCATATCATAAAGAACTGGGTGACATAGTTTGCTTTCAAGACATCAGAAGCACGAGGCATTCCTTATCCCATATTTGCCTACTGGGAAGCTTATACAACATTTCTCTGCAGAATTTGATACAGCATAGTTGAACCAGAGGAGTCATCAGATGTGTTTATTCCTACAATCCATCCTAAATGCAGACTGCCCACTTGAAACTAGTTCTTGTTTTCAAGGTACAAAAAGAAGTACTTTTATTCAACACTTTCCAGTGCATCAGGAAAAAGAATTTGAACTTTGTTTCATTGTATAATTGAATACAATAACTTGGTGCTAAAAAGTACAAATATGAGAGACAATCCTACTCCCACTGACTGAAGCTGAATTTTGTTCCATTTGAGAAGTGAAATTGCACTACTACAGCTGTGGTAGAACAAGCAGCAGTTTCGGACAGCCTGGAACCACAGAAACCAGAAATGATATGCAAATTATGCAGTGCACGAAACAACCTTACAGTATCTTCTTTATATATTCCTGGCAGGTCTATTCTTCATGGTATGGTAAAGTCCTAATGGAGCCTTCTTTAAAGCTCCAGTCCTACAAAAGAAAAAGCTAGGATTGTCTTAAGAGAAAGGGAGAGCAACCCTGCTGAGATGAAACTTGCTGGTATCCCATTGCATCAGATCTTGTTGGTGTGTGGTCTTTTTCCTATCAACAAGCATCTGTGGGTTTTTTTTTTGTTGTTGTTGTTCTGTACAACAAAATAGACTGTAGGGAGTGGTTTCTCTATGACCTTTATTGAGAACTATGCATATGAATTCCTGGATTTTTCTGCCTAATGCTATTATCATCCCTCCACTGACTGGAATTGTGAGCACAGTGAGACTTTATGAAGCAATAGGGTAATAGGACAAATCTAGCCCTGGATTAGTTTCACCCACTTTATTCTTTTTCTGTGTCCTCTTTACACATTTTGTCTACTTCAGCTGGTATTATAGTCATGTCTCCTACTCCAAAGCCTTCATTTTGGTTAACAGCCTTTTCAGTGTTACCATAGAGTCCCATTACCTTTGTTTCTGTTTACAGTGTGAATAGATGTCCATCATTACATTGTCCATCGTGACATGCATCAGTAACACAATAAATTGTCTAGGGAACTAGTCAGCTTCTAAGAAGAAATGTGCTGTGGCTGCTAATGCATCCAAGGAAAAAGAGTTTTATCCGGGGTGGAAACTTCAGTGAAGGACACAGCAGCCAGCACAGTGGATTTGGAAATACAAAGCCTGTGAGGGACAAGGAAAACAAGAGTAATGGGAATCTCTGGTTTCCTTCTTGTTGACCAGGTGAAGGTAGTAAGATGTGATGAAGAAACCAAGTGTTGATGAACTCATTGATATCTGATTCATGGAGCAATTGATCACCAGGCCTGCAAGGGGGGTGAGTGGCTTTGCGCCAAGTGATGTGTAGACCTGGAATCCTACAAATACTGTTATGAGGACTATAATATACTTTGGTTCAGCATCCTTGTTAGAGCAAGAGAAGCCAAAAAATTCATCATAGATGTCCCCAGTGGGGAGAAGGGTAGTAAGGAAAAAATGAGAAAATGTTATCAATAAGCTGACATGAACACTATTTAAGGACCCGTTAGAAGAGTTTGCAGGAAGTTTTGCCCAAAACAGAGATTATCAGAGGTAAGAAGAATCTGCCAGAAGCTGAAAATATGTTCAAAGAAAGAAAAATAATATCAAATTAAAAAGTCATGCTCCTGTAGGTTATATATAAAACCCAGAAATGTACTCAAATTTTTGAGTTTGCCCTATCAACTACAGTAACTATCACGTTTCTTTGAATGCATCAGGAGCATGACACCTGCTTGGATATGTGGAGGAGTAATAGGCAATTGAGATGTAACAGGGATACTCCAACTTGTTAAGGCAAATGAAAGGAAATTTCATTAATTCTGTGAATTGTTGTCCCCTGTGGAATAACCTGGGGAAATTTCCCATGCCACAAGCTTTCCTGTGGGTTACCATTGAAAAAGTCTTTCTGAAACTGAAGTGACTCTAGAAGGCTATAGAAGAAATAGTCAAAATGAACATTAACAAATCACCATAACTAGACTGTGCTCATCCAGAAGCTTCAGAGAACTGCAGCTTGCAGCACTGCATGACTGCTAGCTTAGAGCTGCCTTTATTCCAAGAGGTGATAAATGTGATGCCCAGCTTCAAGAGGTTTTCGGGGTGGTTTGTGGAATTCTGGGTCTGTAAGGCTGACGTAAGTACTTGGTACAGCATAGAAACTATAATAAAAAGAAGGATTAGAGGATATCTGCATAAGTGTCTTGTGCTTGGTAAGAGTTAAGTTGCACATCTGCCTTGCAAATATATTGCTGTTCTCTGTAGGAGTCAACAAGGTTGTAGATGATGTGTGGTATAGTCACTTTGTCAGAGACCTTAGTAAAAACCAGCTTCCTTGTTGGAGGGTTTTAGGAAAGCTAAGCAGTTATGACACCACAAGGACAGTTCTGGTATGGATAGATAATTTGGCTAAAAGTTGGAGACCAAGGTCAACAGTCAGTCTTTGGAGTTGAAGATCACACAGGAATGTGTAGTGGGACCTCTGTACTCTTGGCTCTGCTCACATACGGCTTGGAGAGAAGCTGCTGGAGATATCATGTTATAATAGTGGGGGTGGCAAATGGGAAGTCCGTCTGGAGGACTGCAGAAGGACCTCATAAGACTGACTGGCTAAGAAAATGTCAGATGAAACTCAGTTTAAATAATGATAAATTGATCCATATGGAGAACAAACAATCTAGTTTGCATAAAAGATGAGTAGTGAGCCGAGCTCACACTGAGAATTGGGGTATCTGGGGTGTGAGGGCCTGGAGCTTTAGTGGATAATTCTATGAAAATGTCAATTTACTTACTAGCGGTTAAAAATGCAAATCAGATGTTGGGGTTTATAAGGAAAGGGATACAGAACAAAACATGACATTGTTTATAAATGTGTGGTTTGCCTGCCTCTGAATAATGTGTGGAGGTTTAATCTCTGTATTTAAAAATAATGTAATAGAACTGGAAAGGTTTGGAGAAGGATAGCAAGGGTGATCAAAGGCACAAAAAGTCTTTTGTAGGAGGCTGTGGCTGAGCTGGGACTCAGTTTGGAAAGAGACAACTGAGTAGTCTCTGATAAAGAAGCATGTAGAGGGTTGAATATTCTCTCTGTGTTCCAATTCAAGAACTGCTGAGCATCAAATGAAGCTAATAGGAGAAAGGCTTAAAGAAAAAAAAGTTGCATCTTCATGCAGAGGGTATCGGACATGGAAATTTTTGTTAAAGGGTGTTGTGAACACATTTATGTTAGTTTTATGGAAATTGGGTAAGATAAGAGAAAGCTGGTGCTGGGGGCTACTAACTACACAGAAAATAGCAGCTCATATCCCTGAGCTAAACCAACAGGAGACTGGAACAAAGTTAAGAATGCCATGCTTATTTTGTCCTTGATCTTCTCTAACTATGGCTCCTGCTGAATACAAGTTATGCCAGGCAGTGCTGAACTTCTAGTCGGATGTAGTACAGCCACTCTTCTGTGACGGAGCAGATCAGGGTCTCTGTTTCAAGCAGCACCATGACCTGGTCACAAGACCAGGGAGCTGCAGCAGCTCTGGTGACCACTGTGCGAAGTGCAAAAGATGAGCAGGTTCTGTAGCCCTCAGGCACTTTGCTGGCCTTTCACCCCAGTGCAGGATGGCTTCCAATTGTTAGTAGTGAGTTTTCCAGTGTTTTGCAAGTGCTTCTCACAAATGTTCAGAGTGATGTGTAGCACAACTACTGAAAAACAGCTTATATAGATTTCACTGGGGCGGGGGGAGGGGTTGAGATTGGTGCTCTCTACTGCATATATTGCAACCTGGGTGTTGCCCTGCAACTTGCTCTCCAGTCTCCAAACAGAGTGAGAGTGTTCAGTGTGCTGCATAATGCTTTTGCAAGGTTTCTTTTTCTTTCTGTATTGCTGAGACTTGATTGTTTTTTTGCGTTACCATTTATTTTCATGCATAGCCTTCCAGAGCCTCTTTGAATCTCACCAGAGTCAGGGAGAATCTTTTCCTTGACCTCCCCAGCTTTGGAGTCAGTCCAGCAGTGTGCTGTGTGCTGTGCTGTACTCTGCTTTCTATTAACTCCAGGGATGCAGTCTTGGAGCACCAATTTTCCACAGCTTGCACCTGAAAGTCTTGATAGCTGAATGTGTTGGAGACACAGGAAGCTGTGCAGTAGGAAAATGTGAAATTTGTGTTTTTCCTGTAAATCATTGTAACTGGCATGTATTTCCACTTCTGATTTCTGGGCATGGATCCAGGAAAAGAACAGACTGAAGAGTATGTTCATTTATTCTTTTCCCTTTCTGCAAAGAAAAACAAATACAGAGCTTGTGCCTATTGGAAATTAAACAGCATCATGTTCCTTTTAACCACTTTCTATTAAAGTGAGATGCAAAAGTTTATGTGGAATGCTCAACCTGGATTTGAATCTGTGCTGAGTTGTCACAGACTGTGAATGTCAGAGATTTGGACAAAATGGCATCCTGAAAGAGGGCATCAAGGCATGGTCCCATGTTTTAGCATCACTCTGATCCACTTAGGTAACATCTGATAACTGCACATCATGACTTGTTGAGGCCAGGCTGCTGCTGTGGAGATGTGAGCTATCATGTTCATGTGGCTGAAGCCTGTAGCCAGTCTGTCTTACTGGGTTTGCTCTATTTTATTTTGTATTGTTTTTGACTCATACTTGTCCAGCAGGTGCTGCAGCATGGCTGGGGGGGGCTGTTCAGATGCTCAGCAGGGGCACCTGACAGCCTTGTCTTTGTGGATGGTGTGAATCTGCAGAATCACAGCTTTTTGTAAGCTTATGACACTGGGCTAGGACTGCAGTGTGAGTGATATGGAGTGATTTTTGTGAGCTGCCAGGCACCAGGAACACACACATACTTCTTTGTCTTTTAGTTGGACTTCCCCGCCCCCCCAAAAAAAAAAAAAAAAATGCTTGACTGACCTGCTCTCATTGTCCCTTGAATATTAGTGCTCTGACACTCAGCAGAACTGCTGCAGTTGGTCTGCTTGGTCATGGCTGTTGTCTGCACTTTATGTAAGAGGCTGCTGAAGCCCAGCTGCTGTGAGAGGCTTCTCAGAGATGTTGTTTGTACTTGAATCTTCTGTTGTCAGCCTGATAGTCACTTCATCCTGGAAAACTGTGGCTGGATCTGCGAGATGCGGTTGCTAGGAGCTTACCTGTGTATTGTTCATTCAAAAGCAGATTCTGTCAGCACTTGTAACAAAACTGTATCTGTATTCCTGGTCTTGAGCAGAGCTGCAGGTGTGACTGGCTTCAGGAAAACTGAGAGGAAGCTACCTAGTGGAAAAAAGGATGCTTGCCAATGAAAACAAAAACCTACGAAAGCATTCCATGTTACCATCACAGAAATAGAGGGCATGAGTGAGGGGACTCCCAAAGTAGCTAAAAATGGCAAATAAAACAATTATAGCAGGAAGAGGAAAAGTAATAATGTTTGGCAGAAAAATCAGATGTGTGCGTGAAATTACTCACAAGATGGATATTAAAGGCTGGGAGCAGGCACCCATTTTTGAAAGTCTTGTTTTTGGACTTCATTTCTTCTTCAGACTTTTCTTGTGGCTGTATATTTTCTATGGTTTTAGCAGAAGAATGGATGTTTTTCATCCAGCGTACGTTCCTGTCTGGACTGCTCTATCTGAAATCTGCAGACAGTTTTCCTGCCCTCGTGGGAGGCTCTGGCTAATGGGGGGACTGTGTACAGCCCTTCAGTTCATTCTTTCAGGGAGGACCGAAATGTTAATTAGATAGCACTTTGCAATGGAAAGCAAGCAAAACACACCTGCCTCTCGAGCCCTTGATATTAGCCAGATTGCTTTTTACTGGTACATCCTGCTGCCGAATATGACTTGTGCTTGCCAGTTCCTGTTCTTAAGAGTGAATATTCCTTTCAGACACTGAGCTGAAATAGTGTGCTTTGACACAACAGAGCCCCTTTTGTTGAACTGCTTAATAGGAACTAAATATTACCAGGTTCCTGTGTTAATGAACAGTTTCTAAGTCTTTGTGCTAGCAATAAAGAGTGTTAAATTAATAAGGACCTTTCCTGGTCAGTTAAAGGAGGTCTGCACTAAGCCCAGTGGCCATTCCTACACCATATTTTTATGTGACTTTCAGGAGGGACATGAGACCAAATTCATGAACTAGACTGTTGACCTGTTGCAGAATGTAGAGACTGTTTTTCTGGTAACTAGGGTAGTAGTTAACAGATGAAACGCCGATGTCTGTCCATGCATTGAAGAATGCTCCAACGCACACTTGCTGTTTGTATTAATGCTTTATTGCTCTTTCTGATTCACAGATCGGTGCAAGAGCAGAGATCTTACTGCTAATGTTGACCTGTCTCTTTCTACAGTGGTCCTGAGGCTGTGTATTAGGGGGTAGATGGGGCTTTTGGGCAGGTTGTTGTGCCTGACCTCAGTACAGACACTGCTCATGCCTGGTTCACTGAAGCTTCAGGTACCCTGCAGGAGCTGCACTTGAAGGAAGGCTTCATGCCAAGGCAGGGGCTTACTGCTGCATGCTTCCTTCCATGCTTTCCCAGAACACTGGAGAAGCTAAATGAGCATGTGCTTTCTCTTTCTTTCCCTGCAGCGGTGCAAGGCATGGACAGAAAAAGAGAGGTGCAGGATAGTTCTTTAGCTTTGTGTTTTCTGCTGGAACTTGATCCAGAACAATTGATGCTTACTGTACTTGAGCACCAGAGTAGTTATTTACTGCTAGCTTACCTCTATGCTTACAGCAAATAACCACCAGCCTGCAGTGCAATTCCCTCCTGTGGTGCCTCTGGAGCAGCTCAGAACTGCACTCCCTTTTGTTAAGGATGCAGCACAGCCCTAAATATAAATTGTTTTGGTCAGCTCTTCTACGGCTTTGTGCAGTAAAGAGAAATGTGGAGGTGCGCTATGCAGATGTCTGTGGAGTCAGCTAAAGAGAGGTTTTGGAAAAAACAGGCTTATGAAAGCTCAGAAACAGTGCCACCTGATAACTAAGCAGAACTAAATATTTCTTACATGATATAAGAAATATGTCTGAGAAACATTTTGGAGAGTGTTTTAAAGTATTCATTATGTTTCCCAAGATAGACTGCGAAGAAATGGAATTATTTGTGATTAAACAAATGGATCTCTTATTGGTAGACGTTTTCTTTCTCTAGAAACTGATGAATATAACATCATGCTAGCTTTTGTAAATGTCATATGAAATAGATGAGGAGAGTGACTTGGAGAAACGCTGTAATCAATCACAAGGTGACACAATTCTCTCTTCTTGGTTGATCATCTTCCCAGAAAGCAATTTGAGGAGGGAAAGATTACAAGTATAAAGAAAACAAACCCAAATCTCCCTTCCCTTTGTTAAGGTGGATTAAGTGGGTCAGCAACCATCATTTTCCTGGAAAAGAGAAACCAGAGGCTAAAGTGTGGTCTAGACTTTACTAAAAGCTTTTTAGTTATTTGAATAAATGGGAACTGTAATAGTGTGTAAATGGCCCATTCTGTAAGCTGCTGGTTGAAGTCAAGTGGAAACAGTGTCATTATAGGTAAAGATGCAAAATGGGAGGGTGCTGTTAAACCAAAATGTAAGATGACACCTTGAGGTCAGGCCAGATGATGATTATAATAATAATAATAATAATTCAATGAAATTCTTTTATAGCACCCAAACTCTGTTCATGCTTCCAGGAATGGCTCTGTTGATACTGAGGATACCTCAGTGACATGTAG
The DNA here is from genome assembly GCF_009650955.1 of Corvus moneduloides. Classification (NCBI taxonomy): domain Eukaryota; kingdom Metazoa; phylum Chordata; class Aves; order Passeriformes; family Corvidae; genus Corvus; species Corvus moneduloides. Next base: position 87,119,836 of record NC_045478.1, on the reverse strand, counting down.
CTGTGCTTTTCATCCTCCAGTCATTTCTGTTATACCCTTACTGCAGTTTCATATCGTTCAGGTAGATGGTCCCCCTCTCCTCATGGTTCACAGCTGCCTGCTGAGGGTCAGAGCTTTCAAGGTGCTTGCACAAATAAGGGAACCACAGATGTGCCACCTATATGCCCTTTTGCAGGCTGTGTGCTCCGTGTTCTGCTCAGAGAGGAGAAACAATGCTGCTGTGCAATGGGTGGCCTTATTTTAGATGTAGCCTATGGTGAGCTTTTCAGCTTGACATTTCAAGGGTAAAACAGCAAGCTTCTGCTTAAAGATTTGGGAAGATACAACACGTGGGCTTGCACTCCATAGTGGATGATGTGACTACAGCAACTTGCCTTCACTTGCTTGGGTGTGAAGTGGATCAGTATTAGTGACAGCCCAGCAGCTCCTCTGCTAATTGGTATCCTGAGGTCACTGACTGCCAGTGAGGCAGTTCACCTTCTCACACAAGAAAAGCATTTTGGGCAGCCACTCTACAAAAGTTCTTAGCGTGGAAACTTCAGTGACACGTGAATTTTGCAGTCAGAAATCACATGCTAAATGTGACAAAAAAGAAGAGACTGTATTTAAAACATTGCCTTTAAGAGAAAGAAATTAAAATTCCTTATCCATTTGATAGCTAAAATTTCAGAATTTTAGGTGGTAATTTTTAGAAACTCTCTTTAAGCAAAAGAAGATAAAATCATTCACGTGTGAGCCTGTGAATGTCAGAACCTGGCTTTTAAAAAGAGACATAAACAGCATGAGGTTCATTGTGCTTGCTGTGGTGGATCTTCAACAGGTGAGTCTGCTGCTGCTCAGCTGACCTGTGGAGCATGGGAGCAGCAAACCCATGGGAGCACTGCCTCTGAGCTGGCTCCAGAATGGCCAGTTTTCGCCTTACAGTGTGGTTCTGCTTGCAGCCTTGAGCTTTAACAATTCCTATTTCTGTGGGAGGGCTGCAACATGCACTTTTTTTGGTTTCCCATCTTCTCCTTCTCTACAGACACCTACAGAAGCCTTCTCCTGGATGGAGGGATTGGAAAACTGCTGCTATTAAGATAGGTACATTTGTATGCAGTTTGATTTGCTGACCTGATCGTCAGTGAGGTTCCTTGGATGATCTTTTCCCTGTGCTTCTGCATCAGGCACTTGGGCTGATGTAACACATCTCTGACTGCTTTAAGCACACAACAGTGTCGGGTCAACAAAAAAGTCAGAAAACATCTCTAAGTAAGGAAAATTTCAGTGAATGTTATTTTCTTAACTCTGGCTGCCGACAGTGTTGTTGGGGGCTCACTCTGTGTTCTGCTGTCACTTGCAATATGCTCAGATGTGTAAGGATCTTCATGTTCTGTAATGATCCAAGACCTTCTGTATCCCTCTCCACTGATCTGAAAAATAAGCAATTTCAGAGGAGTTGTCATCAAAGCTAAAAAAAGCTTCTGAACAGTAGTGTTTCTTTTTTTTTTAAAGCCTACCTAACCCCTCTGTCTGAAGCACCGGAAATGTGTGAGTTCAGTAGGCAACTTCAAACAATATCACACACAATTGTGAGCTCTTCTACAATGGCCCTTCTTTTGAAAAAAGTTTTTCTTTTATTTTCTGGTTCACATAACAACGTGGGCATATGGAAGTGTAAAGGATAATGGCTGGAAAGGTTTCTAAACTTTAGATACCTAGAGAGATTTGGAGTGAAAGAGTTTTGCTGAAGCTGGAAAACGGGAAATGAAATGGAGATGTGGCTAGACCATTTTCACTAGAAGCTATGAAACAATCTTGGTTTTCATGACAAGTCTTCAAATCACCTCTTAAGCCCATGGGCAAAAATGACCAGAAGGCACATGCCCGAGATGCACATTTGATTTTTGGCTATGAGTTCTTCAGTAAATACAAGAAACAATCAATATCAGGGAGAACCTAAAACTTCTTTTATGCTTGATATCAAAATAGTAGGCTTTTTATATGGATTAGCATTGCTCTTGGAGAGTGTTCTGGGTCAGTATGGTCCAGGAAACATTAATTATGTCATATAACTAAACGTCATAAGCACCAGGACTTCTTTTTAGGAAGAAATTCTTTTCTGTGAGGGTGTTGAGTCACTGGAACAGGTTGCCCAGAGAAGCTGTGGGTGCCCCGTCCCTGGAACTGTTCAAGGTCAGGTTGGATGGGGCTCTGAGCAACCTGACCTAGTGGAAGGTGTCCCTGCCCATGGCAGGGAAGTTGGAACAAGATGACCTTTAAGGTCTCTTCCAACCCAAAGCACTCTATTATTTTGTGGAAAGGGCAACTGGGTCTCCTTTTGGCACTTGGAGGAAGAGAGGTGTCAGTAGAGTAAAAAAATGGGAAAACACAGAGTGAAGGGGAGGAATTGGTTTAGGGGAAGAGGAAAGTACAATGGAGGAGTCACCCCTGGGTTGAGAAGAAGGATAAGGGTGAGGAGACAGGAGATGACATCAGTACTATACTGAATCTGCAATGAATATGGCACATCATGCACAGTGAGAAACCAGGCTGGCCAGATTGAAATACTTTCCTTTTGTTCTCCGTGCCTGTGTGGTTACTGTCACTAAGTGTCAGTGTAACCACTGCTTCATTCCCTGGATCAGCCTTTTGTTTGCAGGATACACCTGCCTAGCACTACTGAAGATGGTCTACCTACTGGTTTTCTCCCTGAGAGATGGAATAGGTTGAGGCTTGCTCCTGAAAGTGAGGAAAAATATCCCTCTAAACATATGTGTCTGAGCTTGACCTCTCAACTGAAGGCATGTTGGCATGGAAAAGCTGTTATCATGTTTTTGGGGCATTTTACCTTCACTAACTTTCTGGTGGTAATATGGGAAATTATAGCAATCTAACTGTACTAACTCATTAAAACCCAGAAGAAGTGGCTCATGAGAACAACACAGAAGCATAGCTAGTGGTCAGTGATGTGGAGCATGAGCATAAAGTATCTCAGAAAAAAAACTTCCCCAACTTTTATTTCTATAAATAGGAGTCAGAAATATGTAGGAAGAGGAAATATATTTTCAGCCAGACTCCAGATAAGGTACAGGAAAAGAATTTAGCTTCAGAGATGGTTGCTCCATCCTGCCACTGGAGAGCACAAACCATTGGTAAGGATTAGATATGGGGCTACCTAGTGCCCAGACAAAAAATATTATGGGTGAATAAAAGAATACCTCATTTTTATGAGGTTTGAAAGCAGTAAATACATTTTAAAACCTCAGAAGATGGTTCGGATAAAGCAGATGCTGATTAAAGAAGAATTGAACTGACTTCTCTCTGACACAGAAACATTACCCAGCTATACCATAAACAATTTTCTAGCTGGTGCAGCTTCCTCCTAGCATGTACTTCTGCTTGGTGTAACTTCTGTAATTACAGAGGAGGTTTTCTTTCAACACATTAGAGTAATTTATCTGTATGAATATTCGTCATGACTGATGTTTAGAGAAGCATTCATGTGCCTTCACTTAACTACTGGGTTTAGTTGCTGCATGTTTCCTGACCCAGTTCCTCCTCATTATCTGGTTTTCTTTTCTGTATGTTCCAATATTCATTTACTTCTTTGTGGAGTGTGAGACATGGACATAATTTTTTTCTTAGGATGCTTATTTCCAAGATCCCTTTTATTCATATAAATATGAATAGAGGAGAGCGCCTCTCCTCTTCTTTTGATAAAGTTCTAAATTTCTCAGCATCCCCAAATCTCTGTTGCCCATATTCCCCTTGGATAAGTATCGGTTTACTGCATCAAAAAAAGCCCTTTAGCTGTGACTTTTCCTACCACTGTCATAATGCTCTAATTAATTTCTCTACAGACTCATTTCTTTTACCTGCAAAGTCTTCCTCATTGTCTGTAGCATTGTGATCTGCTTGCCTGCTGGACCATCCTCTGACTGCACTAGGAAGGCAGCGTTACCTACTCAGAAATATATTACATACTCACATATACATAAAGTGTAGCATTACATATGCAGAACTGCTGCCTATGTGGCATTCATCTTCTCTGAACTTCTGCTATACAGCTTTTTCCTCTGAAGTCCTTCAAGTTCCTTTCCAGTTTCTCTGATTTTGATTTTCCTCCTAGTTTGCTTTAAAAACACTTCCAATAGTCCTGCTTTTCACTTTTAAATTTTCATTCTAAATTCCTGAGTGCCTTGACTCTCATCTTATCTCCTGACCAGGTTCTGGAGATCCTGTAGTTTTTCTGATTCGTACCTGGTTTTCTACATATTTGTTTTTTTATTGATGGTACTTTCTGTGCTCATGATTTCACCTTCAAAGATTTTGGTTGGTTACATTCACCTGCTTTCCTTTTGTTGCACACACTACCAGTAAAAATGACTCTGGATTCCTCTGCACTTTGACTATGTTATTATCATATAATCTCAGTAGTGCAGCAACAAGAACTTCTCTCTTATTTGGAGCTTCATCTACTGAGTGCTGCCTTTCCATAACTCTAGCTCATCTGTTTGCGCCTCATCTCAATTATCTTTTCTCGCTCATCTCCTTTCCTCCTGCCTTAGCCTATGATCATATCTTAGCTTATGATCTTATCTCTCTAACTAGCTTTTAATCTTGTAAATCCTTTTGAGATAAAAATTGTCAGATTGTATTTATAACTCTCTTCCAATTCATTGCTATATAACATTTGTAGCATCTTTACTCCTGCAAAACAGCAAAGCTCAACGTATAGACACACCTGAAGTGCAGCTGTATCCAAGCTGAAAGACCATGGATGTTAAACAGCCTACCATTACCATTCATGCAGTAAGCATGAATGCAATGTCTAATACCCGCTTGACGCCAGAGAAGGCATTTAAGTGCAAAGTATATACATACACACAGTGGAACTGTTAAATTCCCCAAAAGTGCCAGGAGGTACAATACTGTCCCTGTATATGCCTCTTCCGTGCTTTGAAGTGATAACATTTCTTGTTATGAGTTTGAAGGGATAAAACCTTTGGACTGTAAAATGAGAAAAATTGATCTGATAAAAAGTTAAACATAGGTTTAGAAGACAGTTCTTAGATTAAATTAGATGCAGAACATAAAGCTAAACTTTAATGATGCTTCTTCATGTGCTAATCAGTCCCATACTGGTCATCTGAGGATACTGATGAGAGATGAAAAACAGAAGAATTAAAGAACAATTTGGAAGAATAAAAGCATTAAGGAAGGAAACCCTGTATTATTCAAGGTTTAGGCCCTCATCCTGCAAGGTTTTATAAAATTGCAGACTGACTTAATTCAGCAACACTGAAGATAATAACAGTGCTTAAAAATAAGCATATATAAAAATTTTGCAGGTCCAGGACTGATTGAAATAGGCTGTGAACATATAATTTTAGGATAGAAAAGGGAGAATTTAAAGGGTAGCCAGACATCTTGAAGTATATTTTGTACATATGCATTCTATACTTCTGTCCTTGTCGGCATTTCGATCTCATTAACAAACAGTGAAACTGTTTTTATGAACACAAAATGCAGCTGGGTTCTGCTCTGATGATTTTTACTTTTCAAACAAAGACAGTGGATAGAGAAGGTGGATGAATGCTAAATTATCTAAGCTTGAAAACTCAGGACCCTGCAGGATATTTGCCTCCAAAATGAAAATATGCTTCACCTCTCCTTTTGTGGAAGGCACTTGGATACCATGACAAGATAAACTCAAAGGAGTAGGTAAGAAATAGGGGCAAAGGGACTTAAACAGGCCGTTTTCAAAGCCAGGACACTGGTACCACTGCTGTTATTCTTAAAATTCTTTCAGTCTCTCTATAGATAGGTCAAAAATTACTGCATTCCACCGTTATTTTTTCCTTTGAAGACTGTGGGACTGTCTCACACCTAAGTAAATTGCTTCCATGCAAACTTTCTCCCTGAGGGAAGCTGCCCTCCAGTTTTCTTCCAGTTATTTCTGTTTTGCAGAAGGAAGGACTTCCCATTTAGAGAGGTCCAGTGTGTGGTTTCCATTTCTTTCAAGCAGCTGCCAGTGTGCTCTTGCTTAATTAATATAAAAGTGAACCTTTCATCTTAGAAACATGCTATTGAGACCCCCAAATTTTTTTATATGATCAAAATTTGTATATTTGAAGAACAAAATACTTGAAAATCTGTGCAGGCAAAGAGCACAGCTAAGATAGTCAACAGCACAGGGTTACAAAAATTCATCAGGAGGGATCTGAGGTGGAAGCACTTGATAAACAATGAATGAAGTGAGACACAGTAAATAGAAACAGCACCTGGAGATGTGCATGGCTAAGGAATCACAAAAAAGAAACCAGTGTATGTGATGAATTTTAACACACCATTCTCAGATTACTGGCTTTAAAAAAAATAACTACATTTTTGTTTATGATGTTTTCATATTACAAATTATATCCAATCTGAGAATACTCAGATTTTGTAGGGTTACACTCCGCCAGGTATGCATTTAGGATTCCACTGATAAGGATCATTTTTTAAAGTACTGATGAGTTGAAATCCTGTGTTGTTGAACAGGCTTATTTCTTATTGAAGCTAGCAGAAACCGCAAGTTTTCAGAACCTGTTTGTGCAGCCAGTCCTAAGATCATATTTGGTTTTCTTTGGTCTGAACATGTGATAATCCCCAGAGAAATCGACTGTATAAGAATGGATGGCTGTTAAGAAAAAGGTGCAGAAGGCTACACACAAAGCAGGCAGAAATGTAAGGACTTGAATGGAAAGAGAAATGAGGACTGGTAGAGAAGGAATAGAAATTATTCCAAACATATAAAAACATCAATAAAAAGAGGTTATGAGACCAGAAAAGTGTGTGGGGACTGAGGCCATAGTTCAGCTAAGATACCTGTCCTTAGAATTTACAGTTACAATAAAAAACCCATGCTGCACAAGAAAAAAGAGGAAAAAGGAATTTTAATGCAAAACCCCCCTGTTTGTATGTGAATAAACTGAGTTTGTTGAATGTGGAGGGATCATAATTGGCATTTGTTTTTTGGGCTTTGGCTACTGGCTGCTTCTCATGTGACATCTAATTGTCTGAGGGGCTGATCTTCACCCTCTTAGCTGTCTGCTCTGCTTTTCTGATTGCTGGAAGGTCACCACTTGGCTTGTGTTTGAGGTATGTTTTAGGGATGCATGTGTTTAGGAACAGTTTAGGAATTACTCTTTCTCTAGCCACCAAGACTCAGTACAGTCTCAGGTAGAAAAGTATGAGGAGCTATGCCAGAAAGGCCTGCTCTCTACAATTTATTAATTTTTATTGTTTAGACAAGAGAACAAGCAAAGAAGTGTCATTGGTAGGCTTGGATTTAAAAGCCCTGAAATTTCTGAAAGTGAAGGGAGGTCTGCAGAAAACTCAGGTGAATAGGCTTGTATTTCTTCTCTAGATAAACAATCCAATGAAGATGCTTTCATGCTGTGCATCTAAAGGCTGCTTTAAAACTAGCAAGGTAGGAAATAATCTTCTTGTCCACAGTATGACACTTGTATCTCCTATAGCACTAGCTTGGCTGATAAAGGAAGAAAATACCTTCTTAAAACAAAAAGAAGATTGAGTTTATATCTAATTGTCTCATTTACATTTATGGGTAATTTTTGATAGTTTTGTCTGAAATGCTTTCCACCAGAAATAACAAAATTCTCATTGTTTTAATTTTGAGATTTACTTCTCATTCACCCTTTCAGGTGGCCTGAGGCAAAGTGATTAGGTTTTGGGAATTTTTGTGGGAAACAAAAGAAGTTTTGATTTTTGATAGCAAGTTGAACTTCTGCATGGAGCAATTTACTGGAAATAATGTTTCTGCTCTTTTTGTTGTTGAAGTTTCAATGCTGAAGGGCATTTTCTGGCCAAAGTTTCTGCCTGTTGAAATGGAGCATACAGTACTTCAGCCACCATTTCCCTCACAGGAGTGAGAGCTTTGGGTGATGATGATGTGGTCCTGTTTTCATGCAGTCTTAGAGGCCTTTGGCCCAGCTCTCATCAGGTGTAAATTCTTGTCATTCAACCTAGTACATGTCTAACCAAAACAAATATATTGATAAAAACCCCATGCTGCTGTAAGAAAATCCTGTCATGTTATAGAATCATAGAACCATTTAGGTTGGAAAAGACCAGACAATTCTAGACTTTTTTGTTTAGTTTTGTTTTTTAACTCAAATTTCCTCTTTTTCTTGTGTCTGAACTTTTCCCATGGCTCCTCATTATGTTTTCTCATAGCAGTTCCTACTTGTTGAAGTTTGTGTTTTATCCCTATTGCAGAGTTATGGAAAGCACTCACCTTCTGGCTAGAAAACTGCAGGTCTTGTATATTTAATCAAGCAGAGAACAGTCTAAGGCAGTGATAATCACTTTCAACCTACGTTTAGCAGGTGAGGATTCTCCATTTTGTGAGTGTGCAATTGTCATCACAGCTGACCTACAGTGAGATAAAGGAGAGACAAGAGTCATGCAAAGTAGTTTGTCTTGATGTTAGAACAAGATGGCAAAGTCTGTAAGTGTGGTTAAGAATGACCCATTAGGAGTTTCCAGGATGACTGCTGAGAAAGGTATTTTCTCCATATACTCCAGAGAGGTTTTGCTTAGAACCAACATTTTCTTTTAGGCTGCCATCACTTTATCAGGATGTCTGTTTTCCAAAGGCCTAATCTCTCAAGGTTTTGAAGTGGCTTTGAGAGTTGAAAATTGTGAGCTCATCTCAGTGTTACTCAACATTTTATAGGATTGGATACTGGATGCATAAAATGGACATTGAATCACCTGCATTCCCCTTTAAGAATTCTAGATTTCAGGAATTTTGAAGAATCACATTAATTAAGACCACTGTGAAGCCTAACATTTGGAAATATTGTCTGCTTTTAAAATCCTGAAGTTGTTTACGGACATAACTGCTAAGTGTTGTGATTGCTGCAAATTTATTCATCAGAACTACCCTTGATATGCTTGAGAGCATCGGTGTTTAAAGCTATTTGGAGAATGTGGGAAAGCATCTGGGAGACAACTGCTGGATTTAGAGCTATTTGTGGTGCCAGGGGATCACATATATATTTTAAGGGAATCTTAAATCTTTGAATCTTTCATGAGTATAATGTGTGTATGTATGAGACACAGGATGCTTACCGCTTCCCCTTAGCACACCACCAAATACTTGGTTCTCTTATGCTCAATACTTAATGAGGATGAGAAATACAAAAAGCCAAGTTGACTGCAAGGAAAACACTTCATTTAGTGGGAACATTGCTCATGGTAGTTTTATTTGCTTCTCTGTGAATTCCATTCTATTCTGAAATAATAATCCTATAGAGCCATAGGTCATTCTGGGGAAAAAACCCTCATACATTTGATTGATATGTTTTATACAGACAGCTGGGTAAGATGAGACAAAGTAAAAAAAAGAAAACAAAGAAAGGATAAAAGTGACCAAATGTGGAGATGAAAATTTCTGTCCTATTCCCTTTCAATTAACTGCTTTACAAACTTCCAGGGCAAGGCTGTTCTTGTTTAATGTTTCACGATAAACAATTTTCAGCAACAGAAAGACAGCAGTGCAAAAGACTCAAAAGTGACTGGGAAGTCACTGCTTACATAGAAACCCTGACCAAGGCAGTGGAAGTGAGCTCTACAGGCTGTAGGTTATGCACTTACATGCTGGAGCTGATTTTATCTAAGAATGTCACTTTTGATAAATAGCGCCCATTGTATATTGGGAAAAATCATGATAGTTGGGGGAAATGGAAGGCAGTGAGCATCAGAGAGGAAAAAAAGAATATTGAAAAGAAACTTTAATTATGTTGGATTCAGTTTTTGAGATGGAAAATAGCGACGTTATCTATCAGATAGTCGACCATCCATCATTCGTGTTCATCCATCCTCACCACTGGAACATTTGAAATGCATGGTCAAAGTGCCAAAGAGACACAGATACAAATATGAAGAAGGTGGGTTATATATCTTTAGCTCAGTGCAAAGAGTAGCTAAAACAAAAGGCTTCTTATTACTTCCAGTTAGTATTGTACTACTCCTTTAACTTGCCCAAACTTTATGTCTCAGAGTAGAGCTGGACTTCCACTTCAGACAGAGAAATGTACATAAAAAAGGTTTAGAACTTTGCAGGTTTTAGATATTAGTCATTGACCCCAGATTTGAAAACATGCTCAACACTGCTCAGTGATTTAGTGTTAATTACAAATTTTTAAATTGCCATGCTTTAGCTTGAGATTGGTGGGAGTTTGGACAAAGTTTCCAAATGGAAAACACAGTCCTAGTATTTAATGTTTAATTTTTTTTTGCCCAAACCCAAGATGATGGGTGGTAGTCATGAATATATGGGAATGAGCTACTTTGCAAAGAATCACATTAGCCAGTGGTGCATCCCCTCCCAGAAAGATTTTAGCAGCCATTAAGACATAAATTTCATGTACTGTGCTCTGATGAGCACAAGAAACAACTGCAGATACTACTGATTGTTATAAACAGAGAATACAGATTAGGAATATTTAGATTTGAATAACTAATCAGCACATAGATGATGTGGGAAGAAAAAGCCTTTTATTTCAAAGTGCAAAATATGTAGGAACTGTGACTAAAAGGTTTTATCAAACATTTGAAATGAAAGGTTGGTAAAAATAGCTGAGTGATACGCCCAGTTTAAGCATGGCTCTGGTGAGTGATTAAAAACATTGCTCTGAACTGTAGCATTTTTAATTGTCACAATGCTGCTACTGTGGATCTGCTGATAATTACTGTTCTGTAAAATTGTCAGACAGGAGCAGAAGTGAAAAACAAGAGAGGGAGACTGAATAGCACAGACAAACCACTTAGAAGTAACCTGGTTATTAACCTACAAAAAGTTGTCAGAAAAAAGGTAATGATTCCATTATATTTTATGAGTAAAGAATGACTACAGGCATTAATTGTTCTTTGGATATAGAGAATGAGTAATTTGTTGACTATGAAAATAAATGAGATAATTCACTGATTAGAACTGATGCTATCCACAGTAAAAAACCTAGCAGTGCAAATGTATTAGCATGTCTTTTGTCACTGGAGTGGCACAAGCAGTACACAAATATTTGGATGTCAGTCCTGGGATTGTGATGAGGCATTGGCATCACAACTTTCAGGTTCAGACTTGTGTTCTTCGGGTAAAAGGTCCTGACGAAATACGGAGCATTGGAGATGTGCTCCAGATAGACTGTTACATTTCAGATTCCAAACCAGAAAGCAACAAGCGTTCATTACATAGTAGATATTATAGCATTAGATTGCATTTTATTGGCAGAGCAGTCTCATAGTTAGTGCTAATTTTTAACACCTCTAAGGGTTTGAGCTTTGTTTTGTAAAATAAACAGGTCAGGAGAGATGAATCAGCTCACAGAGATCATACAAAGGTTGGGATCAGAACTCGGGTTTTACAGGTTAATCTGTGCTTATTTTGCAGTCTCAGATAAACAAAATTGTATTAACAGTATGGGAAATTACTACTACTATTTGCTGATATTCCAAGCCACAGTATTTTTTATCCCTCTGGAAAAAATCAGAAGGTCATTTAGAACAAGCCTAGTCACACAGCCACCATTAAAAAATCCACAAGAGAAAGAGGCTGGTTTGTTCTGCATTGTTATTTTCTGCTAAGTGACTTGGTACTTTGCTTCCTTATAAGAGTCACTGCATTTTTAGATATTTTGATGCTGCTTTTTTCAGTTAAATGACCTCAGCACTTCATCACTGCATTTCTCAAAGAGGTCAGGACTGACAAAAAGGTGTTTTGTTGTAAGTGCTTTGCAGAAGTAGTGGGAATGCAAAAAAACCCCAAATGGGTTCATTGACGGTATTAGTGCATCTGTTTCAAGTACAAATTGTTTATAATCCATCTGTGCCACTAGTGTCAAGGAATTATTTGTTTCATAAGAACTACTTTAAGGACATGTTATTGGGAAGTTACTGAGTGGAAAGTCAGAAGATAAAAATTTAATGGAAATGTAAACATGACTGACTGGGTGAACCTTTTTTTGTTTTTTTAAATTTTCTTTCAGTGGTGTTGAAAGAATGGGCTTGCTTGACTTTATGGTACAGTTTTTCTGAAATCTGAAGAATTCGTTTTGCTCTGATGGAAGCGGGGAAAAAAAATTATGATATACCATTAAACAGAACAGCAAAATTTTCTTCTGTTGCCCCCAGATAAAGATGGGAGCAAGAACCTTTCCTGATGTGCTAGGTATCTGTACTTGTGGAAGTCCGCCGGAGTGACTGCAATCACCCTGTCAAGCAATCAGTTCCCACTCGTACAAAGTTGAAGTTTACTAGTGATGTATAGCAAAATGTCTGAATTAATGCCTGTAAGAGCCATCCAGTGACATGATGCCACTTAGGAACTCTTCTTACTTTAGTTGTTAGCTTAAAATATCGATTTTGCTGTGCTTAGGTGATAAATTTGTAATTTCAAATTTACAGGGATGAGCTTCCTGTTTTGTAGCTAACAATGGCCTTGTGGTGTTTTTTTACTGTCCACAGATGCAATAAAGAAAAAATTTAAAAGGGGCAGAAAAAAAAATAGTCTACCTTCCCTAGGAACCAGTGAGGTTTCTTTTCATAGGAGCGAAGCCCTAATTATTTCCAGTCATGTCAAAGGGAATTTTGCTCAGTTATCTTTCAGCACATATTAAGATTCTTGTTTCTAAAGTGTTTCTGTTGGATCACATTAGGCTGATTAGATGGCAATGTAGCTCATTGCTCTTTTTGAGCTCTGGTATCATATTTTTTTCTCCTTTCTTCACGCTCCTTAGTGTCGCATTAACCATTTTCTAATTTTTGATGGTTCATCTCAGAGTGCCCTGAAGAAAATATTGACCAAACTGTAGGTACTATAGATAATTTAAGGAACTTGAACTTGGTGATTAAAACTGCATGGCTTCTTACATGAAATGATAGAAAAAGGCTTGCTACAGTAATTTTGGAAAATATGGTTAATGCTCCTGGATCTCTTGAGAACAGGGAAGAGAAGTGACCAAAGAGAGAGCTTGAGAACCCTGTGAGGGCTTGGGCAGAGGACTGAGAATTGGCTGAGGAGAGAAAACTTGAACAGAGGTAGCTGAGAGTCAGGCCAGCTGGGAGGGATAAAGACCGTGAAGCTGAAGAGGCACCAGGCAGTAACAAAAGTGCCCAGGGAGGGTGTGTTTGGATCCAGTTTATCACTGTTTTCCTCTTCTGTCAGAGATGCAGAGAGAGAGAAGAGCTGCACTGCTGTTTTTTCTATCATAATCACAAAGACTTCTGGTTACAGCCTCTGCTTCCTTACATCTCTGAGAAATGCTCTAGCTTCACTAGACGTATTATTGACTGAACATATCGGTTGGGGGACCTGCATTTCTCCTCATTCATCTCATGATGCATAAAATGATGGGAACATGTTTTTTTTTTCTTGCATGGGATCTTTCTTTTTGATGGGGCATTGGGTAAGAATGATGACACTCTGAGATGTAGTGTAACTATTCTGGGAGGGCAGAAATTTTCTAGCTTGTTTCTTGCAGTGAGCTGAGGTGTAGGTACCCTAGCAAACTACAGTGCTGGTGGGCCCTTACAGCAGTGGGGGCCCTTGCATGGGCCCTGGTGAATGGGAGAGACCTTGCAGGAAAGAAAATCTCCTAGAATCTCTCCCTGATATGTGACTGAGGGCTGTTTCCAGACTGTACTCCAGATAAATGGTTCTTCATGTGTTTTACTGCTTAGTGCATTTAAGGACTGTGTTTCCCTGATCCACTTGTGTTGAACAGACCACTGAACATCTCTTTACTTGTAACACCTGACAGATGTCTGAACTTTGTTACTGCAATAAAACCAGAAACCTGCATGAGGGACTTCTGGACCTCCCCTCTCAATGGCACCTATGAGATACTCTATAAAAGGACCAGCTGCCAGTCTGTCAGAGAAGAAAAGCTGTAGCTTGGAGCTACAACAATTAATTCCCTTTCTAGCTTATAACTAGATTGCAGATGTATTGCAAGAAAGCCCAGACTAGAATCACTCTCAGAAGATTAGGTTATTAGGAGGGAAGTCAGAGTGTGCATGGCCAGGGACAGGCAAGTTTGTGTTCTGTGCTTTACAGCCCTATATATCACAACATTAAAAAAGAAAAAAAAAAAAAAAAAAAAAGGAAGACTCATTTGACTGGCTGATAAAATACTAATCTCCCAGTGAGGAAGCAGACCTGTTTTTTTTTAATGACATAAAGCCCTACCTCAACCAACTTTTAAAAAACTATTTTATTTTTAAAGTAAGCTTTCAAAATTGCCCTGTTAAAAAAGCAAAGGAAAGAATGCTGAGGCTCGTTTTTTTTTCCTTTTTCCAGTTTATCATTAAGATAAAGGCAGTTTCTGTTTTCATTGAAATGAAGGGAACATTGACAGCTTTCAACAAAGGGGCAGGCTTGGATAAAAACTTAAGTCGTAAAACCTGAAAGCATGGAAGAATTGTACTTCAAAATCTAGCTTTTCAATTTTAATTAACAGTTAATTAAGCTGATAGTTAAACAGGTCCTTGTCACACTATGCAAGGCAAAGAGATGATATTAAAGCTGCTATAATAAATTTTAAGAAAAGATGTCTGAATCTCACAGTATGTAACCTTAACCTTCAGAATGTTAGCACAGCTTTTGTTGCACAGGCAGACATTTTCATTTTGAAAGTGGCCACAGCTGAAAGGTTAAAAACTGTGGGGAAAGCTTCTCCCTGACGCTAAGAAACATCTGTTCTCACAAGATAGAATTTAGTGCATTGCTGGAAGAGATTTGACATTTCTGGCAAACAGTGACCTAGCTCAAATAAAGGAGAGGGCACAATAATCTGAATAGACGGAAATTTTTTGTGACTCTCCTCAGCGGTGTGGCTCTGTAGGAAGAGAAGGGGAAAAAACCCATCTCCTTAGAGCCACATCACCATCAGAAGATATCCTTAGCTGAGACAATTCCTCCCAGAGGGGCCTTGTTACTAATTACATTCCTTATGCAGGAATCTCAGATTTAGAGAAACTGGATTACCACTGAGTATTTTGTTTGATTCAAGTAAAGAGTCAATTTGTTCAAGTGGATAAACAAGCAAATACTCAAAAGGAAGACTTGTGAAAGAAATTTGTCCTTGTGAATATGACTGACATGTAATTTATGGTGGTGACTGTTCACTTTGGTATTTGTTTCCAGTGCTGTGGCATGTCTTGTCAATGCTAAGAACGGGATTAGTACTTTAGGACTACAACACTCACAAATGGATGGGCAGTCAAGTCCTAAAAGGATGAAAAGTCAGACAAGCTATGATTTGGGTCAAAATAATGATGACAAAACCTTAATTTCCAAGACAACTCCTCTCCTCCCCCTCCTCCTTCTCCCCACCCACCCCCTCAGTATTTATACACGTGGTTTCAACCAAAAGAGATGAGAGCTGAGATCTAATATGAACTGAATAGGCTACAATTTCTGTTTAATTTCAGATGAGCCACTGAAAGCATGGTGAAGTAATCTATGATTTGAAAGTTCTTATCCCAGAAGAACACAGTAGTTTTTTTTCCTTTAAACTTGCATTTTGTGCTCAGACACTTGATCATTCAAGTCATTTGAGTGTCTGCGTGCCTCTCTGATCTGGATGAGGCAGATGTTTGGTGATTGCTGTAGTGGCATATCTGTTCTTCAGTGAAAATATTTCCTTTGATTTGTGGTGCAGTAAATAGCTTATCAATGCCTGGCACAAAACTCTTATCTTTATCTCTTTGTAGATGTGTGTCCCCTCTAAGCCTAATGGATATTTCAAATCAGTGATTGCTAACTTAGTTTCACAAAATAAACTGAATATCATAACAAAAAATGATTGCTGCTAGCCAGGATATAACAGCATTACTCACCTCTACTTTCTGATGTTTTAATGCCACTTTCAATGATAGATAATTAGAAATGGCAGAAGGCAATGCATTGCAGCCAACAGAGTGGCTGTGGTCTTCTGATACCAATATTAGCAGCTGTGCTCAGACCATTAATATCAGTATTTGTTCACAGCTCCATGGTGGTAAGGCAGTCAAGGCATTGCCTGTTCTTTTTTTAAAGTGACAAATGTAGGTTTTCAGATCTTTCTGTGGAACACTGACTTGTCAAAGATGACTGCTATACCTGAGAACTGTGCAATGTACTCTTTGCAATAGTTTTCTTCTTTTCAGTAATAATGTTCTATAAGAAACTGAAACCGGAATTTCCCTGGATTTGAATGTTTCAATTGATTATAAGCTCTGCTTGAGGGGTCGTACATGAAATTTCTCATGTGTTGATTTGCTGGAGTATAATTAAAAAATGTTACCTAATTACTCATTTTTTTTTCCAGCTGGACATCTATCAGTCTGTTGTGTATCCAGTTACCAGTTTTCATAGACTTTCAAGAGTTTATGAATCTTTGATATGTCTTTGATGATCTCAAATGTCCTTGAAAAATATCATGGGGAAGACACTAGGCAAAAATGTAAAAAATGTCTAAAATTCTTGGAAACCAGACATAAAAGACTGCATCATGGCAAGGTCTCACCCCAGATCTCTCTAACTTCTGTATCTTCTCTTTCACGGAGAATAATGTAAATGTTTATCTAAGCTTTTGTTTCTTTGCGGGTTGGTTTGTTTGTTTGTATGTTTGTTTTTTCCTCAGTAAAAGGATGTGTATTGTGATGGGTCACAGCAGTGGCAGCAGCAAGCCAGAACATTTCCTTTCTGGGCATCTGCAGAGAGAGGGCAGTCTTCCAAACTTGTAAGCAGCACCTTCCAAGCATCTACTGCAAGATTGTGTATGCCTGTTGTGACAGATGTTGCATACACGCAGTGATGAAACAGTACCTTTATTATGTAGTGTCTCAGCAGCTATGTAGCCATTTCCTAGGCAGTCATATGCTTAGGGACCAAATAGGCAAACTGATTTGTGACAAAATTATTAAAATGAAAAGCTAAGCTTTAATGCTTATTTAGCTAATGGTTTACAGTGCCCGGAGGTGGTTAATCAGGATTTGGCAGAATGTTAAATAATCTTAATTTCCTTCTGTGTTTTTTGTTTGGGAACTGTTATGTATGCCCTGCTGTCAGCAGATAAGCTGTATTTTCTGTGTTAGTTGGGGAGGCATTTTGACCTGTCTTATTGGATAGTTCAGAGGTGTAAGATATTTTTTTCTTTTTTCCTTTTCCTTTTCTGGCAGTCTTGAGAAGCAACACTTTGATTCTCCTATATAAAATAATCAAAGATTTTATATTCTCACAAGCGAGATGCTTGCAGATTCTTAGCACCATGAGGGTAACTTCTGTCTGCTTTGTGATTTTACTTCATCTATTGGGCTGTTTTATTTTATATTCTGTTATGCTTCTGTTTCAGAGTAGCTTATCTATAATACAGTAGCATTTAGCTTTTCACTCCTCTTTCACATATAGTCATTTGGGAAGCATCTTCTGTGTTGCACTTTTGAAAGTACATGCTGTGGAAGTTTGTAGGAAGTCTTTTGCCCAGCAATCAGTACACCTTCCTTCCAAAGTTTAATTAAAGTATTTGATCTTCTGTGTATGAAGCTTTGCTTCCCCAGAAAAGTTTCAGACTCTACGAGCGTGAATTGTGATCCATTATTGGATACTAATTCTTCTGGGCTCCACTCTGCGGGAGAGGGTGGACAGGAAAGTAATTACAGTAGCAAGTGTTACTTGTGACGTAAATGCTGTTTCTGGCCATTTATTGAAGCAGTCTCTCAGGATGATGGCAAAGCAGAAGTCAATGGTGCATGAACAAATAGGTCTTTGATATCAGTAGCAAACCTTCCCTACAATGAATCACATAAAGGGACAGGCTGCAATGGTGATGCCAAGTCTCTGCTGCTTTGCCAGGAGACTGATGATAGGGGTCCTATAGTTGCTCTTTTGTTCTGACAATCCCTTGACATGAATTGTAACCCAGGTGGAGAAATTATCACTGTATATTTGTAAATTCTCTAGAATAACTAATCACTGACCACCTTGAACCACAGCTTTCTGATGGGGAAGGGTTACGGAGTAGTTGAAACGGTAGATAGGCAGAGGTGAGTAAGGGGGTGTGGAACTAGCAAATCTTGTGGGCAAGATGCTGTGTCATTTTTGTAGGACTGGCTCTATTAAACTAGGAATACTTAATGGCTCTTTATAAATTACAGCACTAAGCCATAAATCTGTGACCTTAAAGTATATGCTTTGCTCTATCTAACAATGAATGCTCTTCTCAGTTTCTTCAAGTGTTCTGGGTTCAAATGCAATGATGTTTTGAGTGTCCTACAGATTTTTGCAAGTTTTGCTAGAGCCCATATGCGTAACTGGAGGCAGTGGCAGTCACAATAGTGTGCAATAATGTAAATACCTGGCTGTTTGCAAATCAGCATTTTTCTGCCTTCTGTCTTTGCAGTTCCACAAAATTTTGCTCTAAACAATTGTGTAGCAGATGCACAGTTAGGGAAAAAACATACCATGTTGTACAAATTAAGCCGGAACATATTCATGATCATGGTGGGGTTGAAACTTTTGTAATTGTATTTGTTCATTCTGAATTTTACTCTTGCTGGGGGCATTATAGGCAAAACCAAGAGAATTCTGCCAACAGGAAGTGGCAACTGACAAAGCTCAGTTTCTACCTCACCTTGCTAAGTTGCTGTAATACAGCACAAAGGCAAAGCTAAGGCTGTACTACGGGCCTTAAGAAACCTTTCCCAATAAAACACCATTATTTTGATGTCAGACTTTAGAGTGATTATTGAGAAACATGGCTGTCATTCTTTAAAGAGCTTTGGGCATAGAATTAAGTCTGTAGCATACCCATTTGAAGTGGAGAAATCCATCAAGTGAGCTAATTGCTGTGTAGCTCTGTCAGCTCTTGTACGACAGCATGTAGCAGTACACCAGGGTAAATGATGTCTTTGTGCATTTTGCAAATATGACTTCTGATTTTTTTAATGTAAATATTTCTGTTGTATGAATCCCACAGAAGACCAGAGTTTGTTTCTGTGAACAAATCCTTTACATAGCAATGTTTTCTCCAGTACTGTCTGTTATAGTCACTGACATTAGTCTGCTAGTGTAGCATAAAGTGCTGCTAGAATATTACAGCAAATAGGTATTTCTCTGTTTCCCATAACTATGAACAGTATGAAATACAGCAAGTGTAGTATCTGGGTAAAAATCACATTCTTGTACAGTAAACCAAGTATAGAAATTGGTTCCCCAGATCACTCAGTGCATATAGTGGAGGGTCAGCAAGTGACAAACCTCTAAAGCATTGCAAGTAAGTGAATTCAGGTAATCAAGAGACCACGGAACTGCTCCTTGACATTAATTAATCACCTGTGTCTGTCCTTCTGATGTAGCAGAAATACAAGTTCCTAACACAATGTACATTGTATTTATGTACAAAGTTAAGAGGCACGCCTGGATCAGTAACTTTATTTAGCTGTTTTTACAGGAAGAAGCACACCATATTCCAGCAAAATGCTCAATTTTTCTGCAGTGTTTATACCCAAATTTCTCTGCATTATATCCAGGGTCATATCCAATGTGTTGTGCAGACTAGAGCAACAAACCGATTTTCCTTGCAAGTATTGCAGTTTGCAGAACCCGTGGTTTGATTTTTGCACTGTTGTAATTTTCCACAGACTTCTTTACCCCATCTTCTGTCTGGCTGCCTAGTTTGAGCAACACCTCATATCCCATAGCCTGCCAATTTTGTGTTATTGCTGACTCAATCTGAGTACCAATGATTTTAGACTTCTGTGGCTAAATAATTTTCAATACAAATTGTAATTTCAAGCTAAATTTTGAAGTATTTAATCTTCCATGCTTTCAAGCTTGTATGCTACAGTGATATTAGCAATGCAACAGCCTAGTTTTGCTAATTTACTCACTTCATCCTTATGCTGATGTAACTTATTGTACCCAGGTGTAATATTTGCCCTGCAAATGAAATGCCCTTAAATGTACATGTATGTATCCTGTGCATGTATGTTATATCTACATATCATCACCAGAAGGAAATACACACAGGATATACTGAGCTTTGGCTTCAAAAGTTCAAGAGTTTAAGCATGTTAGAGCATGTTTTGCTTCCTCAGAAAGATGACCGCCATTAATTTAAATTACATTGCTTTCCAAAATTCCTCCAAAATATTTCCAAAATACTCCAAGAGTAGAAAGGAATTGCAGGTTCTCTGAATTTGCAGAAATGGTCCAGTGAAGTGGATGGACAGAGAAAACCCAGGTGGTCCAGAGACTCACACAAAAAGATAGTCTACAAAACTCTGTTTCTCAATCCCTTCTCACATCTGAGCACTATCACTTAATGCTTCAGCAGGTCTGAAGTATCCCATAATAACTAGAATTACCCATAGTCCTGTTCTGAGATTCCTCCTCCTTGCTTCAAGACAAAGTTAGACTGAAAGCTTGCTGTTGGAAATAAACTCCATTGACAACAGTTTACTCGCATCTTTAAAATCAGAGTGAGGGGAAGAGAAGAAGCCAATGCAAAGAAATATGTTAATATTAAAAATGAATGTGGTCTCTACTTGATTATTAGGCTTTTAGTTTTGGAAAAAAATACTTCCTAAGTTAGTTTATCAAAGATATTTGTCAACTTGCATCTAAAATGTTTCTCAAATGCATTAGTAGATCCAGTGCAATTTTGTGAGCAACTTTCCATTTCATGAAGATGAAAGATACCTTCATCTTACAGAGTACATACAAAGAGATATTCTTATCTATGTTTCACCTGAATGTCATCATTATAATAATTGTTAATTTACTAAGACTTGGAGACAAAAGAATGCTATAAATCCATTCTGAAGAAAAATCAACTTGCTAAGTTGAAGAACTGTATTGATCACAATTCTTTACACTTTTACTCTGTAGAAGGAAAGGGTGGGGGGAATGTGTTTTTAAGATTTTACGGCTCATTAGTCTGCTCCGATTTTGATTGGTAACAAATTCAACTAATTTCTCTTAAGTCAAGTGTGTTTTGCCTGTGAGGGAAATTGGTGAGTGATGTCTCCCTGCCCTTATCTCAACTCATGAGCTTTTAGTTTTATTTTCTCTGCTCTGTCCTGCTGAGGAGGGGGAATGGTGGAAAGGCTTCACTGGGAACCTGGTGTCCAGTCAAACCACTGCACCATGATATTTTTGATCTGGCTGAAATCTTTTTCCACAGTGTTTAAACCTGACAATTCCACACTGGCTGTAAGAGCCGTAATGCTAGAAAGGTAGGGATGGGTCAGCCTTGTTCCAATGCCTCTGTGTTTGGGGATCCTGACCAGAAGCCAGACAAAACACTGCTGTACACTTATTGTTTCCAACATCACAATAACCACCTTAAACAAGCAAAGTCTGTTAGCACTTTGGTATCTTTCACAAACTCAACCTCCTTTTTATACCTGAATAGAACGATGCGTGTAGAAGAAACTTAAAAAGCAGCTCCACTGACCATGCCATTTTCTAAAGAAAGCCACATAGTTTGCATATTCCTATAAAGCATACATAGTGGTTTGTTTCATGTTGCATTGGGTAAGCTATTTTGTGGATTAAACTTTGACTCGCTTTTATATCACTTCTGCAGTAACTGCTTTATCATGGTTATATTGTTACCATTAAAATTGAACCTCAGGTAAAAAAAGAAATAAAAATCTCATAACTCTATACAATTTTTCTACCTAATAAATCTGGTGATTGTGGCTTTATGTTTTCTACCTCAGCTAATACAAAGTCAGTTCCTGTTTTCCAGTAATACAGACTGAGATAATGCATTCTCAGTCAAAAGCAAACTATCTCATGGGCCCTCCTGCCCATAAATAATTTTTCAGTGCAAGTAGAGATTAAGGGTGGCAACTAGTATTTGGATTTTTCTGCCTGTAGTATACAGAGAATGAATAAAATCAACACTTCCTACCATGAAGACTCTTGTTCAGAAGTGGATAAAGGGCTGGAGACAGAACAGGAAGGTGCAGTGTCCTGAATGTCGTAGTGTGGACAGGCTGCTTTCCAGTTGAAAATGCCAGAGCAATGGTTACTGAGTCTTTTGTCAGGCTCTGGATATACTCAGTGCATCCTTCAGGTGAACATCTGACCTTGGTGAAATTGGTTTCCTTTTCATAAATAAGCCTTATCAAATAAGAAAGCTCTTATCCTACAGCTGTGCAATGCTTCAGAATACAAGGACTAGGAAAAATTCAGTCAGAACTGCTTACTGAGACCTGTGCAGAATTTGTAGTGAAGAACTCAAGCCTCCCTTTGTTATCTAGCTAAAAACCTACCCAACAATTTCAAGCTGAAAGATCTCATCTTTGGAGGAACTGTTCCTACTCCCATTGAAATCTATGAAGCTTTTTGTAGAGACTTCATTGAAAACAGAATTTCTCTCTCTCTCCCTTTTCCACTAATTTGTCAACACTGAAAAAGCTGTGTATTCATGCTAATTGACAGCAGAATTTTGCCAAAAAGCTGTGAAAAGCGAATGAGTGGGTTGTAAAAAAGAAGCACCATAAGTGCTAAATGTGGTTAATCTCAAAAAGTGTCTGAGAAAAGCGAAAACAATTACCATTAATAGCTTATTTTAGAAGCTCATTAACTTACAATAAATTAATTTGGAACTCCTTAATAAACCAAGGTAGGGAAGTCATGTAATCAGTAAGGTTTTGCTCTGATCTTACTTGTATCTTTGAAAATAACAGTGCTCGCTCTACTGCCATGAATTAAATGGTAATAGCCAAATCAGGAGCACCCCCTTGTCCAGTTGGCAACAATTTAATTTGTATGAAGTGCCTCAGGAATGTGATGGGGTTAACCTGGCTTAAGTCACCTGAGTACCGAGTCCAAAAGACTTTTGGTTAAACTGATACTGGCTGTTGCAGAACTGATGAAACGTTGACCATTTAGAGTTACCTGACAAGTGATTCTCCTGTCCAGCCACTTCTGATGTTTTCATATATATTGCTATGCAAGGACTCACCCTTAAGAGAAAATAATCTGATCAGGGAGTCCAAACTATCAAAGTTTAGAAGTAGATGAAATGGTAAGAATTGATTAAATTTGTTTTTTACTACTTCATTTCCACCTTACCATTCCAAACTGCTTCAGATGGGAATTATCTCCAGGGAATTTTGGCATTGCTTTGAAGAACAATATTGTACCATTGAAAAAAAATGTAAAACATCAAGAAATGAACTGCAGCAGTGTTTAATTCTGAACACAGATAATGACCAAAATACCTCTAGATATGGTTTATTAAGGTCGTTGAAGAAAAATCACCAACCAAAGATAGCTGTTTTTTAAGTCAGTGGGGTTAAAAAATGTGCTTGGCAGAAGTTAAGGTCTCAGAGAGATAAGTAACATATCCATTTTCTAAGGAGCAATTTCCCCTGAGCTGAATTTAGGATAATATGTCAGTGAGCACTTTCTTGCTCAGATCTGCTGCCTCCAAAGTTTCTGTGCAAGCCCTGTGCTGGTCCTGTGTGACTGCAGACCCCAGAGCACACTTCACTATGGGCTTGCTCTTGCTTAGCATGTTTTTGTAGTAATGGATGGATTAAACATAAGGATGGAAGCAATCTGCAGGGTATTTATTGACAGAGGTAATCTAGAAAGATTATGTTACTTCCTCTGATGGCTGCTTAATTTTTGCCTTTACAGATGATGGTCTTTGATGAGGGTGGTGTACAGTGTTCAGAGGGACTGTCTGAATCTGTTGCTCAACATCAGCTGCAGAATGATGAAGTCTGTAAAGCTGTAATGTTTTCCCAGTTTTTGTGTTTCCACAGGAGATACTGTGTTGTCACGTTCTTTCTCTAGTAATTTTCCATCTTCTACTTCCCAGTTCTTACTTCATTTTACTCTGTCCTTGAGCAGAACTAAACCATTAAACAGTACTGAAAGTTATTAATTCATTACTGTATAATTCTCATACATGTTTCTGTGCTATGCTACCGTTCCTTCGCTATGATTTTACAATGCAGTACTGAAAAAAGTCTTACACTATTGAGGCCTTATTATGCTTCAAAATCAATTTTAGAAATCTCAGTTATAAAATAAAAAATACTTAAAGCTGAACTATGGTAAAAAATCAACAATAAAAATACTTCTTCAACAGTCTGCAAATAGAAAATAGTGGAGTTCTGTGTTTTTAATGTATCAAGTCAGTTAACTTCCTTTTTAACTTGCAAGGTCCAGTCACTTTTTCTTTTCAAGCACACTTACTCAAACACAGCTGTGTGTATTGCTCTTTTGTGCTCCACTAAAACCAGGCAAGCAATTCTGAGGTGGAAAATTTAGCTAGCAACATGTAATATTATTGTATACATGCTAGTACTACTGGAAAATGAAAAATAATAATAATAGCTTTCATTAATAATTGATTTATAGGAAGCTATGGTGTTTTAACCATAAAGTTGTAGTAGGAACAAGAAGCATGACACTGGTCTGTTAATATTACAGTTTGAAATTATTCGTTATTCATGTATAATTTCTTCAAGTCTTATGATGTGACATATCATGCATCCTAATCCAGCAATTGCAACAAACCTGTACATTTCAAAAAAACTGATTCTGAGTCTCTGACAGGAAAAATCTATTTCTGCAGTTTAAAAATGAATGTCATGGTGTATGTGGAATTGTCTGCAGGCTGAGCCCATTTTGTCGTTTGAACAACAATAGGATTGCAAGATCCTGGTGCAGCTAAAGTTTTATTCACTGGTCCTTTACTTCTCACTCAGGGGTGGTATGCAAGACACTTTTATTATGTGTTGTGGCACATCTTGCACAGCAATGCAGTATTGTGCATAGTGTAATTTGCACGTTCCAAGAAACAATTCTCTAACAACTGGTACTGCTTGATATTGTTCAGTGAAATTTGTTCCCAGACTCTTAGAAGAATCACTTGATTTCAGGATTGGCATGGAAACATTGCAGTATAACATAGTTCTAACTATATCTGCAAAGATTTTGTGTGCTTGTGATGTCTGTACTGTGATACAACAACAACAACAACAAATCAAAGACAGTGAGTTAAAAAAGCTTTTTCTGTGAAGAGAAATGGCAGCTTTAATTTTTAATGGACATATGTTTAAAGGGCACAGCGTGTGAAATAGTCAGTTATAACTATGTTGGTTCACCAAAGTGTTGTTTCCAAGGTCACAGCTTGTTTTTCATTAAATACCTACAAAAAAGGTATGTTGCAACATTCCATCTTTCTTTTTTTCTCTTCTGTAAAGATAAGGGGGAAGTTTTAATTTCCCAAATTATACATTTCAAAGTGTATATACAGTGCAGGCAAATAATATATTTTGCTTCTTTTTAGTCATCTAAATTTAAGACTGACTGATGTAGAATTTAACTGTTTGGAAGAAAAATTCTTTGTTTAGTGTGGAGTAATATGTTAGACTAAAAGGAGAGTATTTTTCTTCCAATGTATTTATAGAACAGAAAAAAACCCCTACGTGACCTCAATTTCAGGCTTTTTAAAATGTTAATGTAGTAGATATGTATGACATAGCTCTTACAATCTTTAAAAGAGGAGTTATTAAAATTAAATTAGAAATCCAGATGAATAGTATTTGGATAAAATGAGAAACCCTTCTAATGGATTTTTGTGAAATTTTAATGAATTAAAGAGTTTATAAAGAGCTAGTTCTTTAGAAAAGTCAAAAGCTGAAATAAGACAGAATTACCTTCATGTGCTTGATTTTAAATGCAGAACAATGAAATACATACATTTTGTATTTAATATATTAAAAGGAGTGTCATTATCAACAGAGTCAGATGTGATATCATAAGTCATTAAAAGGCTGAAAGGGAAATTGCCTAACCTTGGATTTTAAACATGGGGATAAAATTATGCTGTGATGCTGCAGAAACTCAAACTCATTCCAGAAAGGCACAACAATGAATAAATGCCTTGACCAAGATATTAATACATGCTGTGGGAAAAACTAAGGTATAAGCTTTAAATATAGATCAATAATTATAAAATGTAATGCATTTTTTATAGACAAAAATAATTTACTTCAACATTCTCTAGTAATTTTAAATTTTTTTTTTACACTAAAAAAACTTCATCAAAGTCTTGATATATTTGCAAATCAATACTTCAGGGATATTAGGAAAAAAAGAATTCACAGATGCCTCACAGGACTTATTTCAGCACTAGGATTCATCCACAGCTTTACTAGAATTACCATTACAGCCTACTAGAAGTGTCCAGCTCTTAATGAAGGAGGACTTGAATCTTCAGATAAAAAATTGGTTGCACGGTGTCTCCTCATCGCCCTGGGTAAAGATCCTGAATAAGAAACATCTTAAAACTAAGGGCACTGGAATTGCTGGAGAAGTGTTATGATACTTCCTGAACAATGTCTTATATGCAAGCTTGGGCAGAGTGTGAATGAGAGATAAATCAGTATCTGTCAGTTAAGGCTGGTGAGCAAATTGATAAGTTTTCCTGTCATGATCTTCAGTTTTGGAAAGCTTCCATTAACTTGGGAAGACTACTGATTGTCTATTGATCCTATTGATTGGACATTTACATCTCTAAGGGATGCATAAAATGAAAGTTCTGTTATGAATAGTCAATATACTCGTGGTGTCTGTGTGCTTGTGTTGATCTTCTCAGTAGAGAGGAAAGGTTGATATGACTTGAAGTGTTTCGCACTTGGCATAACAGCAACTGTGCAATGAAATATTAATTTTTGTCCTTTTCCTTTATTTTCTTAATGTTTTTGCTTTAACAAACTTAGTTGTTTTTTCTATTCAGTGGAAAAATCTCATTTCTACAGCCCCTTGAATCCTTAGGATTGGAGAAGACAAACAAAATCTTTGCTCAGATAGCATGTGGTCCATGACATTTCCCAGTGTTTCATATGCACCTGACCATAGCCGGCCTTGCCCCATGGAAGGATGGTTCTTCCAGTTGTGGGTGTCCTACCTACATCATGGTTTCCTTGGGAAGCAAAGGTGTGCAGTGAATCTGCAAGTCAATGTGTTTGTGAGAAGTGCCTGGACAAGGACTAAACTAACTGCAAGCAATTGTGCTGTCTTTATGGATGAACCAAAGTACATAAAACTGGGCATTAGTTTTTTTTCATGAGCCCTAATGTCTTAATGTACATTTTATATGCCCTAAACTGATGATGTGTTGAAAATATCTATAGGTTAAACAGACCTAAATATGCTTTTCCAACAGCTGCCACTTAATGGTATATTCTAACTGGTACTTCATCATCATTTTGAGATTCACACTTTTATGAATGCAGAGCTAGAAGGCAATACTGACTTACATTCATGCTGTGGTGAAAACTAATCTTATTACTGTGGTTTAAGACATCATCACCTTTGTAGGATATAATCAGTTGTAATGAGACTTAGCATGATCCATATGTGAGCTGAAGCTCTGGTGACATGCAACTGAAGGTGCGTATTGTGTCTGGTACCAGGTGCACATGTAAAGGAATCTCTTGCACAAAAAAGGACTTAGTAAGGGCTTTGTGGGTGTGTTAGACTGTATCCTGTGTGACTGGAGAAAGGGACATTGCATTGCTGTCTGCTCAAATACTCTGCACTTATTCTTCAGAACTGGAGCCCACTAGCTAGACCGTTTTTTCTAAAAGATTTGGATGAATGCACTCTACTTCAGAAAAGGTGACTTTGTATCACCCTCCACATACAAATTGTTATTTCTGATTTGTCTTCTCTTTTTAGGTGAAATAAACCTCTTCTAGCTGTTAATCTCCAGCAGAAATCACAATCAGTTAATTTTGAATAAGAAACAGGAACTTCCTAAGATGACCCCACTAAGATTTTTTTCTCTCTTGTATGTTCGTTCTCTCTAATAAAATTCAGAATATAAATCTCCTTGGAGGAGTATATTGCTTAAACTAATCTCTTCCCTCTAAGGGTATTACCACCCTGCCAGTGTGTACACTAGGGATCCTCCCCAGTACTTCCTGGGTGTGCTGTGGGAAAAGAGACTGTGACAGGAACAGGAAAGTCTTAAGAGCTGTGTTTCAAAACCAGCTGATTATTAGCTTCCTGCATGGTCCCTCACTGGCTTCCATGTCACTCAGGACCCCCTGATGAGACACAGGTTTATGCTTCATTTCTCCCATGCTTTTTCTTTTTTTTTTTTCTTCTTAAATTCTAAACTCTTAGTTTCTTACAATATGACTATCCAGTGTGTAGATACTGAGCTGCTGGAGGAGCATCTTGATAGTATTTTGACTGAGGTAATTGAAACTCTGCTGTTATAAGTGCATATTTATTTGCTGCGCTGGATTGGGACTTAATAATATTTTTCATTATAAGGAGGCTTCTCTTGTTCCCACTGAAACATTAACTTTACTATTAGTTTTGAAGGTTAGAAAGGACCTTTGGGAAAATGTACTTTGTGTACAGTGCAGGGCATATTGTTTCATCCATATTGTCAACAGCCCATTTTGGAACGCATTGAAACATGATATACGAGATTGAAATGATCTATAAAATAGGTTGCTTTGTTAAAAATCTGTTAAAATAATTTATTACCTCTGTCTACATCCTGCCATGCCTTTTTGCAAAAGATTAAAGCAAGCCCTCTCCTTAACAGCTCTGTTCTAAACTCCTCTCTGTGCAAATACTGTGTCTTCATGCAAGACTGTGATCTCATCATGCTTCTAAATTTCTCAGAGAAAAATGAAATGTTCAAAGCTTCTGTCAGTTGTTCACTTTTCAAAAAAGTTTTTACAGTCTTTGAATCATTCTTTTGTGTCTTGCCAGAGTCTAAAATTCTTTATCAACCTCTAACTTAAAACTGGAAATCCAGACTGGACATAATGTCTCAACAGCATGAGCTTGGTTGAACCAGCAAGAATAATGCTGTAATTAACTTAGTAAATGCTTAGGCTTAAGAATCAGACATCCTAAAAGACTGAACTGTACCTGATTTTCTCAGTGTGGACTGTATGCCTTTGTTATCAGTCAGTGTTGGTAATATCTTTTGTTACTGGAATTCTCCATGCAGAAACATTAAATCGTTCTGGTGTTAAATAAAAAAAAAATCAATGCTTTTTTGAAACTGTGCACCTAAATTACTTACCTTCTCCCACACCTTTAGCTACCTGTGCTTCTGCCTTTCTCTATCAAAGGTAATTCCTTTTGGAAAGTATTCAGGAGCAATGAATAACTGGACAAGGTACTTGCAAATTGCTGTTTAACTTAGCAGAAAACAAGGTGAAGAAAAAAGACTACAAACAGTGTCAGGAGTGTTTAAGAGAGGCTGAACCTCAGACATCAGCCTGCAGAGAAGCAGATCAAACCCTCACAGGAATTGTGCACTAGCAGGCACTTAAGTAGCTGGGTGTGCTAGGGAAGGGGTTTTCACAAGTATTTAATGTTAGGTGCTGTTGTAGACAAACAGAAATTTATAGATTTGATCCAGGGTAACAGTTCTTCTTCCCCTCTGAAAGCACATTTATTTCCACTGTTGGCTGCTATCTTTAAAACCATGCATTAATTTCAAGCTCTGTCTGATTGCTTAGTAGGTCATGAACCCAGATCAACAGGGTTTCCTACCAATGCAAGGTACACTCTAAGTTTTACCTGAACCTATGCTGCTAGGTTTGATCCTACATTTGTGACCATAACTGCAATGTGTACTGATGAGCTATTGAATAAATCCTTCCTGCATTCTTTAATGATTTGTGTATCTTGCAAACCAGAACTGGCCATCTGTTAAAAGTGGACAGTATAGTGAAATAGGTTGGTACAAATGTTGACTGCAGAACATACCCTTTAAAGACTATGATAGCTGTATTCATGTTACTACAAGAGTTTTTTTCTTTACCCAGGCCAGTGAAATGAGCAGGTTTATTCAAGAAGGAAGGCACTATTTGAAGGTTGTGACCTTGGACCACGTATTCTGAACAGTTAGGTTTTCTTTCAAGGGTTGTTATTACACAAGCATAACACTATTATTTCCACTGAACTACCAGTATAAGTCGTGTGAAAACCAGCTCTGCTACTTCCTAATTACACTTTAAAATTTATTTCCTTTAACACCTTCACAAATGAAAACACTGCAAGTTTTAATTAAATTGTATTCCACTGTTTTGTAAGGCATGAATATGCCTGAAATTGGAAGTTAGCAAGAGCAGTATTTCATAGTGAGCAGAAAAATCTGTGTCCTGATCACCTTTGTCAATATAAATCAGAAACATAAACAGTGAAAGAATACCATCTGACCCCTCTGTATATAAAAAAAAAACCAGAACCAAACCCACAATGAAACCCAACAGAACTACTCTGCATGAATTTTTGTGTACTTTTATGTATTAGCTACTGCTATGCAAGTGCCGCTTTTCTAACTACCATGCTGTGATAGCTTTTGGAAGACAGAGAACCTCTTCTCAAAGAGGATTTATAGCTCCAGAGAGTTGCTAGATAGATTTTGAATGCTCATCATAAGAAACAATTTTTTTTCTTCCCTACACCAATGCACTAAATTATCACAAAACACTTGGTTACATTGATTGCCAACTGATTTTAAAGAAGCACTTCATTGTGCTCAGGCTATTGAGTTTCTGAGAGCAGTGCAGAAGTGAGAGAATCCAAAGGATGTCTCACAATCACATGAAATAAGCTGACTTTGTGATTGCAATTGAAACAACATACTGCAAGCAGGGTTAATATAAAGAATTAGAGATAAGTAGAAATAAACATCAGAAAGTAACATAAATCACACAAAAGCTGTCTTCTCTATGAAGTACTTTTCATCCAACTGCCATCAGAAAAACAGTCCACTCATGCTCAGATTTATTCTTCTTTGCTATACAGACTTCTGTCTCTGGCAGTTTCCAGTTTTTTTCCCCACCAGCCTTTCCTACTTGTCTAAAAGTAAATTTTTTTCCTTGCTATTTTTTGTGTGCATCTGCATCAGAATCAGTTCTTAGAAGGGTCAACCACATCTGTTAGCAGCACTAGAGGAATCAACTGAGGTGAAGTAAGAAACGATGTCAGTCAATTCCTCCATCAAAGGTTAAAGAGCAGTTGACAGGGTTTTCCTGGGTGCGTCTCATCTTCTAGTCGAAGTGGTGCACAAGTGGATTGTGAGGACATTTTATACTGGTGTAAGATTGGAGAATGTCATTTAGCCTGGGCAAGCCTGGTACTGCTCCCACATGTTGAGCTTACAGAAGTGGCCAGAGTGTGTGAGTTGTTCAGTGCAGCCACTCACAGCTCCCAGGATCGTGCATGGATGTGTTGGCATGCTGAGGGTGTGCAGGAGGCACTGTGCTTGCCATGTACCTGCTGCCCAGGCACTCGCACCTTTGCAGGAAATCCTGCATCTGTTCACATCCCCTTTCCCTTCTCCATGCTCACTGGATTTATTGCACAAATACAGATCAGGTTCTGTATTAGAAATGCCCTGGCAATGTTGGTTTGCTGTGCTCAAAGCCCGCAGTATGTGCATACCCACTTCTAGCTGGGGACTGGAGACTGAAGTGTTCAAGTCTGACCAGGATCCATTCTGACTTCTGCAGTGACTTCTTAACCTGTGACTTGCTTGCTCATCACTGTGTCTGAAGCTGACCCCTTCATCTTTCAAGTTTTCCAGCAAGTTCAGTTCTTTGGGTTTACTTTTAGCAGTTCAGGTTCCTATGTGATGGCAACGTGGTTATCTTTTGTCCAGTGACTTACAGGAAGGCTCCAGATACCTGACACCCTAGTAAAAGAAGTTGATATTCCCTGGTTAAAATGTTTAGGAATAGAAATAGTGCCATATGATTGAAGTTTCTTTTAATGAACAGTTGTGAGAACAGCTTGATAAAGGCTGGAAATACATTGGGTATTCATGAGTAACAGTTCTTTCTCAGAAATGAGCTTTGATTTCTGAATACAGGACAAAGAAAAAGTGATAAATGGAAGAGATAATTTTGTTTGCTGCTAATAATTTATCAGCTCTAATCAGGGTGAAACCTATCCATTAAAATGTATGTGCAAATGTGATGATAGTATTAGGAGTGCCTCATTATTGTTAATTCATTTAGTACTCAGTGTAATAGCACTAATCATAATTAGCTTCTCTGGTATTAATAGGGTTGTCATACAATACGTACTGTATTTGTATGAGAATTCCACTCTAGATTCTCATTAATTAGAACACCATAAAAATGCCAGTACTTTAATTTTCCCTATATTAAATACTATGAAGAAGCTTCCAAGTTTTTCCTATTAGAATTTATCAAAATACTGCTGCTACATTAATTTCAGCCAGAAATAATAGTTTGTAATTACCTATTTATCACTAATTCATTTACTGCTTAAAAGTCTTTCATTCTTCAGGGGATTACTGTTGCTAATGTACAGAGGAGGAGGGTAAATACCTCGTGTCTTCTGAATAGGTTTCTCTGCCAATCTTTGCAAAATACTCAGTGTCAGGGTCCTGCAGGGCTGGTGTCCCCCTGGGTTGGGTGGGGGGGGACCAGGTGCTGTGGGGACTCTGTCAGGGCCAGGCTGGGCAGCCGGGTGGTTGCTCTCCCATGGTCCCAGCCAGGAGCAGGGCAGTCAGGGACTCTGGGCACCTGCCTGACAATGGTGCCGGGCTGGTGGAGCCTGCACGTGGGCCTGCAGCTGGGGGCCCCTGTCGGGCCCCATGGTGCCCATGGCAGGCACACTTGTGGTTGTGGTACTGTAGGGACCGTGGGACTGGTGGGGACCAAGGGCTTGGATTAAAGCAGCTCCTGAGGGAAGGAGGTCTTCCTGCAGCACTCTCTGGAGCCCCTCCAGAAGCAGCAGGAGGAAGGGGCAGTCTTCTGGTTGGCCCTGAACACAGGCAGCCAAGCCTCCAGAAGGGGAGTGATCTCAGGGCCCTTCCCTAGGTGTTTCTGTTTGGAAATAAAGAATGCAGGCAGTGTATGGCTGTATCAGTAGTTCTAGGGCTCTATAAGCTTCCCCTCTGCAGAGAGTTACTCTGAACTTTCTGGCAGCCTTTTTTCTGCCTCCTGTTTGCACCTAAGCCCCTGTCTTGCTGTGCTGCTTTTACGAATCCTTTTGGTTGACTTATAGAAATCTTTCATCAGAGCACAGACACGGAGAAATTCTTGATTTCCTTGACCTCTGGTCATAGGCTTCAGCCTTTTGCATGCGAAAACTGATGGCTGCAAGATGGAAATGCTCTCTGCCACCCTAGGTTATGAGAGCTGGTGGTTCTCACTTTACCAGAGGGACTGTGGATCTGAAAGTAAAATACTGAGTAGCCTGTGGCCAGAAACCAAGCTACTTCATGGGAAGATATTAGGTTAAGAGTGGGATATTTAAACCTGGTGTGGTAGAGGCAGCTGGAGTTGTACCTTGATTGGTGACTTGAGGGACTGGAATGCAATGCCTGGTTTGAGCTGGTATTATTGGTACAGGAATTTGTAGCTCTACACTGTACCAGAAGAGTTTAATATCTATACTTTCCTAATCTACAAATATCCTGTGGTGTGTTTTAATAGGTCTGATATTTTATATCATAGAAGCACATAAATTGAGTAAAAACTTTATAACATCTTTGTTTTCAGACTGAGAGCTTTGGGGTCTGTGAACCATCACAGGGTTAATTAAAATTCATGTTTCCTTTATATTTTCTTGCTGCCTCATTTGCATGCAGGGTATGTCCTGAGCAGGTTTATTTTGATAGATTGTTATCCACAATAAATTGAAATACCTACTACAGTGCTCTCTGTAAGATAAGAAAAAATTACTTGAGTTATACTCCTAAATCCTAGCTGACTGTGCCATTAGATTGATTCATGCTGTAGCTTTCCACCTTCATTTAAACATTGCTGAAATGAGCCTGAAGCTTAATAATTTTTACCATATCTCTGACAAAATATTGGAAATTGTTAATTGATTGTGCATATTAAAATATTTATACAGCAGCAAAATCATCATTCTTATCACTGATACACACTCTGGTCCAAAATCCATCCATCAGTTCAGTCATGTTTTATTCTGCTTTGTTTTCTTCTCTCAGAGGGCAGTTTGTGACATGCTTGTGTTATGTCTGTGTGTGGTATAACAGGATGAATATGCTTTTGATGCCAGCACTATTAAGGTAGCTGTTTATTCAGGTTAAAATAATACCAAAGGGCTGAATAGATCTCAGGTCTCACAATCAGGTTCCAAACTTCAATACAATGAGAGATGAAAAAGTGTGTCTATGGACATTGTTCAGGTGATAACTATTGTTCTGAATATAGACAGGAATGTACAAGAATAAAGGAATCTTGATCTCACTAAGTATGTCCATAATAGATCTATGAAATTAGGATTTAATTTGTAGTACTTTTCTTTGAGAAGGTTCAGTTTGTCAAGGGATAAAACATTCAGATAGCAAAGGAGAAATGTGCAGCCAAAGCTTACATATATGTTTAAATATGGCAGAAATATAATCTAC
The DNA here is from genome assembly GCF_009650955.1 of Corvus moneduloides. Taxonomy (NCBI): domain Eukaryota; kingdom Metazoa; phylum Chordata; class Aves; order Passeriformes; family Corvidae; genus Corvus; species Corvus moneduloides. The sequence continues at coordinate 87,085,370 of NC_045478.1, read as the reverse complement.
CACTTGAAGTCAAATCCTTAGCTAGAGATGGTAAAACTTGTCTTCCAGTGGTGGAAAAAGCCTTCCAGGAATTGAAAGCAGTACAACGTGATTCAGGTAATCTAAGATAGGAACTGTCTCCTGGAACATCCCTTCTCCCTCTTGCTGCTGCAGAGCTCATGCAACAGTGTGACAAAAGATGTTGTACTTTGCCTCTTGCAATGTCAAGTACAATTTTTACCAAGCCTAGAGCCTTTCCCTACTGGTGTTGAGATGCAAAAAAAGAGAGAATTTCATAGAATCATAGAATATTTTGGGCTGGAAGGGACTTTTAAAGTCACATATTCAAACTCCCCCTGAAATGAGCAGGGACACCTTCAAGTAGATGAGATGGCTCAGAGTCCCATCCAACCTGGTCTTGAAAACTTGCAGGCATAGGGCACCCACCAATTCTCTGGGCAACTTGTTCCAGTGTTTCACCACAATCATTATAAAAACTCCTTACATCTAGTCCAAATCTAAGGGTGTTTGCTTTCTATTCTTTTTTTCCCTTGTCCCAGTAACAAAATACATTTGTGTGCCTGGCAGGTCCCTACATTTCTTTGTGAATTCCACGGTCACCACAGGTCTGTTGAGAAAAACCCTTACAGAAGATTGCATAGCAAACAGATGCTGGTTTAGAATTTACTTTCTGATGCTACTTGAATTTTTGAAGAGGTGCCACCAAGCTTGGGTAGGCCTGATTGTCTTTACATATTTTTCCTTCTATAAACTTCATGCAGCTTTTATTTACTTATTAAATTGTGGTTTTGGATCCAAATGAGGGTGCCTGATGGTTTATTCATTTCCACCCTATTAGCTGGTCTAAAGGAGATGCAACCTCTGCTCATTAGCCTTGCTTATTATGTACTTCTACTGCCATGGATACACAAATCAATCTCGCAAGAGATTTTAGCCATGAAAATCTGCTTTGCTCTTGTAGGGTGTCCTACTTATCTATGCACCCTTATCAAAACTCTAAGTGACTTTTTTTTCTTCCTTGTTGATGAAAACTGTGATGTTGAATTTGGTTTTTCATGCATAATCTAGCCCAATGTCTATCTGCCTGGACACTAGTAAATGCATTTGTTTTGCTGAAGATTTCTATGACCAGCTCTTAGTAAAAGTGAAGTGATGTTGAGAGGCATCACTCGATTCTTTCATAGTACAAATATTAAAAGATGCTATCAAGTATTGTGAGCCTGTTATGTATTCAACCACTTTACAGAGTTAAAATTCAGGGCTGGATTTTGTGTCTTCTCACAAATCTTTTTGTTTTCTGAGACAGTATGATCTTAATAGGGAGGTCAGGACGCATTTCTGGTATAGTCAGCTCATGAGGTAACTGCAATAGCTTTGCACCAGATTTGCAATAGATTTCAGGCACTAGTGAAATTTTCCCATGCCTGTGGAATTGGCCAGCCATATCCAACTATGTGAACAGATTTTAAGAGCGGTGGAGGAGTGAGTACAGCTTTATAAACAGAGCCTGCAAAATCTTGGCTTCCCCAGAAAATGCAGGCTGGGAGGTGGTGTGGTAACAATGCATTATTATTTTAGCAGACATTACAGTTCTCTCTCTCCTCCTGTTTGACCTTAAAGACCCTGTTGTTGCTAGAAGAAAGAGAGGATGATTTCAAACTTTCAAAGCAGTGAGTTTCCTACTGCGTGGTGGAGCAATAATGGAAAACATGTTGTGATGGATCTTAATAAACTTAATAGCAGAAGATACACAACAGCAGGAAATGAGACTCAGAAGCTCTGGAGGTCCTTTCAGGTGTTGTATTTCTGTGAGAACTTAATCGTTTTCTGTGTGAATCATTCCATACTTGCCACCCCAAGGAGTAGGTTACACTGCATTATCTCTTCCTGAGATTAAAATTTCTTAATACTCTCCTCAACCTCATACAGGAAGGTCTATTTGCTTAATACTTTGCTCCCCTTCATAAGCAAATTAGCTGGGAGTAAAAGGGGAAGGAAAGGAGAGGGAGGAATCTGATCTGGCCCCATTTACTTGCCATTACAATTACTCAGACTGTTTTGACTTACTATAATGGAATGTTATTTTAAAATCCATGTTTGTAGGTAAAAGTTATTTTCACTTACATTTTTTAGGTCTTGTTAAAATCTAGAATTATTTTCTTTTTAATTCTGTCCTTTTCTCTCCTTTCCTCTCCCTAGTCCTGAATACCAAAGTGCAAAAACACAGAACACCCTGACTCCTTAAGCTGCATGTTGCTGACACAAGTAAAGGTTAACCTGATAACTCAGGGATATTTTGGGGAAAAAATACAGAAACATAGATCAAGATCTATTTCTTCTCAAAACTTGCAGAGCTAAAATCTCATTTCTGAGGAGAGTCATAAAATCTGTACTTTCCTGAGATAGGTTGCTCCTTTGGACCATTACTGACATTGGCTTCCCAGGAAAGTAAATGGCATTGTATAGAAAAGAAGGTCATTCACTCTTTTTCTGGAGGAAGAAAAAAGGAAAGTGTAAGAATTTCAAGCAGTTTATAATGTGAAAATAAAAAGAAGAATGTCCCCTTCATTGTCCCCTGTCCTCTCCACAGACAGGGCTCTGTGGGTTAGGGACCAAAGCCTGGAAGCCTTCACCTGCAAGCATTCTCCTGTGAAAATTTGAGAGCCTAGGTCAAATCCTGGCCATATTGAAATCAGTGAGAAGTTTTGGCACTGACATCAATGAGGCTAAGATTTTATCAATTTTATTTTACAGTTAGTCTGTGCTCATAAAGTGCAAGGTATGTACTTTTTGCTATGGCTGCACATGAAAGAGTTATTTATGTACCTATTGAAAAAAAGTGTACAATTTCTCAGTTAATATGCCAGAGGCTTTGTTGATGGGATATGAGCTAAAGGAATAAATTATTAAGAGATTACTGGCACAGGGCTACTACAAGGAAAAAATATGTATAGTTAGGACCAGATGTCAAACTGGAGTTTCAAAATTAATATTCTGTATTTAGGATGGCTATGGAAGCTGAGAGGCTCAAGCAAAATGCAAACCTTTCAGGGGAGATAAAAACTCAGGCCTCACAACTGAAAACTGGAGACTTTTCTCTCAGGAGAGGCTTTCTATCTGTGAAATGGAGATAACAACATTCCCCTTCTTTCCTTTATTTGTTAGTATCCTCTGGCCAGAGACTATTAGTAAGAATGAATTTACATAGTCCACATTACATAGATTTATTTGTGTGAATTTACAATAGAATAGAAGAATTCACTGATATCGATCAAGACAGAAGTTCTCTTTATTTCCCAAAGAAAAATGAAAGTGACTATTTCTAAAGTACAGTAAATTGATCAGATGTTTTTTAGTATCTTACGGTGCTTCACCCAGCATTTTAATGAAAGAATAGGATATTTCTCATCAAAGTGTCAAACTCACAGAATTTAGAGAAGTGAATTGCTGCTGTTATGGGAACAAAGGTCCAGCAGACTGCTTCAGTTGAATTATTTTGGAACAGAACTGTCTTTCATGGATTCTGCACATATGGGAAACCAGCCTGGCCCCAGCAAGGCCTGTTGCCAGGAGCACAGGCTTCCCTAATGATGGTGTTTGTTCCTTTGACACACTCTTTATCATCTATGGTCTTTCAGTCATTCCTTCTTCAGAGTTCCGTTATTTCCTGTGTTTCTGCTTTAATGTCACATCCTGTCTTTTCTTTCCATAATATGGCCTCCAAAATCGGAGATTTTCTTGAAATGAAAACATGTCCTGAATGTTGACAGATGTTCTGTCCCTCTCCCTAAGGTGTGCATACACACAAGCACAGAATGAGAGGAAGATGGAATTAAAATCACAATTCCTTACTTGGGAAAATTTTCATTGTTAAAGCTAAAAAGACAGCCCTCTTATCTGCTTATGCTGATGGATCCCACGTTATCAGTTCTAGAAGACAAAAAACCATTTATTAATATACCAGTACTAATCCAAATATGAACCCAATGGTGCTCTTGGAAAAAAACCCCAAATCCTTATACAAACTTTTGTGCCAAGCATGTCCTGCCCTAGAGTCAGTCAATTAAATTTTGTTCTGATTATGTAATCTTTATAATTTAGTATCTTTGCCTGAGACTGGGATTTTGACTTAATAAGTGGTTTCTCTACCCAGGCAGAGCACTTCAGCTCCTTAGCTTGATTATGCTGTTGAATTAATCTATTAAATGTACTTGATTTCTGATTGTACCAAAGTTTGAAAATTGGTAATGTCTTCTCTGTTCCCCACTCAGGCAGCACCTAAATGGAGTGGCCAGAATGTTAAAACTGAGTAGTAGTCAGAAGCTCCTAATGGGCAATTCTTTTTTGTAAAGGAAAAGAGGCAGTTTCTCTTTAATTGTGACAGCAAGGCTCTTTTCCTCAAATGCCAACATCTAACATTGGGAGGAGACCAAAAATAATGGGGCTACCATGCAGTAAATAACTGTGTGTGATATTACAGTTTTACAGACGAAGAAATACTTTTCTTTTGCTTCACTAGGCTTTTGCTTTATGACACAATAAAGTCCTCTGGCAAATAAATGGCAGGACCTCAGCCCAAGGGAGTGGTGATGCTTCTCAGAAGAGTTTTTCAGGGCTTGTTTATTGCCTTATAAACTCAAAGCCAAATTAAGTTGCTATAATGTTACATTTTGCGTATGAATTATTCCTCCCCTGTCTATTTGCAGTTATGCATAATTCTTACTGCCTGGATTTCTTTCCCTTCTCTCTGTTCCCCTTCACATTTTTACCTGTATATATTATGCTAGGTGGGTCTCCTAGCCCAAAATGTATGGGAAGTCTCACTGCTGCAAACTCTAGGTATTTATGAGTCAGGTACCAAAATCCTAAGATGCCAAACAAAATCAGTGCATGCTGGATATGCCTTAAGGGATCTGAGCTGATATCTCATATCTGGAACGATTTCCAGCTTTGTGGACTTACATATATGCTCTGTGGAAAAGAAGAAAAGAATAGACATTAAGAATCTCAAGTGCCTTTAGGGGTTCAGGCTTCAAATATGCTGTGAGAGTTGGGAACACCGAACATGTCTTATTCATTCCTGACAAGGACTCATTTCAGCCACAGAAGACTACCAGAATGAAGAGTCAGCCTTGCTGCAAAGTTTTCTGTAGGGAAGCTAGAAACCAGGCTAGTGAACAAATGGAATGGATCATTCAGATGTGTTCTCCTATCTGAATATTGCAAATCCATGCAGATCTCTCTCCCTGTCACTGCCTCTGCCACTGCCTACAGGATACTTAACAAACGCAAGGAACAAGAAAGTAGACAGAATTATTTCAGACTGTCCATAATTGCAACAAGAGGTAATGAGACTGTATGATAATTTAGGCTGGGAGGAACCCAAGGAAGGTCTCCTGTCCCTTTCACTCCATTCAAGGCAGAGTCAGACCAAGGTGTTCAGGAGCATCTCCATTGTCTCCAAGGATGCAGGCTGCACAGCCTTATATGTACTTTGGCCCTTTTTTGTTTCAATGTATGTCCTTTGCCTGCCATCCTCCTGCAATACATCTCTGGAAGGAGTCTTGGTTCTGTCTTCTTGATAACTCATAGATATGGAAAGGCTGATGTTAGGAGATGAAATTGAGCAAAGGGAAATTTAAGTCCACTTTCTTTATTTTTCTTTTTATCAGTGAGGGATGTGAAGCTCCAGACTCCATTGCCAGATTAATTTAAAATTACAGAGAATATAATGTAAGAAATAACTTTTCCTGGAAACTAAAAAGGAGGAGACAATTTCTTTTGTCCTTCATATTATATGTTCCAGTTAATATTTTAGAGAGTGTGGGCTGATAGAATTACAGACTGTGAAGATTAGAAGCACTTCTTTATCCATGCCAGATCAATCCTTAATTTCTTCTGGTCAATAGTCTGCAATTATGTTAATGCTATTATTTATGAAGATTTTGTTACGGGAACTCTTATGAACTGTGGAATACTGATCTTCATATTCTATTTTGTTAACAAATTCTTTGACATGAGATGAAATGCAAATGCTTTCATCCCCTCTGTTACTCAGCTCTCCCTGTTGTGCTTCAATCTTCCATGCACTTACAGTTGAGACACAATGCTCATTTTTTCCATTGTTGATGACGATATACAGTAAATAAGGACAAAGTAGGTGATCCATGTATCATATTATGAATCTTGTGCATTCATTGGCTTGTTTTATTGCATTTATGTTGAAGTGCTGTTAGCAAAGGGGCTCAGTGGCAAGCGAGTCACCATGCTTTTGCCAGGTGTTTGTATCAGCTGAGCTCAATCGAGCATTAAGTAAAACAGGTGTATGTGCGTGTACACTAAGTGGTGAGTGATAACCAGAGTCCTATTGCTCCTCCTTTCCCTTTTTTCAGCTTAAACAAGGCTACCTTTGAAAAAGGACTGATGTGAGCTTTGCCAGTGCTGGAGCTTGAGTGGAATCTTGTAGGGGCCGGTAGGTTGTGCTCCTTAGCGGATCCATGGACTTTAGAGAGCTGATGGCTCGGGCCTTGCTGAGGAACTCTGGAGAGCCTGAGATGGGGTTGAAGGCTGCTGAGCTCGACTGTCTGCATTTTGCTGATGAAAAGATGGATTCTGCTGAGAAGATGGGAAGTGTGGAGCAGGACTCTGCTGTCGTTGCAGCTCATGGCAGAACTCACCAACTGCAGGAGCAACGCCTGAGGTTATGCTGGGTAAGTGCTCACAGTGTTGTGTGACTGCTGATGAAGCTCAGCAGGGTTAATGGCACTTGAAAGTCATATGCCTGGTCAGCTCTTTAAAAGTGTCAAAATAGAAGCCAGTGAAATGACCCCCTGGGATGCAAATTTGATTCTACTTACAGGAGCTCTACTTTAACTGCAAGGCCTGAGTCTTGTCCCGTGAGTGCAATGCAAAAATACTCAAAGTGAAGACTAAGAGATCTGAGACTTCATTCATAAACAGTATTTCTCATAGTAAAGACTTAAAAACTCAACCTCTAAGTCCTTCTGTGCTATCACACCATGAAAAATATCCCAAGTTGTGCAGATTGAAAAGTCTTTAAAGCTAATGTAGTTGTTATTTTGGGGTCTACTTATAATTTTGTGAGTGACTGAAATTATCTCTGTTTGTACTGCAATTTTTGGCATAGTTCCATTTTCTATGTGTTAATGGTCAGGCTCTCATATGTGGATAACATAAAGTAGTAGTTTCTTTTATTGTAAAATTTTTAAACTTTATTCTTAATTAACTAGTAATTAAAAACATTCTGTGATTGTTTTGCAAGACTGCTATGGTCAAGTATATTACAATTCACATTCTTACCCTGTGTCAATTAGCAATTTAGCAATGAAAATCCTAATTAATTTACTAGCCCTACAGTATGTTGTCTTTCTACCAGAGAGCCATGTTTAAATGTTCCTTGGAGATTGGCCTTGTCAAAGAGCATAATTGAAGAATAAAGCTTACTGTATTCTTTCTTGAAAGCAGACTAATTTATATACCATATAAATATTACTTTCTTTGCTTTAAGTGTTCTTCTGTCAAGTGATGCAAAAAGATCTGCCTTATCAAAACTGTGTCTTTTTTGTTTGGTGTCCCCCCCCCAGTAATTAGGGTTCCCACCCTGGATGGGATTGAACTGTGCTGAGTCTGAATTTGGTCTATGGGGATTTGAATGTTGATGTTCTGTAATGGCATGTTTAGAAGTATGTGAGATGGATTTTTTTTTTTCCCCCCTCCACTGAGCCAAAAGCAGAGTTGAAGAACAAATGTAGTTCTCCTTCCAGTGTTTCAGGGCTTGTGTCTGGGTCGGTAGAGAGTGGCTGTCATTTTTAAACAATAGTTTTTAGTATAAAATACAGAGATCTGACTGTTAACACTTCTCCCATGTGCTTTAACCTTTATCTGTTATAAAACCTAAAGCCCCTTTTTAGCCATTGATCTTAACAATTAAACCTTTCAGTTATTGCATCTGAATGACTGATCATGATCAAGTGCAGTGAGGGAAGCTGTAGCTGCTCTCAGTCTGTTAGCACAGCTGCTATTAAATATATTTAACTTTTAGATGCAGGGAGTCAGAAATCCATGGCTGATCCCTTTGTTTTCACCTCAGTGAATCCTAGAGATCAGCGTTTGCAGTGAATACGTGTTAATCCACTGCTGCCAGCTGGTAAAGCATCCATGAATAATGGGAGATTATAAGCAACTCGCCCTTTTCCTGAGAGCATTTATCTATGCTCATTCAGAGACAGTGCCAGTTAGGGCTGGCACAGTTGTCCTTCGTAATGAAACTCTTGACCTAGGAAAACTATCCAGAGAGCTTTAGAAAGATAATCCCTGACAGTATGCAAGTCACTGTAGCTTTCTGCAATTTGTGTGTGTGACTGCTCTAGCTCTGACTTCCCAACCATAAATTCATACAAGTGGTTGTATGGCCAAAGAAATTACCCGATGTTTGCCTAATGCCCTGTGTACTTAGTGTTTTGTACAGCAGGGCTCTAGGAATCGCAGCACATCAGCTTCAGAGGTTGCTCAGCCTCTGAAGTCTGTTTGCTCTCCCTCCATCACATTAGCACTGTAATATAATTAGTCATACTGTATGCACACCTATCCAGCTCGTGGGAGACTGCCATGCTGTCACAGGAGATTAGCAGCTGGTTAAAGGACTGTTTAGTTAACTAATACACGAAGGGGAAAATAGAGCTCTGTGTTTATGAGGAAGGGGAATTTCATGTCCCTTATTAATATAGTGAAATGGTGTATTGATAATGACAAACTATGAGGGCTAATAAGCAGGAAATAATAAGCATAAGCAAAGGCCATTAAGAGTAATGACAATCTACCTAGTGTTTTAAACAGTTGTTTCTAAATATGCATATAAAGTATGCATATTTATAGATATTTACAATTTTTCATTGACCACCATTACATACCTCCTTCCTCCCCCTGCCCCTCCAAGTTTAATATAATCCTATGCTAGAAAAGATATAAGCACACATGTGCAGAGTAAGAATAAATATTGATGTGAAAATATCTTTAAGTATTGTGCCATATTAATGAAATGTAACTCTGTTCTGTATCTTGGCTGTTGGTTGGAGAAATGAGAATTGGAGTATTTAGTTGTTAATAAATTGCAAAACTGGAACAATGTGTTGCATGAAAATGGAATCTGGCATTATAGGAAAGTTGACACTTCTGTACAACAAGAAATAAATTATTCTCTGCTGCAATCGGTAGGGGTTTCCTGTTGCTAGGATTTTCTCCAAGGAGACCAATCTCAACATTGTAGCACTGAAATGCAAACTGAGTGGATGCATCTGTTGTGTCATGAGGTGAACAGCTACAAAACCAGTAGTTTGTGCTGAAGCATGTACTCCAGAGGAACAATGTAGAGAAAAATTGTCTTCTCAATTTCTTAATTCAAATATGACAGTTTACTTTCAGTTAGTTTAGTAATCTTTAGCTGTTGCTTTCCTTGTAGCTCCAACTACCAAAAATAGAGGAAAAAGATGGTGGTGCAATGTAGGTATTCTGAGAGGAAAAAAGAGAAATAAAACTTGTATAGTTTCCCAGACATTTCTAAAACTATTCAAGCCAAAAGTTTGTCAGTATTTCATGCTGACTTTTTTCATTAGCATTTCTATTCCTCTTCACTTGTCTGCAAGGATTAAGCTTTTCAGGGAAAGTGTTGTATGGCTGAAATACTTTGCTGGTGCTTGTGACATTTAGTCATTCCTCCATTTACTACAGCAGTATCTTGTTCCTTTAATAACCATCAGTTTTGGACTATCTAGTTTGTGATTGCATGACTGTAAATGTATTTGAATTCTCAAGAAGCTATTGGCAAAATTTTCCCCTTAAAGGATAAGCAATTTCACAGGGCTCTTGGTTTCTGTGAAGTCCAGCTTTCAGTAAGCAGTAGGAGTAGGTTTTCTTGTGCAACAGAAATATTGCTTACTGCAGTACTCCTGCTTATACTGCTCAGGACACGTGCTGCCCTTTGAAATACAAATGTACTCACACTTTGATATACTTGCTGTACTTTTTCGTCCTTCATCAAAATGGTTTGACAGAATTTTGATGAGATTGTTTCTTTGACAGGATAGTGCTATTCTTTTGATGTACAGTGCTTTACTGAGATTATGGCTGAGCTTGTATTCTGATATATTTATCTTTGAAATAAGTTTGTAAGACATTCTTAAGTGAGAAAATGCTGATAAGATCACAACAGTGAAGCATTTTGGTAAATTGATGGTATTTTTACAATTAAGCATAATCATGGTCCATCAGTCCTTTGGACTAAGAAAAGGCATAAACTGGGAAATAGTACATAGAAAGGAAACTGAGAAAGATACAGATCGCAGCTATATTTGAGCAGTGGTCTAGAGTTAATCACATTAATAGCTCCAGGAAACCATCTGAGGACCTCATACAATGAACAGGCCAATGTGTCAGCTAACCAGTAGTAGCCTTATGAGGTACTTCCTATTTCATTGAAGGATAGTGGCAAACTAGGCTTTGAAAGCTGGTAATTCAACTAAACCAAAACTGATGGGTTGTACAGAACAGTTCTGTTTATTCCTCATCTACTTTTTGTGGAGGATAGTGCAGAATGAACACATGCATTTTATGTAAGCAATATACTAATTTTAGGGCTGATGAAAGTGCATGTCCAGTTTGTCCTTTGGGAGAAGCTTCTGAAGGTTTGCAGTGCTTAACTGTTATTTTTGCCTTGACGTTCACTTTAGTAATGAACACAGCAGGAGCTTTGGTAAAGCTGACAGGAAAAAAGGGAAAGTCACAGAGCAGGAAAATGCTTCTTAAAGAATTTCTGGAGAATCTGAGCATATTCAAATCAACAGACAGATGAAATTTAACATGGTGTGCTCAGTGAACTGGTTAATTGGATCCATTTTCAGTTAATTTGGAGAACTCATAGAGGACAGGTGAGGTTTCAAAAGGACAAATATACTTGCCCGAAAGAAAAAGGGGACATGGGAATCATGGCCCAGTGAGTTTAATTGCAAGACCTTAATTGTTCTAGAAAATCTACTAAATAGGGATGCAAGTTTTGCCAGTATCTGGAGAGAAGAAAATAGTTGTGGAGAGCTGTAAAACTTTAGGTTTAAGGCAGATAAATTCTCCATTTAGAGGCTTGTTGGAAGCTTTTACTGACATTGAATTTTGCAGTAAAAATCCTTCTTGCTTCCCTATCTCCCAAGTCATACATGGGAATCTTCAGTCCCCTGGGCCAGATGCTACTTGCTGTGAATAAATAGCATTAATATCCTATTACAAGCCTTTACAAATGATGGAGTTTGTTTTAATTGGCTGATTATGCAAATTGAACTAAATCTGTGTGTATTGAAAAAGACTTGGGTTAGCTGAGCTGTGGAAAGAAATTAGATCCAGGCAGGGTTTTGGGACCACCTACTCAAATACTGCTGTGGAAAGACCAAGAACTAGCAGTTACCACTGCTATTAACTAAGCAGAAGAGTAAATTTGTGTACACTGGAGACAGTTTTTTCATAGAAGGTGAATTGCAGAGAATTCCAAATAGTGGAGGGTAAGGGTCTAAAGGCAGAAAAGAGAAACAACAGAAACCTCAATAGTGTGTGTTATGGCAAATAAGACCAGGCAAGACAGAAAGACTGAAACCCACAACAAATGCTATCATGTCGTTGTAGTTTCTGAGCACTAGGCCAGCGTGTACAGCAAGGACAAAGGAGATGGTGTTCTCAGTGCCAGAGCATTTCTGCACTCTCATCCGTCGCTCTGATAAAGGTGATGAACAAGCTGCCAGCCTGAATGCAATTAATCTGGACCTATGTTAATTCCTTTTAATTGGGGCACAACTCCCTGCGCTAGAAATAGTGATGTCAGCACTGAAGGAAGAGCCCTGGACACTGGAACAGATAGGAAAATGAGCAATTCATTTTCCCCCCAAAGCATGAAATAAAACAATGTCTTAGAAAAGTCTGACAGATCTGAGATTGAGGAGGTATGTTGGCCATTTTCAGCAAGAGAGTATGTAAAATAAACTTACAGATGAAGAACAGATTGGAAGATATGCAAGAAGTTGCAGTTATAGCAGCAGAAAAAATGTCTTTAACCATTATTAGGTTTAAAAAAAAGTCATGCACTTTGCCTTGTGAGAAGAAGGGAACTGAAGAAGAGTTGGAGCATAAAAGGGTAATGGTGAAGTTTTCAACTGATGGTACTGTGATGAAAGATGATAGATGAAAGAACCCAGCTGTCCCATAATTTATGCCCTTAGGAAAGTTCTTGTGCCTTCAGGCAGATAAGAAGTGGAGCTTAGCTCTGTGTTATGAAGGCAGTGAATTTGACTTCTCATAGGACTAATGTTAAAAAAAACTTTCTCTGAAAACAAGGGAGCTGACTCAGAAGGTTATGTTTTTTAATCCACTTTCTCAAAAGTGCTGGAATTTATGCATTTAAAATATTATTGCAGTACTTCTGTTTATTATTAGATGTCAGCAATATACAAAAGTTGTAATTTCTAAAGTGTATGTAGAGTTTTCCATGAGATGGGCTATTCTTGGCATAAAGAACTTTTGAGATAAATAGCCTTATTTGAAAATCTTAATACTTGCTGATAATTCTGGCTGAGTGTGTACCCCATGGGGTTGTTTGGCTGTTATGCTGCTTAATTATCTTATTGACTGTAAACTTAGAAATAATTTTTCAACTTTTTTCCAGTAGTTTTTCTTAGCCTATGGGCAGACCATGGATCCTGTGTTGCTTGGGACTGTTGCAAAGATTTGCAACAGTGAGGGTGTTTATCTGCTGCTTCATTGCTCACCTGCTGTACTTTGGTGATAGCTCAGAGATGTTGGGAGGTGTGGGGAGCCAATGTTGTACAAGGTGATTTAGGTGCAAAAAGTCTTGAAGGCTGTGTTTGGCAAAGAATCTAAAAGACACAGCACAGATGAGAGGAAGTTGAAAGCTGGGAAGTTCAAATGTAAGACTTCAATGAAGAATGGTGTGAAGTTCAGTAAAGTTTTCAAAACAGCCTAATTTTGTTTGGGGTCTAAATACACATGTGCTCATAACTCTACATATAGGGTCCCTGTGTGGTCAGAAATGAATATACGATACAACACACATCCCTGAAGTAGGAGAGATTACCATTCAGGTCTCTATAGAAGAAGCTAGACAGCATGATGCTGGGAAATATACTACATGAAAAGCAGCACAAATTGTCCATTTAAATCATTAAGCTTAGTGATGAGCTATGTTCTTATAAATTGACAAATAATTGAAAGAGGTGAATGTTCAGTGCTGCAGGCAAGCATGTGTGCTCCTGTTACAGATAATAGCAGGTACATCCTGGATCTACTGATGCATAATCTTGAAATTGAAGGTTTTTGAATAGCATTACCTGAGTTATATAACCTCCCAATATGTGCACAACCAGCAGCACCGTGGGCTGGGTGCTTGTGAAGGTTGCTGCGGGCCCAGGGACTGAGGCAGTGCAGTGCCACTGCTACAAACATGAGGGATATCAGCACCCTGATGTTACCCTGGCAGCAGCACTTTTCTGCTGCCCTGAGGGAATCCCCCTCTCCACCTCCTGACATTCTGGGGGCTATGCCTCTCTGAATGACATGCAGTGCTTTAGAGCAAGGCTGGATTAATTGGAACTGAAGAGGCATTTCTGGATGTCCTTCAGATATTGTTTCATTGCTGAGTGAAATGGGTTGAAGAGCATCTAGGAGGCATTTTATGACATACATACCTCTACTAAAGAGGATTACATTATCTGCTTCCTTTCTCTAATGGGTTGTGCAATATCTCGAAGTAACCTGGATGGCATTTAATTGGATTTTTGTGAATAAAATGCAAGTGAAATTATGTAGGTGAGAGATTTGAAAGTTCTTAGCCAAAATGTTTGTCTCTGAAGTTCCATATTTAAAGATTTCTACAGGAAACCTTAAACTTTCCATGCTGGAAACACCAAAGTGTGTCTTGAAAGCAAAAGTCTCTATCGATATAGACCAGCATAGAAAAATACAGTGCCTCACTCAGAATTGGAAGACTCTTGAGGATGGCAGGCGTGAGCCTGCTAGATGAGAAAGCCTGCAGAGGAGAATACTGCTGAAAGAACATTGAAAGTACTGCTGTTTAAATAGGAGAGTGTTATCACTTGTTTATGTAGGTTGGAGGGGAAACAAAAAAGGACTACAAATAATATCTTTAATTATCCCATACTCAAATGTCCTGTTGTGCATGTATGCTATCAATAAATTGATGATACTGCCATAATAGACAAGGTTTCTAAACATCTATAGTCAATAACAAAAATGCATACTGAGCTGCTGGTTGCATGTCAGAAAATTTGTTGCTACTTCAAACTAGCTATGAGAGTAGACAGAGATTTGGTTTTAAATCTGTTTCATAATTTATGACCTTTTCTGAGAGGGGAAGAAGAAATCTTTGGGATAAAGAAAAACAGAGTTTAAAAATTCTGTAAAAAGTATGAAAATCATGGTGTCTTTAATGATTGTAAAAATTTTCACAGTTTAAATCCTCTTTCTTGCTAAGCTTTATCTCCCACACACAAACTCCTCATGAGGTTCTGCACTCCCAGTTGATTCTGCAATGCAGCACTTGGAGGCCTCCAGGCAGAGAAAGCAGCTGTCTGTCAGGTAGACCGATGTTAAAAAGCAAGGAGATGCAGAAGATGAAGCATAAGATTGATATGCTTATGGTAAAAGCTGTAGCCAAGCTCACGATTTTGAATTTTGTAAGACGGTAAGGAGGTGGGGAACTGCCTCTGGCAAAGTAGCTTGAGTCTCTATGCTGGTTGTGGTGTTGCATGTACTGTGTCTAAAAATCAACCAGCACCTCAGAAATCATGAGGTTAACAATATACTTGTATGTGTTTTGTACAATGTTTTTTATAATTGTGTTGGTAGCCACAACTCCCTGTGAATATCCCTGTGGGTAACAGAGGCAGCTACTGGTGGGATAATGAGGAGCAGGAGGAAAATCTTCCTAAACTGTCAGTTTTGACTAATTTCCAAAAGAGCCATCAGTGGCTGATCCTTCCAGTAGCCAGTGGCTGGGCTGGGCCTAAGAAGTCAATTTGAGGTATCTATGGTGTTTGGTTTCAGAAGGTTGCCTTGGAAATTTGAATTTAAATGTGAAATCTAACCCTTCAGTCTTCCTGAGGGTCTTAGAGGGAAGCTGAGTGCACAGCCTGGTGGGATGTGGTTGTTCAAGCTTTTTTCTAGAAGAGCTAGAGGAAGGGCACCCAAAGGTAGGAAGAATTCCTACTGTTAAGTCTAACTTAGGTTGTGTTTAAATTTGTTTTACTTGTGGTCTTTTGTTTACTTGCAACTTGCAGCAGCAAGTGAATTTTTGTCTTGCAGAATAAATGTTTGCTGTTTTGTTACCAAGCACGCTCTTGCTTATATGGACCTAGTGAGTTCATTTGAAATGGAAGATCTTAGAGTTTTCTGCTCTCATGGCTGCATTGCATCAGGAAAAAAAGCAGATGTGTCCAGTCTGTGTGAAGCAGACTGTGAAAGGGACAGTATACTAACTGGTGGGCAGATGTCTTTTTTCTAGGTGGGAATTCCCTCTAGCTGGCTCAAATCAGCCCTCCATCTTCAAAGAGCAGATGGTAGAGAGGCATCCCGTGGTGCGGATACAGCCAGAGCAATTGCAGTGTCTTTTTACAATGTAACAGAGTTTCTAGAATGAAAGAAGATACAAAACCTTTCGAGTTGCTGTTTGGTTGCAGGAGCTGTCCACATGAGGTGTTTGTCTTGCTCCCAAAATGAAAGGGATTGAAAGGTGAGTCTCCTAACAGTCTGTCTACTTGGATTCAGGAAAGTGTTTCCCTTCCCTTAGTAATCAGAAGTTGGTGTACATTGCAGCAATAACCGCTGTTCCCTTGGTTTCTGCTTCTCTTCATTCCCCGTGGCAAAGGCACTTCATCTTACTCTACAAATTGCAGCTTTTCAGTAAAATGCTGCTCTGCACTGGAAGGAGACAGTAGGGTCAAGCCTGTTGATATGCTGCTGTTGCAAGAGGGCTCTCAGTACAGGAACTCTTCTGCAACCCAGCTTTCTTGGGGTGTGCACCAGGATGGGGTGGCGCCCACAGTGGAACAGAAGAAATGTGATTCAGTCATATACACAGGATCTTCACTCAGGCAAACACCTTGGCTGCTCTGAGAAGGGAGCTGAATCTTGAGGGACTGTAAGAGAATTTCACATAAATAACTGACTTGGCAAACCAAACTGAATCACCTGTGAGCTGTTCTGTTCCTATACAGAAAGAGGTCCCTCAATACCTGCTAATTGGTACAGACTCTACAAAGTGAGTTAAAATCACACCCTGGAACTTGAACAAGTCAGAGTAAAAAAGTTCACTGCTGGTGTTCCTGTATTCTTCTCAAGGTAAACATATGAGTTAAATTCTTAGCGTAGTAGAATTATAGGGCATTCCACATCAGGACAGAGCTATATGAGTCCTGGCAGGGCAATCACAGAGGCTGAATTTCTAAAGAAAAGCCCCCTATGTGATTCCTGGCAGGGCAATCACAGTGTTTGAAATCTCCAGCCGTGAAAAACTGCATAATACAAAACTATCAAAACAAATGATATTCCCAGCATGAAAAACATAAAGGGGGCACAGAGGCTTAAATTGTATTAGTAAAACCTTGCTGTAATTGGCCTTTGGCATGAAAGAAAGAAGCTGCCATTCAGTTCTTTGGCAAGGGCAAAACTTTTAAAGTTAAATTACTAAGAATAATAACCTTCCTTTCTAGGATTAAACTGCAGATTAGACCATTGCCCATTTAGAAGTTTACTTGAAAGGGGTATCTCTGAGTATGTCTGAACTCCCTGACAAAAATAAGGGTGTCACAGCGGAGGATATGGGGAAAGAGAGACAAAAGGTGGTATCCATTTCCTCAGGAGCTTACTGGGAGATACTGATGTGGCCTCAGAAACTGCCAACAAGGCATTTTGGTTGCATGCAAGGTCCAAGTCTGTCAGGATGATGGTTATGTTCAGAAAGAGATTGTATAGGCAGAAAACTATTGAAGTGCCCACCTGGAGCTCAAAGAAGAGGCTTGTGTAGGAAGTGACCTGACAGTTGTTTAACTTGATTAAAAGCTTTCTGTTTCCTCTTTCTTTAAGTGAGGTGCCAGCAAAATTGCAGGAAGACACCTCCCTTGCTAGTGATGTGTCACTGTTGCATAGTAGTCCCTGTCAATCCCTGTTTTAGTAACTGTGATGGAACTTGGTAGCTGTATGAGATCTTGTTCTTGTCAATGTTTGTGACTCATCTGTGTGTTGTAGCTCTCCTTCACCACAAACTCAGAGTCTGTAGAATCCCTTTTGCAGCCCTTGGTAGTACTGCACCCATAAAGACGCTCATCTGTGAGTAAAGGGTTTGTGCTGGGAGACACAAACAAGGGGGCAGTGGAGTTGTGCAGGCTTGTCTGAGAATGTTGCTTGTGTACTTCACACCATTTGCCCACGTGGGACTGCTGCTGTGAGAACTGTTCCTGCTACACCTTGTGCATGACACTGCTTGGTAGTAGCACAGGCTCATTCTGACTGGATGCTTTCCCTGTCACTTGTGCTTCTCTGCCTGCTTGTTGTATCCTGGGATGTGTGACTGCAGACCTTATTTATGTGCATGACTCATCACCACAGGCCCCAACGTGATTGTTATCAAATACAGCATAAGTAGGGAGGAATGGTCAAGAATGGTTTCTGTTTCATGAAACAATGGATTCCTGATGAGTATGACAATTGCAGGGAGAGAGCTCAAAAGGATCAGCTTGCAGCAAATGAAGATTTTAAATACTTTCATTAAGCCTAGAAGTCAGCATCCTTGCTATTTTTCTGAAGACAGGCAGGTCAGTAGAATGAGCTGGCATACTGTATGGAGACCTTCTGACCTCAATTTAGGAGCATTGGGTCTTCCAAACCAGATCTTCTTTTCTTTTCAGGACTCAGTCAAAATAAGATTTTATTTATCGCTTAATGAGAGTTAAATTTGTACTGCTCCCTGGTGCCCTTAAGATTCACCAGCAGTAATTCCATGTCCTTTCATACATAGTGGGTGAATGAATAATGAATGCTGGTGTTCCATGACAAAGAATAGAATGACATTGCCTTAAAGCAAAATTAAGACTGCATTGCACCTGCCTCAGGCTCTCTAGGCAGAGAGGGAGGCTGTAGCGTTTTTCAACTCTAGAGATGAGGAAGTGTCATTTTAGAAAGCACTGGTAGGCCTGGAGCCATCTAACAGGTTTGAGTGAAATTTCCATGTGCTGCCAGATGAAGAAATGAAGTAATCAATCCAGAAGTGTCTGCTTCTATAATTTCAGAGCTGCACCAGCTGCCTGGGATTAAATCCTCATAATCTCTTCACTACAGGGCTGATTTATTTTTTTCATCATGAACCCTTTACACTGGGAATAAAGATTTGCACTGGACATTAGGGAAAGTTTTCACTTGGAAGATGTTCTTGCTATGTTCATTCTCAAAAGTGGCTAATGTGGGGCACTTTACCGAGATTATTTTCAAAAATGCTTAGTTTTTCTTTTTATCCAAGAGAGAATTTTCAGCAATATAAGGAAAACTATGGAGGATGATAATCTCTAGTAGGTGCACGCCAAGGTGCTATTGCTATCTAATTCCTAATTCTCTGCATGTTTCAAGAAAATGATAGTCAACTCCTATATCTTGCTTTCTCCCAGCAAAGGGTCTGGGTGGCTTTATGCCCAGGGGGAGGGCAGATCTCTCTCCCACCAAATGCATCCTCCCTCATGTCATACTGAGTGAAGCTTGTAACAGAATTAGAGGCAGTGTCCTTACTAACACTGCTTGTAGTTGACCCATTTTCTATCACTCTCCACGCTGCCTGTGGAGCTGTTGACTCAACAGAGAAAAGCATTCCTCTTGCCTTTCCCCAGAAGTGGTGGGGTTTTTTTATGCTGGAGAAACTTTCTACTGCAAGTAAAAGACACCAAGGTCTTTTCAGAGGTGTTGTTGTTGTTGGGTTTTTTTGGGTTTTGTTTTGGTTTTTTTTTTAGTTTCAACAACAAAGTATAAAGATAGATGCATTTAAAACTTTCAGTGTAGCTTTAGTTTGCTGTTTAAGCAAAAAAGAAAATGAGAAATTAACTGTGAGGGAAATAAAAAAGACAAAGATATGATGAGGGAAATAGAATAGATGAGAGATCTTAATTTTCTTCTTCCTTTTATGTAACTTATGTTAAGTTTGTGAGTGATACTGAGCCATGAAAGTGGTTCCCATCTACCTTGTGGTTTTCTTTTTTTAGTATCTGTGGTCAGCTGGCTCATGCTCTGAAGTGACTTTTTGGTAAACTGGACAGGGTTTGACGAAGAGGTTACTACCTCCCTAGTCTGCTTGTTGTAGAGCTGAGCTTGTGCTAGCAATGCAATATGCAATTGGTAATGGAGTGGAACATCTGATCAGATTGTGAATTGCAGTAATGGTCCAACTGGTCCAGTGAGAGGAACAGAATGCATTTTATTTCTGCAACTGGTTTTGTAGGCAGTTTTTCACAGATCTTACAGCTTGATACACTGCTTAAAGAGACTATGTAGTCTGTCATGGCGTCAAATGAGGGCAAAGCCCTAAAAAGTAGCCAGCCAGAAAATTAAATGAAGAACATACATAGTTGGATGAGAAAATAGCAGACTGGTGGAGTGTTGTTAGAAGGAAATCTGGAAGACATTAGGCTGTGATGCAGAAGCAGAAAGTTTCTATCTTTTGGTGAATATTTGGCATATCTTCAGTCCATCCCACTGCTTCCATCTTAGCCAGCTGCATGAGAATTCCCTGTGGGTGGCAGAAGGCCACCAGCAATATTGTGGTGCTCTCAGAATGAGAGCTGAATGAATATAATCAGCTGTAATTCTAGCATTGGGCTGCTTCGTGTATGGGAGTACTCTTGTGTAGTAGGAGAGATTGCCTGAAGCATGGAATGGAGATAACACTATTGCCTGGTGGTGACTGTTTTCACTTGTCTTTTGAAGTGTTCCTTGATGCAGGAGAACAGTTTCTTAGTGTAATTCAAAGCAAGCAGCATAATTGGAGTGCTTGGTGTTTTGCTTGAAGGGTCTGAGTGAAAGCTGACATTGCTCTGCCCGAGTGCAGACTTCTGTGCAGGTGATGGCACTGTGCAACTTTTTTGTGTGTTAGTTTTGTTTGGGTTGCCTTTTTTTTTTTTTTTTTTTTTTTTTTTTTAAAGTTCAGGGGAGCCCAGTGTTTTATAACAGACTTCATTCAGTAGATGAGCTCTGGGCAAGACAATTGTCTGTAGTGTTGTTGAGATAGAGAGGCCATGTGGTTAGCTCTCTGTGGTTGTGGCAAAGCAGAACTATTTATTCCTAAGCTGTTTAAGAAAAACCATTGCTCAGAACCAATTCCAGCATTTTCCTTAGTAGCTTGTCTTATTGTCTGTTTGTTGTGGTTGTGAGAAGTTCCCAGTTCTTAAACTCAAATTACCCTGGTGCTTTTAAGGCCTCTGTTTCTTTTTCAAATCTTGTGTTTAATGGCTGAAGTTGCTTTAATATTCTTTAGAACATCATCTGACATATTTATACAATGTGCTTGTTTCTGTTTGGTTGTCTTATTACCATAGATGATTTTATTAAACAAATGTCAGCTCAGTTGTTACCATAAACTTTCTCATTAAAACCCCCCAGGAACATAAAGATCTCTGAGATGCATCCCTTTCTTGAATTCACTCACCTTCCTCTAAGTAAATTTGCTTGTAGAGATTATTTTCTGTGGAAACCCTTTTCTCCAAAGAAAGGCTACCTAGCAGATTCAGGTCCTCAGTGAGAAGGTAAAATGGGTAAATAGATACCAGTCCTGGACAAAGTCTGTATGTGACAGAGTTTTGTGTCTGTTGCAGCCTGTTTTAGGAAAACGGAGAATTACTGAGGGTTCAGAAAATTCCTAGTTTCAAATGTACCTCATCAGTCTGTGTGAGCACCAGCTCTCTGTTACAATGATAACTGGATGCTGCTTGTTGCTTACTTGTGCATGAATCTCTTTGAAGCAAGTAACTCGATCTCTTGCATTTTCTGTAATCCTCTGCCTTTAATCTTGTTCTTGCACTGTGTTCCTTACATGCAGAAGCAAGGGGCTCTTTATGTTCCTAATGGAAATACAACTTTTTAGTCAGAATTTAAGGATTATGAAAATTAATAGTTTCTGCAGTGAACGCAGTTCCTGTCTCTGCCAGCAGTATCCCCTCCTTACTAAGCTGTCCCTATTTTGTCAACAGAAGTTGTCTACTCGGTGTTTCATTTCAGTAGGAAATTAGCTGTATGGGGAAGACACAAGGGTTATGAAAGGTTTAGGAAGACCCTGCTAATCTACCCCCATTATATTTTTTGTGGGGAAACACAAAAGGTGGAAAAAGCTTTTAGGTGTGAGAAAAAAGCAGGTTTCAGGAATAAAGCAGAAGACTAGCGATCAGCTTTGGCTGCAAAAACTTGAAGATACGATTATACAGCAAGCAAGGACATAAAACCAATGGTTAGAGTTTCTAGGTTTGGCTAAGTTTTGAAGTTGCAAAAAAATATCCTTGGCAAGATAGATAAGTTTAAGCTTAATAATAGAATATTGTGTATTATTATTTAAAGCATAATAAGCAAGTATTGTATACAACAGATGTTCGAGTGCTGTTGTAGATTAGTTAAAACAGTTGTCTGTAACTTTTAGAAGCATGCCATTAGCTGAGAAGCTTTAAGAATGCCATGTAACCAGGAACTCTTTGGATGTCTGTGACAGCGTGAGCTTTGTACCATCTCTGTCTCAACTCTGTATGTGAGACTGATAACGGAATAAAATAATAAAAAAGCTCCTAGAATGCCTGTCCAGGCTCCCCATCCTGTTTGTCGACGAAAACACCGACATTTTTCACTGGTTATGTGGCTAGTTATGTGGAGAACCAGGTTAATCTCTGTCCTGTTGCTAGGTTGTGCTGTGACCTTGGGTAAGTCAGCTCAACTCTGTTTTTTGTTCCCTATCAGAGGTGAAAAAACCCCACCAAACAAAACTCCTGCCTCAATAGTGGCCCTTATCAGTCTCAGGCTGTAAGTGCATGGGCTCTGAAGCATTTCCTGTAATAACAGTATCTAAATTAACACTACCTTTTGAAAATCATCCCTCAAGAGAAATCATACATTTAAAAGGCACCTATTTTTCTCTTTTACCTACTGTCTTTGGAGAAAAATGAGTGTTACCTCTAGGTGTTTCGAGAAATATTTTTGAGAACCCAAAATCTGAGATTTATGAGCTTTGTTGCTATAACAATTAGCTAGGCCAGGGTGTGCATTAGTAGGCTGCTAGTGCTGCTCTTCGATGGATGGAAGCACTCAACCTTCTGCTTTGGTCCTCAGAATGCCTTCGAAAGCATGTGCCAATAGCCTATTGATGCACAGCCTGTTGTGACTTATTGTTATGTTCAATGCACAGACGACTATTGCAAAGGTAGGTTATTTGTTAGCATGATTTTCCAGACTGCTGCTTGAAGAATTTTAACAGCATCCACTAAACTCCCTAAAGTATAGTTCAGAATGAATAAAATTCTGCTTGATGATGTTTACAAGAGTCTCTGTACCCACTGCTGATGAGTCATAGAAAACAGCATACTCCTTTGACTCCTGACTATGTGCGTGACATGCACAATCATTAGCTGTACTTTACAATTGACAAGTTGGTTGCTTTTGCTTTAATCTGTATCCTGATTCAGATGTCTTCATTTTGTAAGGAAAATAAAGGCACACTTAGCCTCTCTAGCTGCTGTCTTGCAGCTGCAGCACCTCAGAGCTTGCCAGCTGAATACATTGCCCTCCTGTTTTTTTCTTGACCTGTTGTTTCCTCTCCTCCCTCTTAAGAACTTCTGCAGTGACCATTACTACCAAAGTCTCATTACTTTCTCTTCATTTGTTTAATGGGTGTTCAGTCATTTCCCACTGTATCTACCCTTCAAATGGCTGGTTCATTTGCTTTTCACTCTTCTCATTATGGCTTGCAGAGCATGACAGCTGAGTATCTCTGGGGCCTTATTCCAGCTTGAACATTAAGTCATAAAAACAATACTTTTGTGCATGTCTGAAAAGACTATGATGTGCAGTAGCTTTGCTGTAGTAGCTAACCTTATCCAGCACAGTGTTTCCATTTAAAACAAACAAAATAAATTATAACACCAGAAACCTTCAAGTTAATTGGAAGTTTCTTTGTTTTTAAGACTGACTGAATGTTGATTGTCCAAGACATTAGAAATTGGCTTGGACATGGTTTATGTTTTGGGGTTACTGGTCAAGAATGCAAATACGTGTCTTCAAATTTTTGCTGTCCCACCTCTAAGCATTCAGAATTTAGCTGAAGGCAGTATATTAAAGGCAAATATTGCAGCATTAAAATCACTGAAACCCAAATGCTAAGATTTTTTTTTTTTCCCATCCCAGCTCTGTTCCAGATTACCTAAATAAACTGCACTCTGCTGAATTGGCAATTTCTGTTAAGCACCTAGAAGATGATTAATGTGTTGTGAATAATGTCATGATAGCTGGCTGAAGGGCGTCTCTTCCTCATGAATAACAACAACGTGGTAATGTGCCAGAATCAAGAATATTAACTTCATAGCAAGCTTTATCAATGTTAACTCACTGAAAGCAGGCAATATGTCTGACTTGCTAGCTTCCAGCTTTTAATTAAGGCAATTAAACAAAATGTGTTCTATTCTTTTTCCATTTATTTATAGATTTAATTACCAGTAGTTAATTAGGCTGCAATTCTATAAATATATACTACTGACCTCATGGCTCCAAGTGGGAATTATATTTTTGCTTAAGATTTATTCTTGGTAAATAAAGTAATTTTCAGTGTTGCTCTATATCTTCTGCTTTGCAATATCATGGAACCAAACTCTTAATCATCCTCAGTGTGTCCTCAATGTTAATGAATATAGTTATATTTATTTAGGTATTTATAATTTCTCAGTGTTGCGGTTTAACCCTGGCCAGCAACTAAGCACCTCACAGCTGTTCATTCCTTACCGCCTGGTGGGATGGGGAGAGAATGAGAAGATTAATAGTGAGAATTCGTGTGTTGAGATAAAAAAAAGTTTAATAGGTAAAGCAAAACCCTTAGACTTTTAGAATAGATTAATTAGATTTGCAATATCCAGCCTGTGGTGTGTGCCCACCACTGATCTACTCATAGTTGCAAACCTGTAAGGATAGGTTCCTTTAAGCGTGCTTTTAAAACCTGGTATGTTATTAAATTAAGGGTTATATGTATACTTAAACATATTTGAGCAGGAAGAGCAGCACTGATGGATAAGTATCTTGTCATGAGTAGGTGTGATAGGTGAAAGAGGTATTTAAAGACAACTTTAAGTTTTTGGCTGTGGATGGGATGTATTGCAGCCTGTCTCCTGTTAAACTCTTTGAGGCTTTGTCCAGGAAGACAAAGTGTGGTGTGACATTGTCATGTCTCCAAAGACTGCTGTAGTTTACACTCCGGTGTAACTGTCCCTAGGGCACTTCATGATTGCTCAGAGAATTAAGAATATAATTTAATTGGGCAAAAAGGAAAACGAGGCAAGAGCGAGGATTTAGGGCACTGAGGTGCTTGCTCTGTAGAGCAGCCCAGAAAGCCTTCTTTTAAAAGAAAAAGAAAGAACAATAGGGTGACACAGTGTTCCATACAAAATCTGAAAATGTTTTGCAGAATGAGCCTTCAGTACAGCTATATACTTCACCCTAATGCATCTGACTTTCCCAATAACCTTTTGAAATTCTTCATGCATATTTAAAGACAATTTTAGAAGCATTTAGTGTTAAGTTTTAGTGTGTAAAAAAAAAAAAAAAATTTCTACTGACTTCTGTGAGGCCATGAAAATAAAATCAATAATGAATGTTGTTAAACACCTGTCCTTTAGTAAGCTTACTAAAATACACTTTCCTTCTGAGCCACAGATGTACTTACTTAGACTTAATTCTCATCTTCTACTAATCTGCTGTGTCTGCTTCCCATAACGAAGATAAGGAGCGATCTATAGCCTTTCTAAATTTCTGTGGGAAACAGTGATTGGAATCTTATCCTTCATACAGCTTTTAGGAGAATACTAGAGTTTGGGAAAGTGTGTTAAATTGAGATATGTTTTCTTCCTGTTATTAGGAATTTAATTAAATTATTTCTCAGAGTTCAATGGCTCCTAAAACTGCCTATAAAATACAATTGATTTTAGATTTTCATAATGTATAGACTCCAAAATTGAGACAACAGGGAATAGTATTTCCATTCCAATATGGACAGAGCATTCCTTCTGCTCTGTTGAAAGTATTCAGAGGGGAAAAGAGCACGAAAAACATGTCTGAGAAATTACATTGATTTTTGGAGATAAGGTTGAACCGTGTTAGTCTGTGAACTGTGCCACACAGAGCAAAGATTAGCACTTGCTTGAAAGCTCTTCATACAAGGGATGAAAAGACTAGAGAAAAAATAACACAGTGGCAAAAGGAAGCACAAGATAACTCAAGGTGAAAACCTGCTGTCTGAGAAGGCTAAGCCTAAACAATGCCAGCTTTAAAAAGAATTATACAGAAGCAGATGCATTCAATGTATCGTACATCTAAGCTGGTGCTTAGAAATGGAAGGGATAGATTTCTGTAACACTTACCTTAATTTGAAAATTGATCACTGAACAAT
Organism: Corvus moneduloides; assembly: GCF_009650955.1. Lineage (NCBI taxonomy): Eukaryota > Metazoa > Chordata > Aves > Passeriformes > Corvidae > Corvus > Corvus moneduloides. Next base: position 87,059,620 of record NC_045478.1, on the reverse strand, counting down.
AGCATATCATCACTTTTTTTTTATTGGCAGACAACATGAACAGAGGTAAGAGGAGAATTCAAGTATAATCTGGTCTTGATGTGTGGCTTTTTCTCCCCAGCTCTTACTGGCTTCAGCAAAAACTGAAGGAAATTCCTGCCTTTCAAAGCTGTCTTTAATTAGCTCAACCAATTACCTAGTGACACCCATGTTGCTGCAATCTTTTTGGAATAAAAAGTTATAGAATATTTCTACCATTTAGTCTTTATAAATGACTGAAACTGTTAGTATAAAATCCAAAAATCTAGTATGTTTTGGTATCAGCACTCAATGACATAACTTATTTGGGATTTCAGTAGATAAGGTCTGTATATGACAGGATTTTAAAATAAAGGCTTATACAATTATTTTAACCTAAATACTTAAATGATATTTGACTGTAGGCTAACCAGATGTGAATGTGGCAGGGCAGATAGCCAAGCTGTTAAAAAACTGAGCCTACACACTCTGTCCAGGTAGATTGGAATCTATGCTAAATATTCCACTTTTTTAGTAGACAACGAGTTGAGGAGGTTTGGAGTTGTGAGCATGTGGAAGCTTCCTACCTTTGATGGCAGCTGATGGGCCAGGACTAAAGAAGGAGAGAAGCCTGACCTGAACAAAAGGGTGTTTTTCTGTAAAGTGTATAAAAGGACTGCTGCCCAAGGCAAAATAGAGAGGACCAGAGCAAGTGATTCCAGGACTAATATCCAGATATAGTAGTCTCTGTGGAAGTCAGTATGTGAATGTTTGCTTGGTGAGCTCAAGGAACAGGATACCTATGAATTTGTGGTGTGCAGCTATAGAGAAAGCTGGACTCTGGATGGGAATTTGTAGTGCTGAAGGCAAAGAAAAGACAGGTCAAAGCTTTAGTCTAAGCAAAAATGAAAAGAATCACACTCTAAGAAAAATATTCTCCTGTGTGGTTTAGGAGTGCTGTTTAACTTGTGCAAAACATGGAAAATGAGGAGTCTTTTATTCTAGAACTTTAAGATACTATGTTACAGTTTAGTATTACCAGCTGTGGATACCTATCTTGAATTTCATTTGGCAATCTAAAAAATAGTCTTTGATGTCCAAATCAGATGTCACTCTTGGCCTTCTTGCCTTCTGCAAGGCATGTGTTTCGTTGGGTTTTTTTTTTATTTTTTGAGTTAAATCTACTCAAAGGGCACAACATATTTTTTGTCTTCTTCAGGGAAAATGTATTTCTGGTCTGAATCCAATCTGGAAGCTGAATCCAAGCTTCAGCTTCCAGACATGATGTTTTACTGTATTTTTCTTGTCTGTGGTAAAGGGCCATCTATTGTCAGAAATTACCTCATGGTGTAGGTACTGACAGATCTTGATTGAGTAACCTTTTGTTCTGCTTTTTGGTACATATTTTGCATTGAACTCTGTTGTCTGTTTTTCATGATTCTGTTTTTTCCCTTCTTTAAACTCTGACTTTTGCTGGTATGCCAAAGTGGAGATACCACAAATGGGCAGACTAAGTGCATAAAATAGTGTCAAAGGGAATTTTTTCTAATATTCTTACTTATGCCATCTGCAAAGGCAGATCTGTCACCACTATTTAGTCTCTTTGTACTTACATTCTATGAATGCATTGCCATTAAATTTCCTTGCTGGGCACTGGTTTTTTTTTTTTTTTTTTCTTTTCTTTTTTTAAATTTTTTTTTCTTTCTTTCCCTCCTGACTGCAGGCTATGTTTGACCTTTGTGGAAGAAAGATGAAGTCTGCCCATTAGCTTGATTTACTGTACACGGTGATTTACATAGTTTTTCCATAATACTGTTTCAGGCCATTACATTTGCCCATACTAAATGGTAAAATTTACTGGGCCTGCAGTAATGACATTTGCATTAGTATAAAGTGGAAACTAAAATATTTTTTAATTAGAGGAAAAAGAAATACAATCCCTAAATTACATCCTGCTTCAATCTCTTATACGTCATTATGAGACACAAAGTACAACATTTGATCTGGACATCTTCCCTGAGTGCAGTATGAAAGGTAATTTGGAATTGAGGGCTAGTTTTCTCTGGAAAACGCCAAATTGCTGACAGCTGATTAAATACTGAGTACTTCCATGATACTGGCAACTTTTAATGCAGTGCTGACAGGACATCCTGCCTTTAAGTAGCTGAAATGTCTTAAATAATCCCTGGTCAAACCTGAGAGATACTGTGACAATTCCTATTTGTATTGGCAGCCTTGTTCCAAACTGAAGCTATCAGGCATTGATTTATTTCGATCTGTGGCCATTTGCCACCTCTTGAACAGCACACAAGGCTGGCTTGTCTGTGGTCACCCAAGGATTGACCCACAGATAGATGCTATATTCTCATCTCCCAGAGACCCGAAAATGGAAGGTTTGCATGATGCCAATAAGGAATCTGATTTCAGTGCTTTGTCTCTTATCTTGTGGCTAAGCTAAAACATAGAGAAGGCAGCAGGAAAATCTTTCATGTGAGCCTCGGGACAGTCAAAGCCAGATCTTCAGGCACGGGCTGAGCAAAGAACATCAGACTGTTGCCCCTTCTGTTACTGAGAGTTCTGCTCACCTGCCCTGGAGACCTGATTTCTAGGCCTTTATGACTGGTGAGACCTAAAACTCTCTCATATTAAAACAATAAATCAGTAAAGAGGGGAAAGGGTGTATTCCACCTATTACCAGGGAAAAAGTAGGAAGCATTTATCTATTGCCCTTGTTGAAGGGATGATGTAGCTCTGCTCCCTACTCTAATAATACCTTTGCAAAAGGTTTAAGAGCTTCTGTAACCTCTGTACAAATAAGTGTGGACAGAATGTGATCTCTAATGGTAGAATGTGACCTCTAATATCTGCCCAAATAAGCATGGCCAGAATATGACCTACAATCACACATGTATTTGAAGCTGGAAGAGACATTGGTCTTACATGGCTTCTTCAGGCATCAGATTCAATGGATACTTGTTCATTGCTTATTCCATTCAAGGTATCAGGGCAATTATCATCAATCATGCAGTTTTTTTCTGTATTTTTTCAATATCCAAGAGGTAGTTGGCATTTGTGGTGAGTGCTAGTGATTTGTGTAGCACTGCTAATCACATGATGATCTTGTCTTCCTAGCAGAGGCTTAAGTTCCTCTGACCTGGTTGCCCTTCACAGTCCCACCTTTTAGCCTGTAAGAATATCAAGGTAATTTCTTTTTTAGCTAATTTTAGGTAATTTTTTCAGCTTGGAGGCTTTGTCAGATGGCCAGCAATTGTTCATGCAGGGAGGAATGTTCCCTGTTTAGCCAATTGTAGACATTAAAGTGAAAGTGCATTTTCTTTGAATTGCTCTAAATGTTTCTTCATCACAGTGGATATTTGTATTTCATGCACTGAATATGTGGAGCTGAATTCTCTGCAAGAGGTGCTTAAAACACTTACTGTTGCCACAAGCATCTCAGTGACTAAGCTGCTGTCAGTGAAGGCTGTTAAACCATATGAGGCCTGGCACTTGGGCTTCCTGGAAATCAAATCAGGAGCTCTATCTGTGCAGCAGTAAATTGCAGTCTTTACCTTGGTGACCTCAAAATTGTCCCAAGATTTTTAAAATGTGTTTAGTCAAGTGTATTTTAAATGATGGCATTAATCTCACCTGAAATTACTGAATTTGCTTATGCATCTTCAATCTATTCTTCGTTACTTCAGTGGTTAGCAATTGCCCACATCCTTTTCAAGAAAGGGAAATATTTGACTTGGGGTGGGAAAGGAGGACCATGCTGAGAACTGTTGCTGGATTCCTGGGACAGTTTGTGGAGTTTGATTGTTTGTGGGCTTTTTATCTTTTAATTTTTTTTTCTAGGAGATGAGATGCCATGAAAACAAATAGGTCATTGCAAATCCCATATTCCTAGAGCCTTTCTGATTCTAATATAATTACCCTTGAAGCACACTTTTAGTAAGGCTAGTACACTTGCAAGAAACAGTTTCAAATTATAATATTCTGGGCAGAATGCATTTTATTTATTGAGAGCCTTTTTTACCACAAAAGATTTGGCAATGCAGGATTGCTTTATGAATATGTGGTTGCTTCTCCAAATCGCTTTTTTCTTTTGCAGGGGTGAGGGGGAACCCTAAACTAAAGAATTCTCTACCCCCAAAAAAATTCTTTTAATTTTGTTGCTTTTAGTTGAGACATTTAGGTTTTGTTTTTTATTTTTTTGACTGCCACCTCAGATAATGAGCTGAATCCAGTGACACTTTGGCAGAACACAACACTACCTTAGCTTGGGCAAAGCTGTGAAAGAGCTGTTGAAGTGGCACGTTATGCATTGCAGTGTCTCATGGGGAGAAACACTGTGGTTCAAGGACAGGACATGTTCTTCTTGGCCTCTTTAAGGAGAGCAAGTCTCCAGCAGGGACTTGGGATTGGGAACCTGCTGTGTAGGAGGGCCCTAATTTGATTTACTCTAGGCCTTGGACATTTTCACTTGACAAGCAGGTTAAAACATGTCTTCTGTTCCTGAAGTGTGTACTGCAATATCTGTCCTGTGCCATGGCAAAAAGGGGTTTGGGTTACTCTAAATCATATGATTACTGCTCTGGTCTGTCTGTCTCAAGTGCCTCATGTGGCAATATGGAATGAATAGCCTTCACAGGTACCTCCCGGATGGTCAGGATGCCACAGCTCCAGTGCTCACGCTTGAGGTTCTCTTTTCTCTCCCATTCCAAACATAAGGTGTGTACCCTTGCCACTTGGGATATGTCTACAGTTCAGGCTTTCTGAGACAGCTTTCATTAGATTCATGTACAATTTATACACATCTCCTTACACTGGGCTGCTTTGCAAAAAGTAGTATATGTTGTGCTCTTAGTTACATGTACACAAACTAAACTTAAATGTGGCTGTCTTTGAGTGATCAAGAGGGGAGCAGCTGCCTTTGCTTTAGGCAGATATTATATTTTGTAATAATGAGGATATTCCTGATATTTGAATTAAATTTTCTGAACTCAAACTCTTACTGAATAGTTTCACTGTAGTGATGTCCTCTTTGTGTAGCCCAGCTGTAATTGCCATGATTTCATAAGCATGGCCCATACTGGTTTTTGAGGAGCAGTGATTTAAAAACATATGTTTTTAGGAAACTCACCAAAATTTGGAATGGATAATGGTAAGGGAGTAAGCTGCTAAAAAAGAGACTCTGTAGTCCTCTGCTATTCTTTTATCTTTATACAATGTGCTATTACTGCATTTTGGGATTTTTTTCCCCTCCTCTCTATAATACTCTCAAAAATCAGACTAAGTGTGGCTTTTTGTAAATGACAATAATTAAGGTGCATGTTGGCATGGCATTGTGGATTGCAAAAGGTACATTGTATTTCAGATAAAAAAATTGTGAATAGTTCTTGTCAGAGTCAGCCTTGCTGAAGAGCTGCTTCACATCTGAGGACCTGACTCCAAAAGCAATGAGTAAGTGTTAGTAGCTATTTGTCTGAAACAGAATGGAAAAGAAAATGCAAATGAAAGACCACTTCTATCTTCTTGGAAACAGCTGAAAGCAATGCAGATGGATAATCACCAAAAGCTATACCAGATATAGGTATAATTTCTGGCTGGCAGTTCAGCTTGCCTCCTCAAGCCATTATCTTGGTAGTTTAAAACACAGGGAGTTTTATAGTGCTAACAGCTGTGTTGGTCAGGGTTTTTCGTGTGCCACTACTTATTAGCGAAGCATATAGAGAAGGATGTGGTTATGCTGGGCTTATAGCTAACTAGGAGAAATAACATTCAAGAGTTTGGCCATGATATACATAGCACCCTGCTACTTTTTCTCAACTACTGCTCAGTTTCAGGAATCAGATACAACATTTAATCAAGATAATTTTAAGCTGGTATGTAGAAGTTTTAACAAAATCTCATCTAGAAAAACTAGAGAAAATACTTTAGCTGATTTATTTGAAGCAGTAATGCCCAAAATGCCAGCTCACAGAGTACTTTTTTAGGCAGATGCCCTCTGTCAGACTGTCATTGAATGACTTTGTGTTTGAACAGCAACTCTAATCCATCATGCTTCACTCAGCCATCCAAGGAGAAGCATACAGAATAAAAAGCATACAAATGTTCTGAACCAGTACCTATAGGTATGTTTAAGTCTCTGTGCACCTGAATACAGAAAAGCACCTTCACTAGGGGGGAGGCCCTCATGGCAATACACATAATATAAAGGTTTTAGTAGGCGACTGTTTAAAATTACTTGCAGAGCTCACTCGTGGCATGACATTTCAGAACAGTGTAAATTGTAAGACACAGTGCTGGCACGCAGCACATGGAATATCAGGAGGGAACCTTCTGAACTTTTTTCAGATTGACTGATTAAGATGTAAAATTTCTACAAAATAAGGAATACCTGTCCAGAATTGCTACTTTTTTTTTTACCTGAAACCTGAATTTATGATGTAGTCTTGATTCTAGAAGCTCTATCACCCAGTGCCTGTCCCTTCCCTACTAAAACACCCAATTTATTGTAAATAAGGTCTGCATGTCGTAGGAAACAATGAAACATCTCAAGGTGATGTGTTTATGCATGTTACCTACTTGGTGTGCACAAGAACTTGTACGCTTGGTTTCTGTAATAGGTGCAACTAAGCTAACTCTGCCTGTAGCTGCACAGGCTCTCAGCCTCTTCATTTTTGGTCAGTTGTAGGGCAGCTTGGAGGAAGGTTGCTGTCTTTCAAGTCCAGAGATCATTTGTGGTAAAATAGCATTCCAGAAAGTGGACAAACTGAGCTTATAATGCCAGAGCTTTAACACGGTTGAGGGAACTGACTTGCTGGCAGGCAGCGTGAGCTCCAGAACTGTCTTTGCCTTATCGTTCATTATTCTGCTTGAAAGCACTCCTCGTCTCCCTGTACCTTCTCTGGTCTTCTGCTAGGTTTTCAGAAGTTACTTTGCCCCTTGTGTCTCTTCTAACTGCTCAACAAGCTTTTTGCCTCTTGCCTCTAGAGCTCAGGGGTTATTCAGTTGCTTTGCCTCAAACTCTCCCACTCTTGATCTGGAAGCTGACGATTAGTTTAATGCTTGACAGGCTTCAATGCCTCTGATAGGATTAGCACACCTCACCTCTCATATTTTTCATCTTGGCCAGTTTTCAGTGTTTCAGAGAAAGGTTAACCCTGTTTACCCCTCTTTGGTTGCTAGATTGTATCTGTGTGTGTGTGTTGGGATAGAGTGTGTCAGCGTCCTTAGAGGTACGCATTGAGTACGTGCAATAATAAATGTGATGCAAACAAATGTAAACTGCTGTAAAGGAGAATCATCTCCTATTTTCTGGGGAGTAGCAAAAGGTTAAGGGAAATTTTAAGGAAATAGATCAAAAACTCTTCAAAGTTTTTAAGGGGTAACATGTCATTTATTAGATACCAAGTTTTAGCCAATTAAAAACTGGTGTTGTTTTTGCAATCTGGGCATCAAAATAACTGTAACAGTTAAATAAGGCTGGGTAGATGGCAGCTTAGAATGGGAGCTTGTGTAGTCTTTTTTTCTCTCTCTCTTGTAGAAAGATCAAATAACACACAGTTTTCGGAGGCATGGCAGGCTTAAAACAGAGGTCAGTGACTGTAGGGCCAGATGTGGAATCCCAGAGCAAAATCTCTGTGTAATCTGTATTATGCAAACTGACTTAGCCATTCTGTGGTAGTTTGTAAATCGAGGTTTTTAAACATAGATTTCTGAAGAAGAAAAAATGTTCCTGCTCTGAAGTCACCCAGAAAGTAGAGCTGTGGCATTCTTTGTGTGTATATTGCTGATTTTTTTTGTTTGCTTTCCTCTAATAATCACATGGAAATTTTATTTTATATTTGCTTTGAAATATATTTGTGTTGAGAAACATTACAAGCAGAATGGAACAACTACACGTGAACCTAAAATGTTTATATCTGAGATTTTCTGTGAGTGGGGACGATACTTGCTGTGTATATTAAAAGAAGACCAGTGAGTGACCTAGAGCTTTATTTTAGGTGAAAAACTGGAGGCTGATTCCTGAGTAACAGAGAATGAACCCTCAAGGTACAGAATAAGAATAGTATCTATAATATGTATGTATCTAAATAGTTAAAGGTGTGTGTTTGAAATTATAGTATCAAAAAGATCAATGGAATAATTTTATTTCAAGTTATTCCTTTCTATTTGGAAGGGATACATTTTCAGACTGAAAAATCAACCTCCTTTTCTGTCTGAGATATTAAGAAATTACATGGTATTATAAGCTGCTTTTCTCCATTTCATGTCTCTTTGGGAGGGAGTGAAATGTGCTATAAATTAGCTCTAGCTAATTTTAAATCATTGATTGTGGTGTTGATTCTCTTCAGCAAATTGCAGAGAGGAGAAAAAATGCAGTAAAGTTCTGCAGTGGCAGAAGCTGCTGAGGAGGCAACAGCTAGCTGGGCAAGATCCCCTTAGGACTGAGAAGTCTTGAACCAGGAGCACCTTCCCAGTGAAATTCCCAGGGGAAAGCAGCAGGACTTGTTGGTTCTACTGAGGTATATTAAGACAAAACAATGTAAACAACCCCTTCCACTGCAAAAAAACAACCAATGAACAAAAAAAAACAAAGGTGAGGGAGGAAAAGGTTTTGTTTTGTTTTTTTTTTTTTTCCTCCTAGCTGGCTTTCTTTTAGGAGGTATTTCCATTGTTTCTTTATAGAGAGATGCAGGTGATCTCTAAGTGGACTGTGCAACTTAAGGCTGTGTGCTCATGCTGATGTGGCACAGAGTCCTGCTTAGAATGGCCCTGCTTGGCCACAAGGGCTATCAAATCAGAGTGCTGGGTCTGTTCCACCACTGGGATCTTTGGAACTTGGCTACATGCTGCCCATGCAGCTTAACTATGGCTTTTACAGCAGAGGTATCTTTGTCCTCCTATCTTTTCACTACAGAAGCACAGAATGGTTGAGATTGTAAGAGACCTCTGGAGACAGTCTAGTCCAACCCTGTTGTTGAAGCAGGGTCAGCTACCACAGGTTGCCCAGGACATTGCCCAATTGACTTTGGAGTGTATCTGCACATGGAGATCTCCCAATCTCTATGGGCAACTTGTGTTTAACCACCCAAATGGTAGAAAAAGGGTTTTGTTCTATTCAGATAGAACTTTGTGTTTCAATCTGTGCTATCACTGATAAGAGTCTGGCTCATTTTTCTTCGTTCCCTCTCATCAGTTATTTCTGTGCATTGATACGATTCTCCCACTGCTTGAAGCATTCTTTGGAACTCATTTATGTTCTCTTGTCCCTACTTAATTGCAACACTAATTCTGCATCTTTGCACAGAAAAGGTTTTGAATCTTCTTGGAGGACATTCACAGTTGGAGGCTTATTTAAATGAGATTAAAAGATTTAAAGATTTTATTTGGGATGAAAATTGATCTGTATCCTTTCCCTCTGTCCTCGATATATCCATTGAGTTCTCTTAGAGCAGAGGAAAGGCTAGCAATCTGTGCATGATCAGCCTTGTTGAATTCTGGCTTTTGCCCTTCTCTGTGGGAGGCAGCTTTAATTCCATGAGTTTCTTACAGAAACAAATTATCCCCAAAGGATTCAGAAAAATTGAAATTTCTAGTGTATTTTGAATCAGTTAATGGAATTCACTGAAATAGCAGATTTTGGATCCTGGCAGACTCAATTAGAATGTACGGGTTCTCAATACAGTTGGGTATCTGTCAACAATTCAGGAAATAGGCAAGTACATTTGGAGGTGTGAGATTTCTCACTTATGAAATGTATTTGGACATTGATGGACCAAAATGGCTTTGAAAACATATAGCAAATGTGTACTTGGAAATATGATCTGAAGTGACAAGAATTATTGTACCTGTCCACAAACTATCCCCAGAACATATAAATGAGTGCAAAAAAATAACAGCAAGGGAATGTTTGTTCTTTACAAATTAGCCGAATTCCTTAGTTAAAAAAAGGAAGTCTAATGTGTTGACACTTTTGTGGGGTAGTTTTAACAGTGTGCTAAGTATTTTCCTTTCAGTTCCCTTCACTGGGCCATAACATGCCATCAGATATTTCCTGGGTAGGGACTGAAAGTAATGTCTAATTTGCCTAAATGGATCACAGCTTACTGGAAGGAAGGGACCAATATTTTACTGTATCTGTCCCCCAAGAAACTGCTTTCACCATGTTTACAGGTGTTGGGGGGGTCACTGCTAAAGCAATAGAAGTCGAGGCTGGTGCTAACCCATCAGCACTGAAACACAGAGATGTCCTGTGCAAGATGACCTATTGCTTTTCAGATTCCTGCCTCAAGATCAAGTGTTTCCAGGAGAAAACTGTCCTGCAATAAAGCAGGGGTGAAAAGGTGTCTCATGCATTGGCTTTTTCCATAAATGGATATGCAGCATCATTATAGGTGCTCAGATTTATGCAGAATAGCTTTGCTAAAGGAATGGTTAAATTTCTTTCTTCTGCCTTGAGAAAGAAATCTATTTAATCTCTATAGTTTCCATCTAATCTTATCTTGGGAGGCATGGAGGAAGTAATCCTGTCCACTCATTCTTTTATAAGAATGAGAAACAGATTAAAACAGCAAGTGTCAGATTTAAGCTACCATGAAGCTACCAACTACTTGTCACGAAGTGTTGTAGAGGATGTTGTTGATCCTAAATGTTGACATGGGTTAAAAGGTAAATACATTACATAAATAGAAGAAAATCCATGATGACAAACCTTAAAATGGAATTTTAGTGCTTCTGTGATTTAGAAAGTTCTTCTAAAGCTTCAAATTTCTTCTACCTTCTTGAATCAAGTGGTTATCCAGGCAAGTATCTTTGTATACTTGTCCAATTCTTAGAGTGCCTCCTGCACATCTACTGTATATTGTCAAAGTACTGTGTTACATGTATTTTGGCCAACATCAGTTCAGCTATTGACATGTATCTGATAGTCATTCTGTGCTCATTTTTTCATACAATTCCAAAGATGGAGAGTTGAATCCACCCATTGAAGTAAATGTCTACGTGAGAACATCCAGGTTAGCAAATTATGTTGGCTCTTACACCAAGAATTTCTCCCACAAGATACTGTAGGAAGGAGTAACACGTCAAATTTGAGTCTTGTGTTTAGGTGAGCCTGTGAACCTTATTTAATTCAAAGGGTACAAAAAGAGAGTTTTGGTTTGCTTTAGCTGGAATCAGTGCTTTACTGCTTCAGTGAATATCTGTACAGGCAGAACTCTCCAAACCCAGTGGGTTTTCATCCTCACTGATACCCTGTGGAATGGTTGATTTATTCTCATCATCTTTTTGTCTTTCTAGAAGATGAAAGTGCTCCAGGTTATCTGTTTCATAATTCCTTCTATGCCTGTGTGCTGGTTTGGCCAAATTTAGAAATATATCCTCTGAGAGAAGGCAGACCACAAACCACCCCTCCCCCACCAGGACAGCCTGGAAGGAGAAGGGGGTATGTGTGTACAATGAAGCCACATGTTTCATTGGGCACTTTTTCTTGTGAGCTATTAGTGATGTTGGTAATCGTACATTTGATACAACTTATTGAAAATTAAAATTTTTAGTAAAAGTTCTTCAGGTATGAAACATTCCTACATCTCAATAGACATTTTCTTATTGAGCATACCCTTGGGAATTTTAGATGCAGCTGAAGCTGTGGATACTTGTGAGTGTTCATTTACTGGTGTAGACTCTGCTTTCTTGATACTTAGCTTCTTTCAGATTGTGAGAGGAAAAGAAGCCCTTAAAAACCCCCAAAACTCCAAATTCCATCAACATAGTGATGTTTTTGAAAGTTTTCATGGAGCCATTCTTCAGAATGCCAATCCTGGCAGCAATAAATCATGTCCTGCTATGTTCTTGTCCACTGTAATGTGATGAAGGGTGATATATGTCAGAAATACACCATCTTTTGATTTAAAGCACCATTTCAATGTGACAACTCTTAAATAACAAAAATACGGGCATGAAGACAACCTGTTATTTTACATGTGTATTCATACATGAGTATGCAGCCAGATGGAAAGGAGTTTTCATTGAAGGGTAACAGTAAAAATGTTTTAGAGGAGAGACTATACTGCTTCCATAAATTGGAAAAGAAGAACATGGATGGTAATAGATAACATTTATGTTGAATTATTATTTTAATTCTATTTTATTAAAATATTTTAATTATTTTAGTGAAGTTTTACCTTGAGAAGATAAACAATATTTGCCATTGTTACAGTGGACTCTGAAAGTCTCATGCAGTCGTGTTGGACTAGTGCAAGTTAGTGCTCCTCACCTAATACACAAAAGCTTGTTCTGCACATGGTATTGGGTACTTTGTAGGTGACAAGCCAGCATTCTTCTTGAGCAATTCAATCTTTGTACCTGTCTGTCTGTCCTCCTAAGTCACTTTTTTTTCCTGTATGTTTTTCTCTCCTTGACTCTCTTCATCTTATGTCATAGAGATGCTCTCCTCCTCTTCTCCCACAACACCTTTAAATTCTATTTAGAGTAAACATGACCATGGGTCACATACTAAGAATTTGAATCCTGAATATTCCAGATTTCTGGGACAGTCAAAATATAGAATTTGTTCTACTCTATGTTCACATGCAAGCCAAGTCATATCTTAGTCTTTCATTTTATCTCAATTTGGAAGTCCAGTCTTGGAAAAATCTCAATGTATGGCATGCCTAGTGACTACTGCAACAGGGGCTGTCTGAATGTCCCTGATGTGAAAATGGAAAAGCAACAAGTACCACCAAGCACTTTGAATGCAGAGTTGCATAGCTGTCTGCAAGGGATGGGATACTCTGTTAAAATAGGGATAGGCATTTGTCCAATAATTCTACATATTTTGTGTGCTGTTGATAGAGTCACTTCATGATAGCTGGTGCTGTCTCTGGCTGTCAGCAGGGGACAGATTTTTCAGTGTGAAAATAGGATGTAACTGGAAAATTTAAATGGAAACTATCCTTATGACCTTTGCAGTGTGGTATTAATGTGTGTACATCAGCAGTTACTTGCTCAATGTCAAAACCACAAGGGCAAAGCAAAAATCAGTAGTTTCTCCATCACTTGTTTTTCTTCTACAGTCCCCGGGAACTTCGCAGGAACATGGAACTATTGCTTTTTGTAATGTGAAAAAATGAACTAATGGTAAAAAAGAAAAGGATTTTTTTTCCCCTGGGCTAATTATTATTCTTTTTTTTGCAACAGATTTCAATTCATAGTAGTAATGCATAAGAGCCATTATCCATACTAATGTAGTTTCAGAGAAGTGGGTACTGAGTTGTTGTAGTTTTAAGGTAATCATTCTGATACTTTTTTTTTCTGTGGAGTGGATTGTGTCGTGTGTTTTTTTACTTTTCCCCCATTTAAGTACTTTCAAATAATAAATGAAAAGGTGATGTTGCTTCCATGGCCTCCTAGTATTGGGAATGGAAGGATGGAGAGCCTGAACAATTAAAGCTCAAGAGTCTCTTTAAGAAGATTCAACAAACTCTTTGTAAGGATACAAGTCAGTTGTGGATAGTTAAAAATTGCAGAAGAGAAAGCATTGCCTTACTTTAAGAAGAGTGGAAAGTGCAAGTTTGCATTGCATTTGGGAACTTTGACTTTGTGTGTTTATAAAAATGAATGAATACCGGTCTCAGTACCAGAGAAGACTGCGGTGGACAGAGGAGTAACTTCACTGAAAACATATTTTTTTTAGACCTTCAAGAGCAAAGGGTTTTATGACTGTGCTCTTTGTAGGGTTGTAGATATGAACCCCACCTAGCAACTTTTGAACTCTTGAGCCCTCTCAAATTTTGAGACATAAAACACAAAGCTACGATGAGCTTCATAAAAACCGGATGAATACATTGGTTCCATTAGTCTTTCTCTTGCAAGGAAGGCCACAACATTAATGAATGCTACTGGATTTAAGAAATAGGGAAAAAATCATGCAGTGTCCAAATAAGAAAATAATTCTGGAGAGGTACTTGGGCCCTTTTAGAAAATAGAGTATCAAATCAATAAAAATACTTTGATTATGGAACATGCTTAATTAAAAACAATTCTACTTGACAGTAATAAGATTAGAAATTAAGTGCTAGAGATCAAGAAGGAGAATCAGATTATTAAAAATACCATAATAATTTAATGTGTTTCATGAGTGAAATAAATGCACAAGTATTCTTGACTCTAAAATGGATTGTGAGGTCTTGCAGCTAATGGGGCTGAAGAAGCATGGTTTGTGTTCCCTGATGACTCCCTATGTGAACATGGGAAAGTTTCTTTGTGCTTCTGAATCCTAATCTGAACTATAGAGAGGATAATTTTTGCATAGCTCACTGTGGTATTGTGATGCTAAATTAGTTATTGTTGGGAAAGCAAATTGACCTTGGAAGGAAGATTTAGTATAGCCAGAGGAGAGATGTAAAACAAAACAAAAACCCTCAAGCTGAATACAAAATGAGCTTTCCATAGAACCAGAGCTCTGAGAGGAGAGAAACTTATCAGAAAACTCAACTGTTCTAATTGTGCAGTTCTGATAAATTCAGTGTAACCCAGATTGACACTATAATTCCAGAGTAAGTTTTTGATTTATGCTTTCAAGGGCAAGAGTCTAGGAGCTGGTAGTTGCTCCATTCCAGAACTTTGTCAAATTAAGAAAAAATGTTAAAGGGGGTATATGGGTGTGTTTGAGAGCAGGGTCTTTCTACATGTCTTGGACTTCCATATGTCCAGAAGAGGGCAACAAAGCCTGTGAAAGGTCTGTAAGCATTGTTTAAAATGGAGCAGCTGAGGATTTTGGGCTTGTTTGGAGCAAAGGAGGCTGAAGGGTGACCTCACTGCTCTCCACAGCTTCCTGTGGAGCAGGGGAGGGGGAGGTGTTGAGCTCTTCTGCTTGGTATCCAGTGATAGGACACGTGGGAATGGTTCAAAGCTGCGCCAGGAGAGGATTAGACTGGACATTTGCAAGCATTTCTTTACTTGAGAGGGTGGTGAAACTTTAGAATAGGCTTCCTAGAGAGGTGGTCAATGTCCCAAGCCTGTCAGTATTTGAGGCGTTTGGGCAATACCCTTAAAAACAGGCTTCAAGTCATGGTCAGCCTGAATTGCTCAGGCAGTTGGACTAGCTGATTGCTGTAGGTTTCTTCCAACTGAAATAGTCTATTTTTTTTTCTTACTGTTTAACTATCATTTTAATAATCAAATTAGTATTTCATGAGCATGGATAGAGGATTTCAGAGGTTTCAGTTAGTTCCTACCAGAAAGAAACTACAATGGAGGAGTCGTAGAATGGTTTGGATTGAAAGGGACCTTAAAGACCATTCAGTTTCAACTCCCTTTCATGAACAGGGACACCTTTCACTAGACCAGGTTGCTTAAAGCCCCATCCAATATGACCTTCAACACTTGAAGGCATGGGGCATCCACAGTTTCTCTGAATAACCTGTTCCAGTGCTTCACCACCTTCACAGTGAAGAATTTTTTCATAGTACCTGATCTAAACCTACCCTTTTCAATTTGAAGCCTTTCCCCCTTGTCCCATCTCTACGTGCTCTTGTAAAAAGTCCCTTTCCAGCTCTCATGTGGGAGCTCCTTAGGTATTGATGGAAGGTCTCCCCAGAGCCTTCTCCAGGCTGAGCAACACTAACTCTCCCAGCCTTTGTCCATAGGAAAGGTGCTTTAGCTCTCTGAGGATCTTAGTGAATCTCCTCTGAACTTGTTCCAACAGGTCCATGTCCTTTCTGTGTTGGGGATTCCAGAGCTGGCGGCAGCACTGCAGATGGGGTCTGAGGAAAGCAGAGTAGAGGGGCAGAATAGTCTCCCTTGACCTGCTGGTCACTTTTAATGTAACTCAGGATATGGTTGGTTTTTTGGGCCATAGAGAAGGGGATGGTGTGCATTAACCCAACTATGGGACCAAGCTTGTCACAGCTGCCCTCTTATACATAGCCACATTGCACCTTGGAGCAGCATTTCATCACTGAGTGGCTGAGTGCAACCAGCATTGTGGGAGCTGTTTGGAAGGATTAATGCTTTTCGTGGTGCTGCTTTACCCAAGTTAACAAAGAATATTTTGGGGACTATGTCTCTTTATAGTGGCAGTCATATATCTACCTTGACCTCTTCCTCTTTTGAGTGGTCTGGTTTCAGCTGAGGTTAGGAACCTTCCTCCTAGTAGCTGGTATTAGTGCTGTATTTTGGATTTAGTATGAGAATAATGTGGATAAAACTGATGTTTTAGTTATAGTTGCTAAGTAGTGCTTATTCTAAATTAAAGACTCCTCATTTTCCCACGCCTGCTGGTGAGAAGAGGCACAAGAAGCTGTGAGGGAGCATGGCCAAGACAGCTGACTTGAACTGGCTAAAGGGATATTCTATACAAAAGAACATAATATTCAGTATAAAGCCTGTAGGGAGTTGGTTGGGAGGGAGCTAATTGCTGCCCAGGAGCTGTGCACCACTTGCTTTTTTTGTTTTACTCCTTTCTCTCATTTTCATTACAATTATTATTAGTTGTATTAGATTAGATTTTGTTATCTAAACCCGAGACATTTACCTTTTTCTGACTCTTGCTCCCACTCTCAGGGTGGGGAGAGAGCAAGTAGTTGTGTCATTCTTAGTTGCTGGCTGGGGTTAAATGATGACGTTCAGTTTC
Source organism: Corvus moneduloides (assembly GCF_009650955.1). Classification (NCBI taxonomy): domain Eukaryota; kingdom Metazoa; phylum Chordata; class Aves; order Passeriformes; family Corvidae; genus Corvus; species Corvus moneduloides. The sequence goes on along the minus strand of NC_045478.1, from coordinate 87,042,981 downwards.
ATATGGACAAGACAATAAATATTTCTAGAGAGAAAGAACAGTCACAGACTTCTAGATAAGATTGTGGTAAAAATTCTGTCTTAAAAAATAGCTGCATTGTTCTGTTTATTTTCAAGCTTTCATCACTTTTTTTGCTTCTGTTTTTCCTTTGTGTGGCAAATAGCTATGTTCTTCTTACAAGTGTTAAACTTCTGGTCTTGATGTTTACTTGTCATGCAAGAGCAAAGATCAATAGAACATAATGTGTGTCTTGACATGGTTATTTTTTGGGGCATGGTGGTGATTTCCACAAACCTTTGTTTCTAGGTCAGTTTATTTTGAACTTTATCCTTTCAAATCAGCAGTATATACAGGTTCTAATATTTTTTGGTCATTTTTTTTCATCTGAATGTCTCTCCTTTCGCATTCATAGGACTGCTGTGCCTTCTTTAATGAGCTTATCAGCAACTACAGAGAAATTTCCCTGGGAAGTGAATCACCATAGGACATTTCAAATATTAGCTGTCATTTGTCCTTAGAACACTTTTAAACCCTGTATTGAGTGTATGTAACAAGAGTTTGGTGTCAGTGGGATGGCAGGAATAGCCTCTCTGGGGGAAGGTAAGACCAGTTATATTCAAAATGATGCTTTTCATTGGATAGATTAGATGGTGAAAGTAAGTTCCTCTTTTTACACATGCCCATCACTACTTTGCTTCCCTGAGCTTGTAGCAATTGTCAGCTGAACAGTGAGGCATGTGGTGAGAAGTTATAGTCTAGATTTACAGGAAGGATTAATAAGTTGGTTTATAAAATAGATTTATAAAATTCTAGGTTCGTGACAGCTTGTGGCCTTATGCTCTCACGTACACGAAGTGGGTCTATAAGATGTGCTAAGGACAGCCACCAACTTGGGCTCTAAATCGTCATTCTTAGATTAAGAAAGAAAGGAGGAGGTGGCAAATCCCCAAGTGGGAACAGTTAAGAGAATGTCATACACACCTCTGGTTTTTGGCCATGAGAAGCACTCAAAATGGCTGGTGAGCTGAGTGTGTGCATATGATCTCTGGAGATGTAAAGATTTCAAGATTGTTTCACAGCTTCATGCACCTCACAGAAACCCTTGTTTAAATCCAAACTAATGCATGGCATTGGAGCTGCTTGGCTGTACCATTCATAGTGTAGCACATGTGTCTGGCCAGGTTACTCTTTAGTTGCCTTGTTACTTCCCCTTTAGTCCTGCTCTGCCGGGCCCTTTCCTCCAGCATGCAAACTCATGAAAACATTTACTATCTCTTTCAACCAGCATTAGAGAGAAATTGGGGGAAACCTAACCTCAAGTCACCTTTTGGCTTAGTAATTGTGGAGATATGTTCTTTGTTTAATCCTTCAGAAGAATTGCTTTGAATGCTTAGGTGTGCATGCCACAATAAGTGTGCTGGAATAAATACATACTGAAAAAATCTGGTGAAGGCAGTTGTTTTGCTGCCTCATTCCTTCCATCACCATCTTTCTGTGTTATTATTCATTCATACTCTAATTCAGTAGACTTAGAATCCACAAATACTTAGAGACGCTACTTTTCATTTGGATGAAGGCAAAAGTTGGTTCTGCGACTGAGGTTGTATATTCAAAGGACAAAAATGTGTCTGAATTTTAATACAGTGTAGCATCTATTCAACAAGGCAATGGTTCTGTGTTATTTGTATTGCTGGTGAAATATCAAATACATCAAAGTCTTTTCAGAACTAAAATATTAATGGGGAAAATATAACTAAATGTCTTTAGTATTAAAGAATCTTCAGAATTGTTTCAAAGCTGTGTGGTAACAGAAAGAGATGGATTGTGAGCAAGAATGAGTCAAGCAAAATTAAAGGTCTTCCTCTGTGCTCTCATTATGCCACTACCTGGATTAGGGCATAGGGATACCAGAGGGCATGAGCTGTGCACTGCTTACCCTGCTACATAGCCTGGTGGGACAAGAACAGAAATTGGAATTGTGGTGCTCAAGGCTGTCCTTGAGGCATTGTGTCTTCTGGCCTGTCCTGGTTGTGGGACTGTGGCTTGTCCATGCCACTCCTGCCCTCAGACTTATGCTTAAACAGTGCAGACAGCTGAATTTTATTTCTTTGACATCTTAAGTCACAGCTGAGATTACTGGCTAGGAGTTCACAGATGATGGTGGTTGTGTTTTTTGTCTTTTCCCCTTAATTTCAGACACTGTATTAGCTTTTTTCCTCTTTCTCTACAAGTCCTCCATTAACTCTTCTCTAAATACACCTTAATAGGACTACAGGAAGCTTTCTGATGCTAAGAAAAGATGAATACAGCATACAAAAAGATATTTAAAAAGCTGTTGTTAGCCAAATGGTCCCAGGATATACAGTTATATACATATCAAAATTTGAAAGGCAACTTTTTTTTCAAGCTTATGTGATCAGAAGAAGAAATTCCTCAAGCTTTAGTGTATAATAAATGCAAATATGTATTCTAGACAATAAAGATCTTCTGTATGTGCTAAAGTCTGGTTTTATCAAGGATCTGATCGAGACTTCACTGCAGCTAGCGCTGTCTAGATCAAGTTCTAAGTTTCTGTTTCATCAGTTGTGTGTATAAAATTTAAAATATATGAATGCCTCACAGCTGAAGTTTGAACATGACTAAGAAAGGTAACACTCAATGTGGTCTGGAAGAATAGGTTATTTTCTAAACTTTAGAAGCTTATGATATTGGTGAACTCTTCTCAACGCTGTCTTCATATTAAAAGAGCTATAAGCAAAGTTTTTGCAGTTCCATTTTTTTCACATAATGCAGAAGACTAAAGAGTACAGAATGTTTTATTTGTGGGAATTGTGTGTAAAGTAGCAAGACTGACCTCTTCAAAATGTTGTTACAAAAGCACTATCTCAATTGCCACTCTGTTAGAACCATGTAAGTCTGCTGTGAGTTCACCCTCATGAGAGCGTAGCCACTTAACTGTAGTTTTAAAACATCTACAGAAACTAAAAAATAAATGTGGCCTATTTATTTCCGAAAGAGAGTGGGAAAGCAGCATGAAAAGCATGGAACTGTGCACTACTGGGAAATTTACGCTGATAGAAACTTCTAGGTTATGACCTCTATGAGTATGTTGACAGGTACTAGCAGCCAGAAGCAGTTGCACATCAGTAACCCCATCTGAACATGTAACACTGAGTTGTTTCTGAAGGAAAGAACCACAGGAAAACTAGCATGCTGTTTTCCAAGCTGCCAGTTGAATGGATTTCTTGGTATGTAAATACATTTCAGAGATGGTTGATTATTTTCATTGCATTGCAATTGTTTTAGTATGCAGTTAATATTTATGATGTCCAATTTTGTAGCATGATTTTACAGTGATTAAACTCAGTGTGCAGCTTCCAAGGGGGAAACTGAATGCAATGGGGATTAAAGGAAGTAGATGTGATGGATGTGGTCATTTGTCTGGAATCTCAGAAAGAAGTTGTGACAAGCAGAAGACAAGTCACACTAAAGATAAAGCAAGTTGGATGCTAGAAAGTACGTTGATGTAGATCAACTAGCAAAAAGAGGTGGAGGTTGGCAGCTGGAAGATAAAATGGTGTGCATGTTTGCCTTGTTGAAAAACTCAAATAATGCTAGAGAGTAAAAATGAACAGTGAAAGGGTAGGTAGAGTTGGCCCATCCAAAGCATGTCAGAAAAGTAAAGCTTTGCAGCCAGGATCGAACATAAAGTGGGCTCAAGGCTTGGTCCCTGGTGGATATTGCATTCTGCTTTAGCTACTTGATATGCTTACCCTGAAGGAAGTGGTTTAAACCTCCTGAAAACTGTCTGTCATCTGAGCATTGGGATCCAGTGCTTGAGCTCCAGTCTCTTTGGATCAGAAGAAGATGCAGGGAACATGACACATCATGCAGCACTTTGTAGACATAGAAAATGAACAGCAGCCAGGGAGTCCTATGTCCTAATCACACTTTATTCAAAGAAAGCTGACTAAAGACATAATGACTGCTATAGAATCATTAAGGCTGGAAAAGACCTTGAAGATTGAGTCAAACTATTATTAACAGCCACCACCATGCTCACCAGTAACCATATTCCCAAATGCCACACCCAGATGCATTTTCAACACTTCCAGGGGTGGCAATTCCACCACTTACTGGGGCGCCTGTTCCAATGCCTGGCCATCTTTCAGCGAAGAAATTATTTCTAACATCCAAGCTATCCAGGATGGCTATCCAGGCCATCTCCTCTGGTCCTGTCACATGTTTCCTGGGAGAAAAGACTGACACCCTCCTTTCAGGAAGTTGTGGAGAGCAGTAAGGTCCCCCTGAACTTCATTTTCTCCAGGCTAAACATCCCCAGCTCCCTCAGCTGTTCCTCATCAGACTTGTGCTCCAGACCCTTCACCAGCTCCATTGCCCTTCTCTGGACTCACTCATTTCTCAGCAGCAGGGATACCTTATTCCTTCAGAATTTGAGGACAGAACCTGTAGGGAGTGAAAGTATGTTCATAACTTGCTTTTAAAATAGAGCTGCAGGTTAGTGTTGTTTGGGGGTTTGAATTTAAAAGATAATTTATATGTCCTTATACATTTGTCAAAGGACAACGAAGGGAAACTGGTTACCAGCTTACAATGGAGGTAAAGGAAGTAAGTGGATTGTTAGCACTAGTATGTCACCTAATGCCTGAATGGGACTACTGCACGTGGAAGTAGAAGATTTGGGCATAGGTTCGCCATACTTGATCATCAGACTTGAGTTCAATTGCATGAAGTCATGCAAAGACATTGTCTTGCTGCTCCACACCAATCCGGGGAGGCTGGTCTAAAACAGCTGGATGATTATTGGATGGAGGAATTGAAAAGTGATGTTAAGAACCAAGAAAAGTCTGGTGAAGATAAGGGCTATTAATTCCTACAAATTTCTGTCCAAACTTGTCTTTAAACCAAATTTGACTTTTTAACATTAGATTTGTGCACTACTAAGCAACTTAGGTGAGGGTAATAGGATTCTGCTAGAAGTGAGTAACTTCTAGGAAGTTTAACAATATGGCTTTCAAAAGTAGGTTTTTTAAAAGCTTCAAAGGATCTTAAATGTTTAGGTCCCATTGAAAGTCAGTGATGGGTATCTGCCTGCCATAAAAAGTACTGCACTGAGAAATTATTCTCACATAGTGTAGATATTGTAAAGTGAGTTCAAACATTTCTGCGTGGTTACAGTTTAAAAGGTGTGTCTCAGCTATCCACTGCAATGATATTTTTTGCATTACTCTAAAGCTCCAAAGAGAAACAAATCCAAATGATTTCATGAAATTAATTTCAGTTGCATCTGACTGGGTCTTTGCTTCAACATTATTGAATGAGTTACGGGGAGGATACAGGAGGGGCTTGTGTCAGCTGAACATAAAATTTTAATGCATGAACTTGTGTCCTGTATCTGACAACTATTCTGGAAAGAATAGTCTTTCTCATGTGTGGGTAGCTTTGGTGTGGGTCGGACGGTCGGGACGGACGGAGACGAGAGATCTCTGAAGTCAGATCTTGGAACATGCGGTTTATTGCAAAGGGCGTGGGTACAGGGGCACTGCTTAGAGCTGCCAGCTGCAGCTCGGAGCAGGCCCAAGAGAGCAAGAGTGTAAAAGTAAGAGCAAGTAAGTAGAGTGGAGCGAGAGATAAGTAAGAGAGGAATGAGAGTGTGTGTAGAATGAGAATGGAATGGTGAAGTCCTGGTTACAATACAATAAATCATCTTCTGTACTGAATATTCTAATTGTCACTAACCAATCTAATACAAGATACAAATCCTATAGCATTTACCTACAGCCTATAAGAGTTCTTATATTACCATAGAGTGTTACATCTTAGCTTCTAAAAACTACTCTTTGGACCCCTTCTGCTGAGCTAGTAGGGTCTGCTCTGACCCTTGGACCCACCTGCAAGCAGAGGGTATTGTTCCATCAAGAGGGGATTACCTTCAGTCAGCCATACCATTGTTTTCCAGTTGTTCAGTAACTAAGACTTGGTATTTCAAAAGCGGCTTTCATTTCGATGTCGCTTATATTTTTCATATTCCCAAAATCTTTTGTCAGGCAATCATATTTATAAGGCTTTCCTGTTTCATCTTCCCCAACACTCATGAGAATTCATCTGAAGAAGGGAAACATTTAAAGAAATGAAGTTAAAGTACTCTACTGCTTTAAAATTTTTTTACACTAATTTCAGAATTCATACTTTATAGGTGCCAGTGGGAACGGCTGTACTTTCAAGCCAGTAACTTGACACTAGATATGGTCATAAACCTTGAGCTTTCACAAATTCTTCAGATTTTTGTTGTTTCTTGAACTACTCTGTTTTTCTCTGTTCCCTGCATGTCAGTTTGATTTGCAGAATGGCTTTGATGCTTGCTGGTTAAGGCAGTCATGCCAGCATTCCCTCTCGGAGATCCCATATGATCTCCCATGCTTAACTTGGAGCTTAGGTGCTGAACCAGTGCATGGGCTACATTGCCCATGGGGTCCTCAAACAAGCATTGAAGAGAGGTCATAGCACTGACTGCCTCCATCTACTACTTTTTATTTCTGTTGTGCTGAATTTCTCAGTAATACAGATGTAGCCAATGAATATTTGCATTTGGGTCCAGGTTTGCATTTCCTTCTTAGTCTGCACCTTGCACTTTGTTCTCAACCTCAATATATATAAAATATATATCCAACAGCAAGATGATGCAGCTCCAGTATTTCAGTGCTAGTTTCCAGACTGTTAGCTGAGTCTGCAGAAAAGTTAGGAGACCTAGTCTTGATCTAGGGCTTCTGCTTAAGGTGACTATTTTTAAATGTTGGCCAGTAGGGAAAACACTTGCAGAAACGCAGTGATGCTGAAAGTTGCCTGGTAATTGCATTTTTAAGCTGTATTCTCTTTCACTGGGCTTTCTTTAACACTGGTGCTGAGAGCTAGGATTAGTCTTTCTAATAATTTTCTGCTTCATGTAATCTACCCTTGGAATAAGATTTTTGCTTGAGGGAGGTTGCTTGAGATTTTATTTTGCTTGCTACCCTGTTCCTTAGCTGAGTCTTGAGGTCTGTGGTTCTAAGCTTCATGTTAAAGCAGATCAAGGAAGACCAGGAGGCTGCAACATTGTTGTCTTTAATCTTCTTATTCATCCCCTCATTTCCTATTGAGTGCTGTAGTCTTTCACCTGCAAAACAGACAAGAAATCCTGTGATGAAAAAGAGCATGTTAGCATTTTGAAGATCATGGTCTGACTTATTGCGAGCTTGCTCTTTGAATTTTCCAGCTAATGGTGTGAAGAGGAAAAAAACCCCCACAAACTCTTTAGGTTTAAGTGAATAAAAGACTGAGTGATATTTTCTGTCAGCTATATAATGCAGTGTGTAAGATTTACACTGACAAATGTCTTTATCTGATGCTTTTGCTAATTAGAGGGGCAGTGCATGGTTAGGTCAAGCTTGCCTTCTAGGACCAAAAAGAGCAACACAGTCCTTTAAATATCTAGACTGTGGTCAGAAGGTGTTACACCTAAAATATAATGAAGTGTGAAACATCCAGGGGAGCAGAGTGAAACCTTTCCACAATGTCAAAAACTGTATTATGAGAGACCTTTATAATGAAGACGGAAGGAGTTGAAGTTACAATCTTTACTGTTCCTGTCCTCTAATACTATTTTAGAGAGGATGCCAGCCCAGCTAGGAATTTATAGTGGAACAGTAATCCGGAGTGGTGCCTTCCTCCCATAACTCACCTAGTGCTACAGGCAATTCTGTTGGCTTGACGCTTGCTCTTGAAGTGTCTGTGCTGATTAAAACAGAATGCCCGCTTGATTTGAAGAATAATCTTTCAATAAAGCAAATGGAGCAAAAATTGGCTCTTTTGCATTCTTGAAGTTCAGCATCAACATTTTTTAAGGGAGTGAAAAATCAGCCCATGTGAAAGCTACACAGGGCAGTTGGTAGAGGTCTTAGAAGCAGAAAGTCTGTAGAAAACAGAAGCTGGGTGGAAGTTGAACTACTAACTGTTGAGGAGCCCTATTGAGGGGCCTGCTCAAGGCAGGAAAAAAAAAAAGTAAAATGTGATGTAGTAGAGCTGGAGACCTTTGCTAAAACCTGCCACTCTTCCTAAAATGCCATTAGCTGTTTTTGTGTATTGCTCAGTTTTTGCTTCTGTGTTTATATGACCCATAGAAATTGCTTGGTGTTCTGTGCAGGGTGCATCACCTGCACGTTTCCTGTAGCCTGCCTGCTCAGTGTGGTGGTGGCTCTTGCTCTAAAGGCTTCAGTGGCACTGCAGGATGTGAGGAACGGGAGGGTCTGCCTGCTTTTGAAGAAATTCTGCGTCTGGTCTATCTAGAAGGAATTGCCCAATGAATTTCAACAGTGTTTTACATTTTAAAAAGGACTGATAAATGGCTGCTGTCCTTTAGCAAAAGGGAATGGATAGAGGTTGGAATTTAGGCTAAATGTGATTAAGAAGCTTCTTGGTGTAACTGGAGTTATAGAGAGAGTTTAGGTATTGAGATGAATTTGTTCAAATTGAGTGCACTGATAGGTAGAAAAGGACAATATTTGAGTGGAGTTTATTGTAATTTCAAGAGAAAATGAGATATTTTTGCTTCCTTTTCACTAGCCACCATTTATTATATAAATTTGTTGTATTGCACAAAATGGCCTTTTAATATTCTGGTAGTGGATATCCTTTTTGAAAAGTGTTTATAACTGAAATAATTTGGAAAAATAAATTTTGACTGCATAAATGTATGGATTTTGTAGTAGGGAATTTGTTTTAATGTAGTGGTTAGAACCCTGACAGAAATCTGTGGTAAAAGCTGAACAGAAGCAAGGAAGCATAATTTGCCTGACCTGAAGAACAGAAGAACTTGCATAGTTAATGCAAAAGATTAGGGACATGAAGAAAAATTAAGATAAAATTGAATTGGAAGTAAGTTGATACTACTTCCAGACACATATTTATAAATCTTGGTGACCTCATTGAGGAGTAAACAAAAATATAAAGGGATATATAATAGAAAGTTTTACTGCTGTTATGTGAGACAGAACAAATGGTATCTAATTAGTTGCATTAAATGTGTGGTACACTGAAGTGTGAGTATTCCATCAGATAAATGGAAACTTAGTAACAGCAGTGTCAAATAAGGAGTTGTTCTACTCCAATAATGGAAATCTTGAAGTAAGAAATTGGAATGGAAGAGACTTTCTTTGTACAGTAGTATTTTTCATGTAGATATCCTCCTAAAAGGGCAGCTTAATCTATTTTTTAAAAAAGAATATACTTAATACCATTGGCTTACAAGTGTCTTTCTTCCTAAATATAGAAACTAGGACTAATTAAACAGCTGAGATAAAAAAAAAAATCTAAATACACATGAATCTAAATACACCTGAATGCAAAAATACTAGAAAAAGTGGTTAATACAGTGTAAATGTGTAATAGAAAATTTGTGGTTGGCCTAAATGATTGTATTCCCATTGATGTCAAAGGTTGCTTGATAAAGGTTTGTTCAGCATAACTTTGGGAGTACTTGTCTCACATACCTAAAAGTGGGTAAAGGCCTAAGGGATTTAGGCAAGTAGAGCGGGATAAGGCACCATAAAAGCTTTCTGCCACATCACACATCAAGTATTATATATATGCTGTGTGTGAAAAGCTGTGTTATTTTCAGTTGGAAACTGTTGTGGCTGCTTAGCATAGTTTTCCCAAAGTGTAAGTGCAGTGGAGTTGGGAAGAACAGGTAAGAATTTGGATGGATATAAGTAACAGTGGGAATTTGGGAAATGTTAACAGGGTGAGAAAGAGGATCATGGAGGGTCTAATGGTGGGTAGGTTGCCTGGTTGTCTGGCTCACTGGGGATTTGAAGGACTTTAGAAAAGTATGAATTGCAAGTAAAATTGGAGAATTTTGTAAATTTTTTTCGAGTTTTAGAAGACAGAGCGGAGTAGGAGTATATACATTGAGCAACTACAATTATGAAAAAGAGTGACAAAAGTTCTTACTAATGCTAAATATACCTTAAAAAGAAGACTCTTTCCAGGGCAAGAGGGAGAGAAACTGTTTTCAGTCTAGCTGTTTAATTCTTTGTAAGTTTTCTGAAACACCAATGAATGCATGAATCATATGCTTGTAGTTACCCTGTCTGGCCTACTAGGAATTGGCTCTATTAATGTCTTGCAACTGGAAAATCTGTAAAGGGTTAATAAATGGCCTGATTGCTTTCCTTGTCTGTGCTCACCAGGCCAGGAATAGCTGCTTAAAAAAAAAAGTCACGAGATTGAGAAGACAGAACCAGAAGCTTGTTGTGGATATGCAGCATTAGGACAAGAGGCAACAGATTTAAATTACATCATGGGAAAGCCCACTTGGATAGTAAGAAGTGTTTGTTGGCTTAGGGTTTTGTTTTATTACCAGGAGAGTGGTCAAAACACTGAAACAAGGGCCCGAAGAAATTTCCATTCTTGGAAATTTTAAAAATTTCCTTGTCAACACTGAGTGACTTTGTCTCACTGGCCATTTGAATGAGGTGCTGGACCTCCAGAGCTCATATTCTGTACGTAAGTTCAAACCCCAGCCTAGCACTGCATACACTGACAGCGAGATGCATCATCTTTCTCTGACTTAGGGCCATTTCATGAACAAGTCTGTTCCAGAAGATAATGGTGCTATTAGTGACAATCAGTGTATCTTTATAAAAGAGCTAATATTGGCAGGCAAGCTAGGCTGTCTTTGTAGATAAAACCCTGAAAAGAGAAACTGAAGGGAAGGCAAAGATTGGTTACATTGTAGCTATTACAATGTTAGGACATTAGTGCATCACTTGATACAGTGTTTCATAAGGTGATATTTGCTTGATTAATTTAAATTTGGATGGATATCTGACGGAGATCTGAATTTCCTCAGAGACTGGAAATAAAAGTAAGTATTGATTTTTCTACAGCTAAACCTTTAAAAGATGCGTAAAGTTAGCTCTGTTTTTATATAACTTCCCTATGAGGATAAGAAGAGGTGATGTAATGGTCACAACAGTAATTATTGTGATGGAATCTGGCCTTGGAGCAGACTTCTGACTCCTTCCCCCTCAATCACTGATGTATGTTTTGTTTGTGTTCCTGATGTCCTAATGTTTTCAGTAAGTTATCTTTGCTAATTACCTCAGAGTGGGTGTAAGCACACAGTAGTGGCATTAAGAAATAATACCTAATTGAAGTGAACCACATTCACTGCTGAAAATAGGAAAAGAATGACAAAGTGAGTTAATAAAGACACAAATTAGCAATATCATGCTCCACTTGGTAAAAAGTACGGGAAGGTTTGAGAAAATATGATTCAAAGCTCAGATAACTGTAAGGCAAGTAAAGTGCGAGAGGCTGAAAGTACTTCTGGTCTTAAAGGAAATAAAATAAATTTTTGCTGTGTATTGGAGTTTTGCTTTTAGGCTAAAAAAGTGTACTCATGCACAAATGACTAAATGGCAAAAGGGTATGCTTTTTCTGGACAGCATAACTACAGTGTAAACACTCCTTTGTTTCCAGAGAGCACATGGTGTGGTTTCTGGGGTCCTGACCTCTCACTGACTTTTCTTTATCAAATGTTCTTGTGTTCTTCTGCTTTTCTTCTTTAAATTCTTTCTTACATATTTATAATTCTGTAGTGCTGAGCTAAACCCCTTATATCTGTTACAGATGGATAGCCATGATATGGACTAATACTGGATTTGAGAAGGGCAGGTGAGAATTTAATCAAGACTGTTGAGGCATGGAAGTTACGAGTCGGTGTAAAAAGTGCTGTGTGAAACCCAGTAGACTTTGTTTATTTAGAAACTCTTGGGAAAGCAATGTGTTGGTTACACTGAACAATTAAGCCAGAGTGACAAGCTGATGGGGAGAGAGAGAAGTGATTACTACATATCTTCATAGTCTCACATACCACCTAAATAGTTAGTATCTCAAACTAATTAACCAAAAGTTCTCATTTGTTTTAATGAGACTGAGGTTTCTGCTCTGTCACAGAGCTCGCTTTCTCATTGTGATTTTGTGGGTAGGGCATCTTCTGTGCCTACTGACCAAGGACTAATGTTAAATTCCCAGGGTGCCCTTGAATGCGTTAGCGCAGGTCAGAGAAGAGGCCTTGTTGCAAAGGATTTGCTTAGCTCTAAGGGCAGCTGTGGAAAGAAAATGAGGGTAATATTTTCTGTGTTCCTCTCAAAAGGACCCTTAAAAATTCATGGATGTTGTGATTCATGCTTCTGCACTTCTCTGCCCAAAGAGTTGGGAGACTGAAGACGTTCTCAGTGGTACTACCCATCCTGAAGACGAGGCAGCTTTGTAAAGAGATCACATGTGACCTTGATTACTGCTGCATTCCCTTTCTCAAGCAAATGTGTTCTGTATGTTATTATGGGCCAAGTGCTCTTCGGAGCTTTCAGAAATGTCAAGTGAACACACCTAATTTGATCATTACAGTGGTATGCCTGCAACTTGTAGCAAAACAAGAGTGTCAGTAATTAACCAAAATCTTCCTTAAAAAAGATGGTGACTGGTGGCCAATGGATATCTGCCTTGGAGAATTCTTTCTTTTTACACCCCCCCACGTCCCCCACTTCGTGGGCTTTTTTGGTGTTGGCTATCCAAAGAGAATTTCTTTTCTCTCTCACTCTTAGAAACTGTTTCTGTGTAGCTTGGATGAGATAGTGGCATTATTTTGCAGTAAGGAGCTCAAATGCTTTAGGACAGATGATAAAAAAAGAAGTCATGAGGCTAAAAGGTGTTAGTTTCCCTTGTCAGGTTACTGAGGTTAAGAATGGCAAGTATTAATTGTGCTGTATTATTGAAGAGATGCTCCTTCACTCTGAAAAGATTAGTCAGCTTTGTTGTGTTTCTCCAGTGTTTGAAAATATTTATATTCAGCCTTTAGGATAATTGAACTTTTTGTGCCTCTTGAAGAAGAAAATATGAAGTGCAGTACAAAGCAAAAAAGAGCTTCTGTTTTTAGGAGGCTAATTATGTGAATATCAGCCTGACACAGTATCTTTCATTCTGTACATATTTGACCCCTATGAAGATAATATTTAGCCCTCCTAATTTGTAATTTAACTCCTTAAGCCTCAGGGGCACAGCAGAATTGCTCAGAAAAGTCACATATGAAATTTCTTGTAAGGCATAATCTCCAAAGATGAGGCTGAGTTCTTCACTTTCTACATTGCAACTGAGAACACCAGCTTAACGATTGTCAGGCTATTGGTCTCTTGCCATCTGTGTGCATTTTCTCTGCTAGGTGTGAGCATTCTTTAGGCATGACATCAGAAAGTTTGTGAAATAAGCAAACTCACAAATTAGACTATTACTGTTTTTGAACAGTTTGAATATGACCTGATTTTGTGCCTTAAGCTCTTGAACTCTAAAGCTGAGTTAAAACGGCTGTAAGCAGCTGTATTGGTGACACTTGGGATAGCCGTGATATTTACCTAATAAATGTTTTGCTATTGTATGGAACTGGACTAGGGACACTAATGGTGTGGTTTTTTTCAGTCTCTTGCCGTGGTTCATAATATTGATAGTTTTAGTCTTCTACTGAGAGTCAAGTTCTCCTTAGGAGGTTATGTGTTCATGGTCACTGAGAGGCTTACGTGCATGGGGAATGAACACTGCGTTCCCTTCAGTGCTGCAGGAGGAAATCCATCATTCCTGGCTGTACATTTTGCATAGGCAAATGAGTCTGCAGTTGATGATGGAGCTTAACTTCAGCATATACTACTATTTTATAATCAGTCATTGCACTAGAATAAGGCTTGCTAACAAGAAAAGCAATTAACTTCACAGATGAATATCTTTTTCTGAGTTAGAATGACATCATTATGGTTATAGAGCTGTAAACAGCACTGCAATCTGTGTTTAGCCACACAATACAAATGTTGCAAAGTGGCTTAAAGGAATACTTCAGAGTAGGGGACGAATTGTTAAGACTTGTCTGAACAAGACTGCTTTTTGTCTGCTTGTTTTGGTGGGGCTGTTCCAAGTTTTGCTAGGAAAATTGGTTAAAATGGTTTTAGAAACCATTTCAGAATGTACTTCACAGCATTAATTGCTACTGCTGAGAAGTGGCTTAGAAACAAACAAAAATATCTGTTTCAGCACTAATAAACTCCTGTTACTTAAAGATAAATAATTAAAATCAACTTGATTGTTGCTATGTAAAAAACCTTCCTGCCTTGTCTCTGAGCTTTTAAAAGTGTTTGGGGCTTTCAACGCTTTTAGGAAGAACAGCTGTGGCTGTTCCTGCAGAAACTAACATCTTTGCAAGGCTTACCAGCCAAATGTAATGGGGTTTATGTACAGAGAGAGAGGCACAACTATTATGCATGTTTCTGATACATACATATAATAGAATTTCAAAGAAATGGGGAAAATACAAAAATTAGGAGTAATAAGCTGGCTGGACATCTGGGTAATGCCAAATTTCAGAGTGTAAATGACATGGTCTTAAACTTGTATAAATCCAAAAATAACAAATCAGAATATAATGATAACAACAGAAATAACATAATAAACTCTTAACACAGAGAACTGTGTTTGCCCAAATTTTGGGAGCCCTTTTCTCTGGGGGGCCTGCCCTGTGTCATTCATTGGTGCTCTCTGCTCATGTAAAGTGGACTGATGGGTACAGCTGCCTGAGGGAGTGACCTTTGTCTGTGCTTCTCTCCTGGGTCTGTTGAGCCATCAACTTGTGCAGAGCACTCACTGATATACTATTTTTTAAAGTAATTTTTATTTTTTTTTTAAACTATGTAAACATAGATGGGAGAGGGAGTATTGACACCAGAATTGTCATGAAAATAATTTGCTAAGCTGTGCCTGTCCCTTTAAAAAGAGAGATGCTTTAAAAAGAAATGCCAAGGATATGTATTGTACAAGAAGACCAGCTGCTTGTACCAGCCCTGGATTCTGCTCTGGATTATTCAGGAGTTGAAAAAAGCAGCATCAGTCTCTGAGACAGCAAACATTTTCCTGTGCCAAATGCATTTATTTTAAAAACATGCTGTTTGAGGTACTGTAGCCAAAAGTTTCTATTACACCATAAAATCTATTTACGCCTCCAGAGAGTACATGGATTCTTAATATATCCATATTAATAAAGTTTTGTTCACTTGCAATTAAATCAGCATAGCTTTTCAAGATCTACTGTAACATAACCTAACCACCTTTTGAAAGTACTATGTAGTTTGATTTTATCATAATTATACCATGTTCTAAACCAGCAGTTGAAAGGCTTGATTTTATAGAAATTAAAGCCTTTGACCTTTGTATTGAAAATTCAAATATAACAGAAAAGTACAATAATTAGTATGTTATTGGTTGTATAATTTAAAATTATGTAAATTGCACAGCTACTGAGCTACTCTAAGTGGAATACATGGCCAATTTATTTTTAACTAGCAGAAAATAGTAGTTAATTATATATGAGGATATTTGAGATGCATAATCTGGAATATCACTAAACCTTGAGAACTCCTTTGCACTGGAAATTTCAGAATTTGAAAAGATAAATTGGTAAGTTTACAATGGAAAAATCTTTTGGTGCAGCTCAAGTCAGACAAACATTCCTGGGTTATCCTGCTGGTCTGTGCTGCAGTTTGAAGTCGGAGGAAATCAGAGGAACTGGCTGCAGCCCACTGAGTGTGTGCTGCCAGGACATCTCGTGATGGTACATCACTGGCACACAGATGCACAAGGGTCCTCACTTTTATTCTGCTCCAGTCTTTTGTCTTGCAGATTTGCTGTAGGGTAGAAGGGCAAAAATTACTTCCCCAGCCTGGTGCAGGAGACTTCCCAGGGCAATGGGAATTCTTCACTGATCAGCTTTGAAGAGTTTCTATTTTGTGCTCCTAGTAGTTCAGTTGTCTTGTACCCCAAAGGTGCTGGATATGGTGTTAGCTGGTTGTCATACATGCAGCATGGCAGGACTCAAAACTGGGGGATGCTCTGAAACACTGATTTTTGGGACAAAAGTCAGAAAGGCTTAAGATCCAGTTTTGTGCTGTTGGGAAATATGTGGACCCATGGCTTTTATAGAACATTTTTGGGAAAACAGAATCTATACAACTGGACAGTTGAGCTGTTGGCAGAGTGGGTAGGAGGTCTAGGTTTTGAGGAAGAATTGTGAGGTTTCTTGCACTGATGGAAAATTGACCCTGGCTTCCTCAGGGTCTGTCTGGCACAGAAAAGGAAAGGCATGTTTGATGCAGAAAATTGCTGTTTCAGGGTTTTTGGCTAAAATTTAGCTTGCCCAAGATCGTTGTAAATTCTGTGGGATATGGTCCCAAGACTGTCTTTCCCAGATACATTAAGTCTGGATTAAGGGTACCTACTAAGGATCAAAACTGCGGAGCTACATAATGAAAAGCACTTATGTCATTAACTTGCTCTGCCAATTCAACTATTCAAAAATTTGAATGGGTAAGTCTGTAATAGGTACCAGGACTTCTGGATTAGGTATTGTCTGTGTGCATCACTTGAACTTTACTGAGTCTGTATTTTCAGCTCTTGGAGTACAGAAAGCCCATATTTCAACTTGCTCACCAAAAAAGCAACTGCATGTCCTTGTTGGATCAGGATCTGTGTAAATCTATAATGTCATCATACAAGTACATGGATTAATTTTTCTAGAACTCATGGTCTTAAGCAGAGTGTGCCAGCCAGGGGATATACCTAAGAACTCTTCTTGCAGAGACCTGGGTCTGAGAAGAGCTGTGAGAACATGTCCTGTAACGCCCTGTCCATGCACTTAGGATAACTTAGCTCCTTGTGTCAACAGCCACACTTGCCAGAAAAAATATACTGCTGAGTTTCTGATTACTTAACTATTTTGCTAAGTGATAGGAAAAATGTGTTTCATTTATTCTGTGGGAAAAGGGAAAGGTCAAGTCAGCTTAAAAGTTATGAGTAAACACAGAGGATGAAAAAGAGATAATTGTCTTTAACACATGATTTGTCACTAAATCTAAGTTAAAACTTATTCTTTAAAGCAGTGTCTGGAGAACAGGTGAAGCTTTGAGTTTAACTTCTTCCTTATCTATTATTCCTACTCTGTGTCTTTCATAATAAATTGATTTTGCTTGTATAAATGGTATAATGGTTCTTTGCATTAATATTTTTTTCTGGTTATAAATTAATGATTCAGGCTTACCTGTGAGGTTGACGTGTATGGTTTGGAGCAATAAGGAAAAGAAAGACTATACTGGAGAATTAATAGTTCACTTTCCTTTGTTCACTTGATGTAGAAGAAGAGAATTAAATCACTTAATTTAGCCTGCAATTTTTTCTTTGTAGAGATCATGTGCTGCAGTACAGTTCAAGCTTCTCCAGCTTTGCTTTTTTCATAGCTTTAAATAGCTTGTTTTGGTGTCCTTGATATCAGATACAATTCTATCTGCATTTTTATCTGGTTTGTTTGCCTCTAAGCGTGAAAACAATATAAACATATTTGGAAACTGTTTCCTGTGAAATGACATATCATCGTTGATGAACTTGTCTATCACTGCAGTGGCTAGTATTGTTCAATTAAAGTTCTGTCAGCATTTTTATGATAAATCTTTGTTTTCAGGTAGGAAAATTTTTCAGTAACACTGGGACTTGCACTTCATTTAGAAGTTATCACAAACACTTTTTTAAACTTGTGGGAATGTGTTGAACTTTAAAGACTTTTAAAACGTTTCAGTTGTAATTCTAAATACTTTTAGCTTTAATTTAACTGGTAATATTCAGTTAGGCCTAATCTTGCAGACCTTGGGTAGTTCAGAGTTTGTGATTTCCTCCTGTGCTATATAAACACTGTTATGTTACTTATGACTTCTCTGTATAGAGTCTGCTTTCAAAAATAAGCAAAATAAATGATAGATTTCTAGATAGTGACAGGAACACATAATTTTTGGTATTGCTATTGTTTTAGGTGTTCTGAAAGGAAATTTTGCTGAGTTTTGGGGCACACATGAAAGATTTTATTCAAGCATTTGCTTGAGAAAGAGAAGTATGTGGGTTCTGGCAAGATTGCTCAGGCCCAGCCTTGGAACTGATATTGCTCACTATATTCATTGGCAACCTTAAAGAATCAAAGTCCATTGCTACTCCACTTCCAGCCCTTTACTTCTGCTTTTCAGCACAACTCCTCACAGTCCATCCCTGCTACACCACACTAATTCCTCTCTTCTATATTTTAGCTGGTCTCACGTGGCACTGTATCAAATGCTTTTCTAAAGTACAGATAGGTTGAATATACAATTTTATTTTCTTCAAAAAGTTTGTGCCAGTCAAAGGTTTTTTATTACAAGATCCTGACACCTTTTTCTTCATTGTCGCCTGGATTATTTTTTCTGATCTGTCAGATAAGGCCAACTCCAACCCTGCAGTTACTTTCTTGTTTTGCTTGAGATGATTTCCAGTGGCAGAGCCCCTCTAAGCAAGGGAAGTGTATTTTTACCCTATTTTTCCATTGCTGAAAATCTCTTATGCTGCTTAAGGCTATTTTATGTAGTGACAAAAGTCCCTGAACTTGTCCTGTACCATCAAATTATGACAGAGCTGATTGTGTTTTTGCAAAACCCATTTTGATGTGACGGGTAAGAGGCTGCCCCAAGGGAACCATCGGTCTTGTTCTTATTTCTGTTTCTGCAATTCAGTAGGATATTGATTCTAAATATATCCACCTACAATCTCAGAAAGTCCTACTAATTTATCTCTGTGTGCAGAGGAAGGAGGCTAATAAGTTTTAGTATTTCTACTCAGTTGGAGGGATACCTGTGAAACCTACCTGCTGCATGTACAAGATTAAACTTCTGGCTGAATTGCTATGGCCATGAGAAATGGAGTCCTTGGGGCAGAGAGTTGTCATTGCCATGCCTCTGTGGTCATCTCAATTGCATTGAGCTCTTTGAGGCTCTTGGGTAATAGTTGAAAGCTGTAATGCACTTTCTTGTATGCTGTTAAATCTAATAATTTTCTGGCAAGTGTCCTGTCTGAGAGTGTCTTTTTGGAGTTTACTACTTTTGATACAAAAAGAATTAACAGTTCAGTTCTGTGACAGATTTGTCTCAACAAAGCCTTTGTTCTTGCACACTTGCTCTTTTACAGTTGCTGGGAAGAGAGTTCTGGGGTATTTGCTAGGCTCAGCTAAGCAAGGGAGATAGGAGCCTTCATATATCTCTTTCTGTTTGCACAATGGAGAGGAGGCAGTGAGAAGCATAAAGGCCCTCTAGAGTCTGGGTAATGGCTAATTGCAAACTGTTTGAAAGCCAAGTTGACAGGTTGCTTACTCTTCCCCCTCGGCCAGTAGAGTGAGGTGTGTGTGAGTGCAGTTGCTCGCACTGCAACCTCTCTGGTGGGAGCCTTCTAGAGGTGCGCTGGGACGCTTTTACTGCTGGAGGCGTGCTGGCTTCATGGAAGCTGTATGGCTGAGTGCTTCTCCCCATGGAGAGGCTTCTGGCTGAAGTAGCTTGGCTGCTTGTAGTATGAACTATTGTTCTTTCTCATCTTGGCATGATTATCCTTCAGCTGTTGCTGTGGATCTCTTTTTCTGTGTGTGGTTTGTGTCATACTGGGGAGGAAAGGGGGCTAATTTGCGTCTTTATTTGCCTTGGGATGGGGTTTAGATGTGAGGTGTGAGTTAAGGAGCTACATCTTCTGCTACTTCTGAATAATCCCAAAGTGTGATTATGTCAAGTTATTTGGGATGATGCCGGTGGCATGTTCTGCTAAACAGTGTTATTGGAATAATACTTGTGCTATCATTTTACATACCAGTAGTCAATTAAGATAATTTACTAACTTTTTGTAGGGATTGAGATATTAGCAGTTTTTAGTGCTTTTCCAGTACCTTCCCCACCCTAAGCTTTCAATTTGTTTTAATTACTACATGGAAAGGAACATTCAGAGCCAGGTTGGTCCATGATGGTTCAATTTTTAAGGGCTGTGATTTAAATGTGACTCTGGTTATTTAGCATTCTGAAACTTGGCAATCTTTTCTATTAATTAAAAGTTCCAGAATTTTACAGCAAAGTATCTGGCCCCTAGGTGTAGAATTCCTTTCTTTGTGTTATGTCAGATTGTTTTTAGAAAGGCTGGTTGTGTGCATGTGACTCACAACCGACAGTAGTCAATGTAATAGTGTAGGTGTTTAAATCATTTGTTCTTTCCTAGCTGGCAGATGTGTCTGTAAATCATTAGTCTTCATTATTTTAATTGGAAAGGCAG
Organism: Corvus moneduloides; assembly: GCF_009650955.1. Classification (NCBI taxonomy): domain Eukaryota; kingdom Metazoa; phylum Chordata; class Aves; order Passeriformes; family Corvidae; genus Corvus; species Corvus moneduloides. Next base: position 87,022,734 of record NC_045478.1, on the reverse strand, counting down.
TACTGTAATATATCAGGACCATAGGAAATAAGTACTGAATGTGATTTTCTGGGTTTCAGAACTGTCTTCCTGCTGTCTGATGGATTTGCCTCTGAGCAGACAGTTCCCTAACATATGATGCCCCCAGCCTGGTAGTACATCAGTTTAGATTTTACCTGCGTATCTTTACCTGGACTGCTTGTGTTTTCATACTAGTTATTTTCTGTGCAATAAAAGCTATTGCAATACCTCTTGCATGCTTACTCACTCTTAGGTTCTTATTGTTTTCATACCCTAGAAGAAATCTAAATGCTTTTGCCAAATCCATGCTTATTCCAATGCATTTTACAGGTGAATGAGTGATACTGGTGTTTCCCCTCCTGTACTCCTCACAACTTGCAAAACTTTAAACTTCAGAGATCTTAATCAACTTTGATGAATTCATGGAAGTAATTGAACAACTCTCAGATTGCCCTGGCCGGTTCCTGAAGTAATCAGGAGTAAACTTCATCAGTAATATAGTCTTATTACAAATGAATTATGGTAACTCAAACGGAATATGTAGTAGTCAGACAAGTTCATTCTGAATGAAAATTTGGGTTTTCATTAGGGTCCCAACTCCAAATTAGTTTGTACAGAAAAGGGATCCTTTAAAATTGATAAATGAAGAAGCAGTGGATTGTGAAGAGATGTCCAATAATCCTCTGGAAATAAATGTTAAGTGCATTTTACTTAATATATTTGTTAATCATATAAGAAGTCAAGTAAACAACATATTGCAGATGATGCTAAGTGCAGAAGCCTATACAAATGCATGAGCTAATATGGGAAAAATGCTGAGGTACCAACAGAGCCTTGAAAAATGCGTAAGAAACCAAAAAACTAAACAAATTTTCCAGAATTACTTTGGGAAAATTAGCATAGGTAACGTATTTTCTGCAAAAATAATTGGGAATTTAGTTTTTTTGTATGATAAAAATAATTGACCTACCTGTGCAGATATATGTTCTTACCTTCCTGAACTAATGGTGCTTTCTTGATGCTGGAGAACATAAGTATTTTTGGTGCTTTAGTTTCAAAGCATTAACAATGATCACAAATCTGTATTGGCTTAGAACAAGGTTTAAACATGTTAATTCTGCCTGAAGGCAAAACCTTGAAAAGAATTCAGTGTTGTTAAGTTTCTTATACTTAAGATTAGACTTAGAATGTGAAGATCTTGGCTTTTAATCACCAACTTTGGATAGAGTTTCAAGCAGAAAGGTTTTTTTGTTTGGTTAGGGGTTTTTTTTGTTTTATTTTTTTAGTTTTTTTTTTTTTTTTACTTATTGTTGTTGTTATTAATTTTTCTATTTATTTTTTAAAGTGAATCCCATAAACTCTTCACTAAGTCTCTGTTGACCTTGGGAAAGGGATTCATCTTTCTGAAAAATATGTTTTCTTTGTGATATGTCTTGATATCATGGTACTTTAGCCAGAACTTAGTACAGTCTGTCAACAGACCAATAAACTCATGTGTCCTATGTTGCTTTGGTAGTGCCGGCATGTTTTGTAACTTTAAGCTGTTTATTTGTATCAATGTGCAATTTTTCTAAGATTTTTGGAAGATGAATGAAATATGTCACTATTGGCATCCTACCTGGTAATTTCGGACTGTTAATAAACACTGGCTCATATCACAGTGAGTCTAGAAGAAATAGTAACATACCAGAAGCCTGATGTTTGTTCTTAGTGGAAATAAGACAAAAGTAATTCTGTTAAAATAAATTACACCTTTCTTTAATTACAGTGTTTAGTATTCAAAGGGGTGCAAATAGCTGATATGTCAGATTGTGTATGTAATAGTCTAAACTAATCATCCTTTTTAAGATGAAGCTGAAAGGAAATAGTTAAAGTAACAATACTTTGAAAGACCAAAAGAGAAATATTGGGTTTGTAATTACTATTATTCAACCACCTATTAAAACTGAATAAACGTGTTAAAGTTCCTTGAAAGTCTACAAACATCCTGAAATCTAATGGTGATGGATCTATCAGTTTGTGGTCACTGTACATTATGAACTGTGGGAAAACACACATATTAGGGGTACAGTGAAAGTTTGGTTAACCTAAAATCTGGAATTCCCTGAACTCTCTGGGTTTGATCATGTACCCTTCTTGTTTGTCAGTAGTTATTTTTCTATTTTTCACATGGGAGGAAGAGACAGTGAAGGATAACTTCAAAGAAAGCTTCTGGAGCTTTCATGTGATACTGGCAAAATAATAATAAAAAAAAATTTAGAGGGTACTTGACAAATTCTTTAGCCTTAAGACATTTGATTAGGCACTTCTTGAATTTTGCCACTGGTATTTGAAACTGTTTGAAATTTTCCTTGCATCAGAGACTAATATTTGGTCTACCTAGAAATCTCAAGTATTTATCCCATTTGAACCCAGGCTCAGGGTTTCTGAACTGACATCCTGGCCTGTGCTGCTCCAGTGTATGGAGTGGAATAATGGAGGGGTAGTATAGGTGTTAAAGGATCTGCATAAGTGTATTTTATTCCTGTGGTGATTCCTTTGGTCTGCACTGGATTACATGGTTCAACTAATATTTCCCTATGATGGCACTGCCACTTCTCTAGAAAAGGGGAGTAGAATGTGAGAATTAGGGTTCAAAATGTAATCACTAACTCATCTTTTCTGGCCTTTGTGTGGCCAACAGCCTGGATTTATCCTTGGAAGAAGTGAACAAGGATGTTCTAACTTAAGGAGAATTATATTTGCTTCAACTAGGTCTGAATTTGTCCCAGCTCTTCTAAGTGGGTGAGTTGTTACAGTGTCCCCAAATGCAAAAGCATTTGATTATTTAAATTTAGCTGAGACATTAATATGGTAAAAAGTACTGATTTTCCGTCTTGTTTCTCGAAAGATTTTTAGTAGTTTATATTTTTTCCATCTCTGTCATGCTTTTCTTTTTCTATTCCTCCTTATTTTATTAACTTTGTGACTAAATGAAAATAATTTCAGAGCTTTAAAAATTTTTTTTATTCCAATGTGTCCCGTGTCAGTAAAATGCTAGCAGTAGTGTTTCTGATTAGATTTTTGCTTTATTAGCTAACTCTTTAATTCACAGTAATCATCTCTTGGTTGCTAACTAGTTGCTAAGAAGGATAGATTGCCTTCAGAGGACATTCTGGGAAATGATCCAGTTTCTTGCTTGCCTATTTTAATCTCAAGTTTCCTGTTGGAATTATGCAGTGTTATAGAATAACAAGTCAGACACAAAAACCTCGCTTCGTTGGTTGGAAGACAACTGAACACACATGCTCTCTGCAGAATAATATCAAATAATATGCTCAGTGCTTTGTATCTCACTTGTGCTTCATTATGTGATCATGTGGATTTCTGTTTTGCTCACAAAAAGAAAGCAGGATAATAGTGTTGTGCTATGCTGGATGTTGTGTGATGATGATGATTAATTTGTTAATCAGGCTACTGGATTTGATATAGGGGAGCTTGATGAGCTTCTTATAGGCTAAACAAATAAAATGAAAAATTTCAAGGTATTGATTGGGTATATTTTGATTATGGCATAGCAGAGGTTGACTAGATACTGGATAAAATAATGTTTTGACTAATTTATTTTATGAGAAGGGAGAATAACAACTTCAATTAAACAAGCAGCACCAGAGACCAAAATGCATTCTGTTTGAATGCATCTGGCCCTACTACAAAACACATGTGGCACTAGCTATAGCCCATTAGCTCAGGTAAAATATGATGTTGTGTAGCCTGGCCTGGCCTGTGCCTGGCTGCCTATTTGTGTCTAAATTGGGAAGAAAACCAGACCTATTCCTTCCCAGTACCACTGGCACAACCAGGCTTTATAATGAACTGCAGATGTAATATTTTGTTGATTTCAGCATTGCAAAGGCTGTCCAAGAGTAGGGGGCAAGATCAGATGGTAGAAAGGAAAAAGAGAAGAAACAACCAAGCACTTTGGAGTAAGGCTTTGCCCATTTATCACACTGTTATTGTGAGTGATTTTGTGTGTAAAGCCTGTTCTTGGTATCAGTGTCTTGCTTTAGAAATTGATGAATCTGAGGAAAAACTGGAAACAAGGTGCAGTCAAACATCTTTGTAGAATGAGAGTGAGTCAGTAGCACTTGCTGTCTCAGAACCCAGAACCTCCCCAGTCCAGCCTTGAAGCTGTCTACTGGAGCAGTAACTGCTGAACTAACAGAGTTTATGCTCAAGTGTTCACTCATTTAGTTAAGAAAAGGAGACTTTAATTTTTCATATTTTTTGTGACACCAGGACTTACAGCAAACAATCCTGTATATATTTCTACCTGGTTCCAAACTCAGAGCCTGTGTTTTAATGCCACCTCTGAAGTTGATTCCACACAACTGCTGAAGTTTTTGAGAAACTGTGAAATATCCCCTTTTCATGTTTCTAAGAAAGAGTTATATCAATAGGGTTTTGTCTGTGTGCTAGGCTTTTGACTGTCAATCTGTATGGTTATTATATGCAAGCATGTGTACTGCCAGTGTGTTTTAAACTAACTTTCCTCAACAATATCTGCTTCACACTTTTTACTGTTGTAGAGTTTATTATTTTGCATATTGCACAATTTCACAAGTTTTCCCACCATCAAAAATTCTCAGGAAATAAGCAAAAGGTAAAGCTTTTACTTTGAGATCAAAGTTTTCTCTTGCTGTTTTAAAATCACTTTAATTCCCATGAGAACTTTCACAACTTGCCTGATTTTGATCTTGTAGTGAAGTAAAAATACCATAATAATGGCTTTAGCATGTGTTATTCAGGTTAAGACAATGCCAGAAGCTTAGAAATGCAATGTGCTGGTCACATCTTGTTTTTGTGTGGAGACTCTGCCAGCAAGAAAAGTTCTTGTGTTTTCAGAGCTCTAGCTCTTTTTTTCCACTGACTTTGTTCAATGTAGGCTGGATATTAGAAACTGTTGTTGTCCAGGCCCTGTGCAAACAGTGATCTCAATTCAAATCAGTAGTTACTTTGGGCTCCCTACACCTACTGCTGCAAAGCAGACAGTCATGGTGCTCTAATCCACATTGGCTTGTTCTCCAGACACAGCACTGCCTTAGTTTCATCAGGCCTGAGGAGGACCTAGAATTTCAGTGTGGGATGAAAGCAGCAGCTGAAGGTTGACAAGGAGAGAAAAGCTTTACAAGAGATGCTGGAACTCTAGCAGACTTGCTATTGGTAATGAGCACAAGTATTTAAAAATAGATAAATACGTAAGTGTAAACTGGATAAATAGTAAAATTTTTATACTCTTTCGGTTCTAGATGATCTCTCTTGCAAGAATTCTTTTCTGTTTTGGAAAGTCAATGGTTGTACTGAGAATTTATCAGCCTGTTAAGAGAAAATGTATCATAGCAAAAATCACAGGACACTTACTACATCCATTGTTACTGAAAAACTAATGATTTGGAAAGTTATATGTCTGGATGAGCTCCATGGTTTTCTATTTATTAATTCTGATGATACCACATTAAATGTTCATTTGGCAACACTATAAATAGGGAGTTGGATTGGGTTTTGCCTTGTTTCTTTCTATAGAGGATAGATTTATTGCTAATAAGTATCACTGAGGGAGGTGAATTATGTCTTTTGTTTCAATAGTCACTTAGCAATGCAACTGCTCATTACTAGCTCAGTGAGTCAGTGTTTTCAGAAATTAAAAACAATTTTGTATGCCTCAATCTTTGACTACCCAATTTGAGAGACCATAAAAGGCCTTTGTAGGGGAGTGGGTTGTGGTTTTGTTTTTATCTTTTTGTGATTTCTTTTTTGGTGGGTTTTTTTCCTTTTTTTTTTTTTTTCCCCCCACCAAGGTAATTCTTATTATCAGCCTTCTAGAAATCTGGATGTAGAAAACAGTGCATATAGAATTCAAGGGAATGCATTTCCTTCAGTGCTGCAAAGGGGATGAGAGGCAGTTCTTAAATGTATTGATGACTTCTCCATGCTCTGAAATGATAGAGAAGGACACTTGATTCTTCAGCTTTACAATAACTTCCATGAAATATTTAATGCTTCTCTGATGATTTATTCTTCTTTGCATAATGCAATCTAAAAGAGTGGTTTCGTTAATTATTTATATTGTGCTGCTGATGTTATTTCTCTCCAAGTGCTTTCCAGCAGTAGTTGTTTCTGCTTATTACCAGGAGAGACTTTAAGAGGCAGACCTTGTCAAGAAAGCAGAATTATAACTTGTCTTATTTGTATCTGTGTGCTTTATAATGTGTGTGCTGGGTAGAAAACACTAGTAGGGCTGGAGCAAGACAAGAGGGACCTAGGAGCCCCATGCTCAGGAACGAGAATAAACTGGGCCTTGCTGAGGTTGTGAGTGTAGCTCTTAGGGCGCCTGATAGCTGTGTTGGCAGGATAAGAACCTGAAAAGGGCAGTTCAGAGACGATTTTGAAGCATAATCAGTGTAGAATGAAGAGCAGTAGAGAACCTATGTGAGGTGCCTGAGGGTGATGATCCAGCATCACTGCTGGGCTCTAAACAGCTTGCAAAGCGGTTGTGGGTCCGCTTTTACTCCTGTAATCTTGTTTTAATAGGGTGTGAGTCTGAGAGCCAGCATGGACTTGGCAGCAGTGGTAAAGGAAGGAGGATGGCTGCCAGGTCTTCCTAAGCATGCATGAAAAGAAGGTCTTCAAGTATTTAGGTCTCATGGCTTCTCCTGTTGGTGATCTCCCTGGCTGCCTGAAACCCACACAAGTAAACCCAGGAAAAGGAGAGCTGCCAATGGTGCCATCTCATTGAAAGTTCTGCTTGCTGACTGTGCTGGTTCTCACCAGAATGTGAGGTTGGAGAGCAGAACAGAGAGGACTGGCTTCTCTCTGTGACAGCTGGATGATTGTGCTGCTCTTGTAGTGAAGTGGGGAGCAGCATCTCCAACTTCATAGGAGGGGGAGAGGAGCAGGTTGACATTTACATTTTTCTCTTGATTTATCTTTCAAAAATAGCACTCCTAAAGGGGAAAAATGATTCTCAGTAAAGGTCAAAGGACATTCAAGACTCAGTTTCTTAAAGGTTGCATTGCTTAACTTCTCAGCACTGCCTGGGATAGCCAGGTGTTAGGTGAGCAATGATAAATTATACTAACAACCTGAACATTTTATTTAAGGAGATAATGCACAGGGAAAATACCCTCCTAGATATTCCACAATATGTACTATTGAAGACATAAGTGAGTTTGGGTTTTTTAGCTTTTCTGAGGACTGTGATGCAGTAGTACACAGCTTTAGATAATTCACTACAGTGAGTGCTACTAGGAAATAGTAGCAAACAGTAGCATTCACACCTTCTCTTTTGGTAGGAGAAGAGGAAATAAAGTCCCTGTGCACACTGGAGGACTCTTTCTGGATTGCAGACATGTGCTGTGCAGGCTAGAATCTAGCTCAGGGCATTCCCTGAGAAGAACACCACAGATTATTTTCTCAGATACAGTGGTAAAAATTAGAAATAATCTCAGTCAATTGGTTTGCCTTGGCATGAGAAAAGAACAAGAGTCAGCCAGTGAAGCTGGTTAAGTAGTTTAACTACTGAGTTGACTCTCTTTTGCTTCCAGATAGGTCTCTTAACTGCTGATGCTCAGAGCTGTAGTAATACATCTTGAGACAAGATATACTCCACTTTGTGAGGTATAACTACTCCAAGAATAAAAATTATGCAGTGCTTTATTGGAGACGAGGAATATCTGGATATCTGCCCCTGTTAGTTCTATGGGACCTGAATCCCTGTTCGTGCTTGGTGACAGTCCAACAGTCACAATAATCATTCTGGCTTTCAGCACAGCAGACCATGCATTCACCCATGACTGAGAGGACTGCTCTTGGTTACCTTTGTTTTATAATAAAGCAGAAACAAAAGGTGGCTGTAATTTTTAAAGACTTTGCTAAGCATGAGTGACTTGTTAGGGTTTGAACTGCGCTGCAGACACAGTTGGGGAAACTTTCAGACATGTAGCCCTTTTGGTCATCACTGGGAGTGTTCTGGAGCAGAAGCCTTCCCAGGGAGCAGCTTGGAGACTCCATCAATGGGCTTATTGCCCAGATGAAGTTTCAGATACATTCATAGGGATTTCTGTGCTAAGCCAGTTGCCCCGGGCTTAGTCATATCAGAGACATACCACATATCTGAGAATCTTGCATTAGACTTTTCTAAATAAACAAATGTATAGTGTTGGGGTCTCCTCCCCTGCCGTGTAGCCCTGGGAGAGGGGCCCTGAGGGCACAGACACGGGGTTTCCCTGCCCCTGCTCAGCCTCGTTCCCATTGGTTGGTTTGTGTTCCCTGCGCGGGCAGAAGGACCCTTGGTCCCGTGACTGGAACAGTTCCTCAGCAGAGCCCCGGCCATGCGGCTGGAGAAATAAACATCTCTCTGAAACAGCTATCAAGAATCTGTCTGTCCGTATATATTTCCTTTCCACGGGACTCCTGGTTTGATATATGCGTGTTGCAGTATCCCCACTGCAACAAATGGTGGAGAATTGAGAGCAGAACGATCCCCGATCCCTAAGCGACTGATTTGTGTGAGTAAACCCTGGAAACTTTGGATTCCTCTTCTTGGTTTTGCTTTGCTATTCCATATCTAAACTATGGAGGAACCGTGGGAAGACTCTTGGCTCTCAGAGCCGCATATGGACATTTATCTTAAACTTAAAATGATTCTTGAACAACGATTTGTAAATTTTAGCTTGATTCAAGCTCAGAAAGAACTGAAACACTTCCTGGCATGGTTGTTTAAGAACTTTTTCTATGTTTCTTGGGATTTAATTCTTACCAAGGGCTTTTGGAAAACCGTTTGGACACAGTTAATATGGAGTCAAAATATATGCTGATGGAAGAATATTTTCGTGAATATTATTTAGTTACTGAGACTGTTGAGCAATGTCAGCTGTGTCTTGGCGAAGGGAAGCCTGGCGCAGGGACCGTGTGGCCCAGGCCACGTGCACCGAGCGCTCTGCGAGCAGCAGCGAGGCAGTTCCCGCGCGCGGGCGGAGCCACGCGAGCCACAGTGTCGGTGGTGGAGCGAGGCGCGGCGGGACCCGGCGGTGCCCGCACGGCCCTGCGCAGCGCGTGGTGGAGCGAGCCCTGGGAACGCCCGGCCGAGACGGAGCCGCGCCGAACCGAGACGCGCGCTGGAGCAGGGCGCGGGGGAGTCGTCGCTCGGGGGCCCGGCCGAGACGTGGGTGCAGCGCCCGGCAGCGGCAGCGAAGCTGCGACCAGAGGAGGCGACGCACGGAGAACTGAGCGGCGCGGCCCGGCCCGGCCCGCGCAGCCCCGAACGCGACCCCGGGAAGAGCGCGCAGGCACCAGCAGCCCCGACAATTCCAACACGGGAGCGACCGAAGGAGAGAGCAAAGACGCAGCGAGACAGAAAACAGCAGCCACTCGGAAAAAGGAAAAGATCATAGTAACTAAGACCTTAGGGATAGTAAAATGGTATAATGTTAAGCAAAATTATGGTTTTATAACAAGGTGTGACAACCAGCAAGACATATTCGTGCATAGAACTGCTATTAAAAAGAATAACCCTGAAAAATGCATCCCAAGCTTGGGAGATGGAGAGGTGGTGGAATTTAATATTGTACTAGGGAGAAAAGGGTTACAAGCATCGCAGGTCACTGGGCCTGATGGTGTTTCTGTAAAAGGCAGTATATATGCAAAAAATCGTAGTCATGTTAGACAATATCTCCATTGTAAGCCCCCCCTACAGTTTCCCTTTCCTAATCCCACCTTTCCCTTTTACCCTATGTCCTATTACCCCCAGTGTATTCCCAATCCGTTTTTTCATCCATGGTTTCCCTCACAAAACCATGCTTTTGCCAGTTGTTTCCCCAAAAATCCCTTTCCAATGCCGAGTGGGGGATGAAAAGGGGGAGGGAAGAAGTTAAACCCTCTCCTGCCTCAGTTTCCCCACAAAGCATGCTCAGAGTTCTGTCTCCCTTCTGTCAGCCCTAAGATGTTCCACAGAATCTGATTGGACGTTTAAAGACTCAGGAGGGTGGCTTGTTTTGTTTTGAAACTGTTCTTGTTATGTTTATCCAGTTGTTTTCATTCTCCTTTTATTAAAATAAAACGGGTGAGGTGTTGGGGTCCCTCCCCCGCCGTGTAGCCCTGGGAGAGGGGCCCTGAGGGCACAGACACGGGGCTTCCCTGTCCCTGCTCAGCCTCGTTCCCATTGGTTGGTTTGTGTTCCCTGCGCGGGCAGAAGGACCCTTGGTCCCGTGACTGGAACAGTTCCTCCACTGAGCCCCAGCCATGCGGCTGGAGAAATAAACATCTCTGAAACAGCTATCAAGAATCTGTCTGTCCATATATATTTCCTTTCCACGGGACTCCTGGTTTGATATATGCGTGTTGCAGTATCCCCACTGCAACAGTATAGGACAGTGGGGGATAGAAAAAACACTGCAATTATTTTTTTTTCCAAAGGCTTTGGCATGAGCTGAAGTATTTCTTTATTCTTTCTAAGAGAATCCTGACAGGTTGCTTGAGGTCTCTTGTGAGTTCTCCATACTAGGCTCTTGCGATATTCCTTTATGCATTTAGAAATAGTTAGGCTTTCAAATTTTGTAAATCCAGAGCACCCTTTCAGACCTCAAACCTCCATGTGATGAAAAAAGCTGAGAGTAGACTGACTTTTCTTGTAGGCCTTATATATAAAGCAACCTATATCCTTAAATAGCTTTCAAGACCGAGGAAAACTAATTCTTGTACAGCAATGAACTTTGCTCTGATCAGTGCCTATGCATGTCAAACACAGTTGTGTAACAGAGAACCAATGCTGACAAACAGCTTGCCTACACCTGCTTGTTGCTTGTATACAGGTGCTCTCTTCCCATCAAAAGCTTAGTTGGCAGTGGTAGGTGACTTGCTGTTCAAAGAGCTGTCACAGGTATAATCTGCAGGAGTGCATTTTTGAATTTAGTTGTACATCTTATAGAGCTAATCATGGAGGAAAGTTCATTAGCAGAACTGCTTCTTAATAAGTAGAAACCCATCCTATTGCAGTGTTGACTACTGCAAATCATAGAACTCACTATAGTATTGCTGCAGGACACAAAAGTCTTGAAGCCTTGCATAAGGAGAAACTAAGAAAGAACATGAGGGTGTATAAGTCCCAGGAGGAAAAGATTAAATACATTGAACTGTGACTTCAAGTTATCTGGATCTTCTAAGACTATTTCCATTATTTCTTAATTTCCTTTGCTCTTTATTGGATATTGTTTCCTTATCTGGTATTCTCTCAATTATTAAAACCCAATTGCTGTTTGTTTGGTTTTTAAAATTAATTATTTAAAATCCAGAATGAAGCATAAGAGATATCAAATAGTCATGTCCATCAGAAGATTTTTGGTTTTTTTTTGTACCTTATTAAAATTCCCATTAGCTTCTTGTATAACTGCTAGCCATCTCATTTCCTTCAGAGGAATTCATTTCAAGATTTGTACATTTCTACATGAGATGGAGAAAATCTATTTCTACAGTTCTATGTGCTGTGAGCACCATTAGACTTCTCCTTTGGTTCAGGGAACTCTGGCAATATTTTATTCTGAGTGGCTGCTCAGGTTGCTGTGACATTCAGAAATGGGCCTGATTTGCATTAGACTATTTAATTTGCAGTGCTGTATCATTACACTTGTCTGTGCTGAAGAGAAAGGAATTAAAACTTCAACAGAGCTCTTTTCTTGCATGTCTTCATGAGTTATTTTGCTGTAAGAGTTAATGTGGGCACACTGTTACCCACTGGCTCAGGATATGTGGGGGGTTTTCTGTGGGGGTAGAGTGTTGGTGATGCTTGGATTTTTTTGCCTTGGGATTCCATGAGAAATAAAATTACAGATTTCTTCTGAAAGCATTCAAAGTTTAGACTTTCAGGTCCTTATTATCATCTCTTTGCTGGTTAATGGTGGACCAGTTTCAAAGGCTGTGTTGGTTTCCAGTGTTTCTGTAATGCTTGCCTCTTGGGCTGCCATTACAGCATGCAGTGAATAGGGATGTTCCCTGTGTCTCCAGAGGGATGCCAAGTTCTGTTTCTAAAAAAATAAGTTTCTTTCAAAACAAAACAAGATTTACAATCTTCCTCAGGAAAGCAGTCTCATGTCTGACAGGAAGGTGAGATCAGGTCCCAGCCATGGTGGCAGAGACACTGCACCAGGGCTCTGACACATGCAGCACTAAGCTCAAGCACATACAAGCACATCCTACTTTTGGCTGAGGAGCACCATCTGTGGAGCAAATTCCTAGGTCTGGAGGCAGGGCTGGACCATGTTCTGCAGCACATTCCAGGTTTCTCAGTGTTGCTGCTGGTATTGAATTTGTTTGCCTCGAGTGGGAGGTACCCAGACTGCATATGCCATAGGAGGGAAAGAAGTAGTGGGAAATACCAGTGTTTGGGTGGGCACTGAAAGTGAGAGGCCTGGAGAATGAAGCTTGTTGAACCCGCTTCTTTGTGGGAATTGGTGAACTTTGCTTTGGGAAAGGCCGTTCCCTCATCCTCTGCACAGGAGCTGCTACTGTCCTGTATGCCTTCCAGTGGCTTCCAAAAGTTTCAGGAGGAGAAGTTGGAATCCCTCTTGGAGACACAGGAAACCCCCCTATGCATTGCACCTGGCATGGTGTAGTGCCAGCCCACCAAGCAAGCCTTACAGAAGCACTGGAAACCAGGAGGCCCTTTAAAATTGGTCCACCATTAAACAGGAAAGAGGTGATGATAATATGGATATACAAATCTAAACTTTAATGTATTCAGAAGAACCTGTCATTACCAAAGCAACTGATCTGAGGATCATGCCATGGATACTTAAGAACCTCAGAAACCCTAAAGCTTGCTTTTCTGGATCAAAGTTTAGGATCTTGTCTGTAAGAATATGCTTTCTTAATATTTTTCTTGATTATGTCTGCAAGAGCTTTTGATTTATTTGGCTGATTTCTCAAGGTTGCCTAATTCCTCTGTTCAAAAAGGCTCATTTACCTTGATGCTACCATGCTGATATAATATTATCAGAGCAGAATGTGTTGACAGTCAGCTGTTGCTTTCATTACTAACTCCAGTTCGTTTCCCATTGCTAAAACTTCCCTTTTGCGTTACATTAGTTTTTCTTACAAGTTAAAGCTTGTAATGATTGACGTAGGCTGGAGTGGAAGGTGATGGTCGGCAAGAACTCACAAGCATATGGGCAGCTGTTGGGGAAATGTTTAAAAGTGTGCGTTGTTCAATGATTGACCTTAAACATTTATTGTTTTGCTTTTTTTTTAATTACTCAATTTAAACTTCTTAACCTAGACATGAAAGCAAAGCTAGGAGAAATCACAGCTGCTTGAGGGGACCACTGACAGTATGGATTGCTTTAAAATTGCTTTTCATTCAAGTATTATTAAAGGCAAAGCCTAGCATAAAGAATTTGAAATTAAGGGCATTTAGCTGCAGGAACATAGCAGAGAGTCGGGGGGAAAAGGCATTTATAATATAAATGATGATGGGCAGAGTACTTTGCATGTAGACAGTGCCACCAATTAACAACAGTGAGGTGGCCCAGGATGGGGACTGAGCTCAGAGGAAGACAAAAGTCCAGATGGCTCTCTGTGATCCCGAAGTGCAGGGTGTAAGACTGTGTTACAAGGTTACTGCAAGGTGAGAACAGGGACTACAGGGACTTTTTTTTTTTTTTTTAGAGCAAATGCTCTGAGAGAAACTGCATGAGGTGGTAATGATCTGCTGTACAGATAGACCTAGCTTTAGAGCTAAGCATACCTTCTGTTTTGCTCTCAAGGTTTTGTGATGTGAATGTCCCCTGGGAGACATTTAACTGCTTGGAAAAGTGAAAGCTGTTATATGGAAGCAAATGTGAAAGCAAATATTTTGTTTACCTTGTGTGCTAGGTATTTAGCTGAACAGTTTATAGTCTAGGGGGTGATATTGCTGATCGCTCTGTGGATGTGCAGAGAAACGTGCTGCCACTGCAGGGTGTCAGCTCAGGAGGCTGGGGAGATTTAGGGAATAGAGGGTGATACAGAGGGCAAGGTGCCCCCCTTCTGTGGGCATGGGAGCTGTGTCTCGTGGAGCAGCATGCTGCATCTGTTCTTTACTTCACCTTTGCAAAGCCTTTTCCTATTATTCTAGCAGTTATCATCTATGCACTGTTTGTCTCTCTGAGCCTAATGTATCTCAGTACTTTGCTTTCAAGCACTGCATTTCTTAGGTAAGTAATCCCATCTGTTTTGGCAGCATTTTCACTTTGAGAAGTATCTGACATTACAAGGAATACCTGCAGAATGAAGCCATAGGGTAGGATAACTAGGATGACACACACCGTATACACAGTGAAATGTTGAGATCTTGTAAGCATAATTATTTATGACATATATCAATTTTTGACGTAAGGTTGAAAACTTTTGAGAAGAGGTGAAGTATTACTGACTAGTGTGTGTTGGAACCAAGTTTTATTATCAAAACTTCACACAGTATCTGATTTGGATGCAAAATATGAATGTGTAGCAGAAATAAAACCCACAGAATATATCCTGTTGTTAGTGCCACTTGACATGGTTCACAGGTAGATGTTTCAGACCTTAGATTGATTTTAGGGAGGGTATGTGTTCATGGTTTTGTCCTCTAAAATTTAATCAGAGTCCACAAATGTGAAGTTTGTCTTCCCAGGCCATATTGAATTTCAGATTAAAATCTGGATCTCAGCATACTTTCTGTATTTCTGTAATAAGATGTCTCTTCCAGTCTAGAGCCTGGAGATATTTTTTTTTTCCCCCTCAAGTTTAAGATCTACATTTGCTATTCAGCTTCAGTCTCTTGAGAGATGAAACTTGCACTGCAAATTCAGGCCCAGGCTGCCAGTTGGGACAAACTTCAAGCAATATCTCTATATGTATTACATAAGAATAATTCATAGTATATAGTATGAGACAACGGCTCTTGCCTACAATTAGAAGAATGCTTGTGAACAGTTTTTGTTCTTGTTGTATACATATTTGTTATTTGAGACTAGTTCACCATATTTAAAATGTTGAACCAAATGTTTACTATGTGAAAACATTTGCTGTACAGAACCTCAATTAGTGTTCTTAGTAAACAAAACCAAAAATGCTGGAAATAACAGCTGCAGAGATTTGATTAAAAATTCACTGAGTATAAAGGCATGATATCTTTGTACTTTTAGTCCAGATAAATTACAATGCTCAGTTGAGTTATTGGCTGAAACTTCTACCCCTCACTGAAGCCAATTTTGTGTATTTGTGGAAAGCATGAAATGGGATGACAGCACTGAACATGTCACTTTCTCTGTTTCATTTTTGCTTTGATATGAGGTGAAAAAGGGTTGTGGGATACATTATGGTAGTCAGTAGAAAGAGCACTAAGTAAGGTTACAAAAGTTTTAGCATGATGTTCTAATGATGATGGAAAATGTCTTTCTATGCAATTTTGAGAACTTTGACATGAATCATGCTGTTTCTTTTCCAAGATACTTTTTTTCTGTAGTAATTCACTGCATTTTATTGTATGTGAGACAACTGCTAGCTTTTCTATTTCTAGTGAAGACAGGACTGTTGTAGTCTGACAGAGCTGACAATGACACTAAATAGACTAAAAAAATTCTGTAATATTTATAAAGCTCTGAGTTTAGAATTTAGGGTACAATTCAGCAAAAAGCCTTAATACTAAAGATGGTTAAGGGCAAATCTCAAATTGCTTGTGAAACGGGAATTCCGAAGAAATTTCTCTCAGGACTATTCTGACAGATTTTAGTTGTCAAACTTCTAGTTTAGTTTAATAAGGCAAATTTTTGTTGGTTAAAATGTGTTTTGTAATAAAAATAAATGCTGCAATTTATGATGTGGGGTGCTGCAAATTCAGGAATTATATATGCAGCTTAATGGATTCCTCTGTTAATATAATTTGCTCTTTCTTTTTCTGTTTTATGGGCTTGGTCTTTTTATAGTCTTTGGGTGTGTATGTGTTCTTCCTTACAGTGATGTAAATTAGTAGTAATACACTAATATCAATGGAAAACTGATATAAAGCCTCTCAGATCTGTATTGGAGCTTTTGTATTTAATTCCAGCTTCCCTTGAATCTTTATAATAAGTTCTTAAAGCTTTGTTTCACGTGAATTGTGTGCCGATGTGTATTATATATTAAATGCTTTCAGATAGTACTGGAATATTCTGTAATCATTTTTCATCAGTTATGTAGTAATAAAATACAAAGCAGTATGGTATTGGACCAGGAAAGACAAATTATCTAGGGTTTTTCTACTCTTGCACAGATGCTACTGTGACTGTGCATCAGGGTGTACCCAAGTTAACTTTAAATTAGCTGGCTTGGCCAAAAGTGCAGGAACATGAGGTACTCACCAAGAATTTCCTAAGCTTCTAGGAAAGGTGTTTCAGCCTTGTGCTGAACTTGCTCCTCTAGTTAGCTCAGCCCAACCTGACCTAAGTTCAAGGCATTGACTGTGCTGCAGAGGTGATTTTAGCCATCGCATGGATGCAAGCACATAATTTACGTGGTATTTTGTTATCCTGAGTCTGATCTGCTGCTTCTGAGGGCTGATGTAACCCCTACTGAGGAGCCCCTGAGGGCCAAAGAGCTGCCAGGGAAACACAGGTATTTGTATGTAAAGAGGAGGGTAGTTCTACCTTAGACATTTTTAATCCCTTCTGACTTGCAGGTGCAAGGGACGATATAGAAAGAGGAGGTGGGAGCTGCTGGCATATGAAGGTGGTGAACTCAATGGCTCGCCTTCTCCGTGTGCTTTCTGGGCATGGTGAATTCTCTTCAGGTGGTTCAGTGGCCAGGAATGATCTCTACCCATGCTCTCCTCATCTGTGGAGGTGGTCACAGGGAGGTCCTGAAACAGCCATGGGGGAAGTGACAGTGCAGGCTTGGGATATGGGAACAGAAAAACCTTTATTTCTGGTGATGAGATTAGACTTTGGTAACTTTTCCTAATAGTGATATGGGAGCAGAAGGGGAGATAAATACCAATTCTGCCTTTGCTCCTGATAGAAGATATTGTGAATTACTGCTTTAGCTCTCCTGAATCATTCAGCTGCTTCCAGCTCAAATTGGACTGGAAATTTTAAATGTATAGCACTCCTGAAATGAAAGCACGTTAGTGACTGTGCTTCATGTGCAAAATACTGATTTCTACAAATACATTTATTTCTTTTGAATGGTTGAAGAGCCTCCTAAGTGAAATGTGCTGATATGAATAACAAAACAGAACGACCTTTGTCTGGCTGTGCATTCCCAAAGGATAAAAGACATGTAGCTTATACTACTAAATATCTGTGAAGTTATATTGTTGCTGGGTTCATTATTAGCAGATCTTTATCTTCTAAAATCAATGGTTCCCTTTGTGAGATTTAAATTTTCCATGCAATCCTATGGTAACAAAGGATGCCTGATTTAGCAGTGACATTTGTAGTGAAACTCACCATCAGGTGATTCAGTATGTCCATTATTAGTCTTTATTTTCTTCCCAGGGAGTACTTTTCAATTTAGTTTGCCTCATACCGTGTTTGGCTTGATTTCTTATTGAAAACGAAAATGTTTTGCCCTTAGATTCATCAGAGGCTTTTAAAACCTGAATAGTGAGAAAAAACCTCATTAAGGTCAAAGGCAAGAATAAAGTATTTGAGAAAATGGTGAATCACCCCAAACTAGGCCAAGAGACACTTCAGAGACAGAGTCCGGGAGGTGGGTATTTGCTTTTTTCGGTGTGCCGGGGGTGGGGGATCGCTCCTCCAAACACACACACAGCACTTCCTACAACACAATATTATGGGTAAAATTCATGAATATTCATCACATTCCTTGGGCTAGGAGTGGCTATACAAATTTGTTCTCAGAAGTCATTAATATCATTAGCATATGTGTCACACATGCGTGGTGTGTCCTGGTGGTCGCACTGAGGAAGGCTCCTCTTCTTCCTCGGGGGTCTTTCTGATGAAGGCTAGTAGGCATCACAATGCACTTTTCACCTTTCTCTCTGGAGCATGCGTAGTCCTTTGTAGAATGATTCAGTGGTTTCTGTGTTGCTTCAAAACAAATTCTTGTTCTTATCTTGACAAGATTAAGGTGGATCCTGCTTCTTAGGTTTTGTAATTAACATTTTTTGTCTCTTAATAGTTACCTCTGCTTACATGAGTTAACTATTGATCGACCCCTTTCCCAATCCCCCCTTTTATTTTGGTCATTTGTAATTCTTTACAAATCTTGCATGTCTTGAAAGTGAGTACCCTTTTCTACTTTGCTTCTAAGTTTGTGCTTTTGCCACTGAGCATAAGCATCGCAATTCCAAGTACATAACATTATACAACAATAACTACTAATACAAACAGTAAATAACAGTGCAATAATACAAATAACTATTACAAACGATTGTTTAAGCCGGGATAAGTTGGATAACCATCCTGTAAGTTTGTTTCATACCTCTTTAAACTCCCAAGAAGTGTCATCCAAGGTGATCTGATGCAACATTCGCTTTGGATAAAAAATTTTAACAGGTTTCTGGGTATGAGTATGAGACCCTTTATCCTAGCCCACCCATCTGTTCCTATTTGTCCCTTCTCTTGTTCTAATTAAAATCATCAGTGTCATATGATGGGGGATTTTTCACCCATAAGGATGCTAGAAGGGATTTAGAGCTAGGGCTTGAATCTGAATCCTACTAGCCACTGCCTTTGCTGTTTTGGCTGCCATAGCATTTCCCAGTTCAGCGATGGTGTTACCCTTGGAGTGCTCTTTACAACGCATTATAGCCACTTTTGAAGGTTTTCGCACTGCTTCCAGCAACTCTAAGATTTCAGTAGCATTCTTAATTTCTTTCTTCTGTGAGGTCAATAAGCCCCTTTCTTTCCAGCTAGCCCCGTGAGCATGTACCACCCCAAAAGCATACCTTGAATCAGTCCAAATGTTCATAGGTTTACCTTTGGCTAATGCCAGGGCTTGAGTCAGGGCTATTATCTCAGCCTTTTGAGCCGACGTCCCCACAGGTAATGGATTTGCTTCAATGATGGCATCTGTGGTTGTAACTGCATACCCAGCGAACCGCTTACCATTCTTGACATAACTGCTCCCATCGGTGAACCAGTTTTCCGCGTTTTCTAGTGGAGAGTCCTTTAGGTCTGGGCAGTAAACTGCCTCCATGGTTTCAATGCAGTCATGCTGTACAGTCTCTTCAGTAACTTTGTCCTGGAGGTAAGCTGCTGGGTTTAAAACGTTAGTTACTTGGATACTCACATCCTCCGATTCTGCTAGGACAGCCTGGTATTTGGGAAAGCGAGATGGGGTTAACCTGTGATTTCCTTTCTGTGTGAGCACTGCTGAAACTGTGTGAGAGACAAAAACAGTTATCTGCTGGCCCAGTGTGAACTTGCGAGCTTCTTCTATGTTCGGGATCACAGCTGCCACTGCACGCAGGCAGGAGGGCTCTTCTTGGCTGCCCACGTCCAGCTGCTTGGAGAAATAAGCCACCGGCCTTTTGTATGGTTCCAGCTTCTGTGCCAAAAGTCCCAGCGCCAGTCCTTGTCTCTCATGTGAGAACAACAGAAAAGATTTAATGACATCCAGTATGCCCAGTGCTGGAGCTTGCATCAACTCGCGTTTCAGAGTTACAAATGCATTATTAGTCTCTGGTGTCCAGCACAGGTGGGTCCCCTCAGTTTCTTTTAGGAGCTGGTACAAGGGTTTCACAGTTACTCCATAGCCGTAGATCTATAATCTACACCATCTTCTTGTTCGCAGAAAAGTTCTCAGTTCTTTGGTTGTAGTTGGCCAGGGCATTTGACAAATTGCCTTCTTCCCAAGGCTGTCTTGGCTCTCTCCCAAGGTTATTTCCCAAGGCTCTCTTTCCTCCTGCCAGTTCATATCCCAGATTTGTAACTTTCCAGAGGACTAGCTGAGCCTTTTCAGGGGACACCCTATATCCACTTAGTCCTAGAAAGTTTAAAAGACTTACAGTCCAGTCCTTGCAGTCTTCATGGGTCCTTGTTGCTATTAGTAAGTCATCAACATACTGCAGAAGTGCACCTTCCCCAAGTGGCAGTGTCCAGGCTTCCAGTTCCTGGAATAATTGATCTCCAAATATTATGGGGCTACTTTTGAATCTTTGCGGCAGTACAGTCCATGTGAGCTGACTCTTTCTCCCTGTTTTGGATTTTCCCATTCAAAGGCAAAAATTTCCTGATTGCTTTCAGCTAATGGCAGACAAAAGAAAGCATCTTTTAAATCTAAAACTGAGAACCACACCCAGTCACTTTGTAATTTTGTAAGTAGAGTGTAAGGATTGGCCACTATGGGATGTAGTGTTTTTGATATTGTATTTACTGCCCTCAGGTCCTGAACTAACCGATAACTTCAATTTGCCTTTTGTACTGGTAGAATTGGGGTATTGTAGGAAGACCTACACTCTCTCAACAACCTTTGATCAATAAATTTAGTAATTATTCGTTCTATTCCTACTTGTGCTTCATGCCTTAGTGGATATTGTTTAACTGACACTGGTTGTGCCCCTTCCAGTAGTTCAATAATCAGCCCGTTTTGATCTCCCTGGAATTTCAACATCCCATACTAATGGGATCACTTGATCTATTATTTCACTGTCTATGGGTAGTTCTCTTCTTTCAGTCTTGTCTGTTTTTTTTTTTTTTTCCTAGGCCTGAGATGATCAAAGAATGGGTTTTCCCTTTATCTAATCTTAGTGGTTTAATTTACCTGATTAGGACTTCAGGGAGGCTTCTTTGGTTGCAGCTTCTTTGTACAGTTTTTGTTATAATAATATTCTTACTCTGCTGTATAATTCTATACATTATGAAGAATTAGTTTTTATGATACAAAACTAACACACAAAACATTTTCATACAAAATGTTCTCATGCAAACATATCTTTACATTAGGGCTATGCTCTGTTTTCTAGGAGACAGATTATATCACTGTTGCCATTTAATCTTGACACAAACTAGAAACTGTGGCTTTATTTTTGGTGGGATTAAAAATGAAACAAATTCTCTTTCAAACTTAGTTTTATTACCTCAAGTAGGTTTTGTTTTTTTTTTTTTTTTTTTTAGTGACTAAATTGCCTTAATCACTTTCTGCACCTACAGCTGAGATTGCAGAATGTGCTATAAATAGGAGGGGCGAGGCAAAGTTAAAATACCCTCTTAAAACATATGGCATGAGATTCAACAGCACATTAGTTTGAGAGCTGGTAGAAGGCTTTTCTGTATTTTATTCATGTCTTATCTGCAGTCCATGGCTACTCCTCTTGGTTTAGGAAGGGGGATTCAATCATTTCTCATGTAGCATTTGCCTGTGTTTTGTCAAGATTCTTTAATTCACTAATTAGAAAATCCAAAAAATTTAGCCAGATTATAATAATTTTGAAGACTTCTGAGGCAGAACTGGGAAGGTTAGTCCATATTTGTAGGATTTCAAATATGTATAAATTCTTATACCAACTCTCAGGATAATATCGGTTGAGACAAATTATACATCTATAAGACTTTAGCTGCAACATTTTTTCAGTAAAAAGACAAAACAAGTTAAACAAAAATTAAACTCAAGAATATGTAGAATGCTTTAACTTCTATTTGATCTCTCACTAAGTCACTTGCAATGAAAACACAAATTACAAACATTAACTAACTGACAATGCGAACAATTATGGTGGCACTTTAAATTTCATTGGTTTTCACACAGCTCCATCTCATGTGTTGGTAGATTCTTATAAAAGAAAAGTGAAAATTTGGCCTACTAGACCGATTATTAAAAAAAGAAGTAAAACTTTTTGGGGCTAACACAAAGTGACAGTGAAGCAATGGTTATCACATTTAGGTGTGATTTTGCTTGAAGTTTCCTTGCTCTCAATCTGCTTTATCTTTGGTGAAGGGATGTTTGACATTCCTAGAAAAGAAACAAACTTCCCTGGGAAAAAAAAAAAAGAAAAATATGTCTGAGTGAAACAAGTTGTTAACTGCATTAACTTATTCAAGTGGAGTTTTGGTTCTTGTTCTATGAAGTGCTTGTTGCACCACTTTTGATGTTTCTCACAGGTTTTCAGTGGGGT
This sequence comes from Corvus moneduloides, assembly GCF_009650955.1. Taxonomy (NCBI): domain Eukaryota; kingdom Metazoa; phylum Chordata; class Aves; order Passeriformes; family Corvidae; genus Corvus; species Corvus moneduloides. Next base: position 87,000,629 of record NC_045478.1, on the reverse strand, counting down.
TTCCTCCAATTGATTCTTCAGCAGAGGGAGTGAGACTGCTTTTAGAAGTTTTGCGAGAGTTGCAGTCTGTGAATCAGGCATTTGAATTGCTTTTTTTTTTTTTTTTTAATTTCAGGGTTTTAGTAGGCTTCTGCTTTTCGCCTTGGAGCAGTACACTTTCTCAGTTTGCTCCTTTTGTTGTAGCGATTTTCTTTTTGGACAAGATTGAGTTCGGCAGCAAGAAATGCTACTACCTAAACCCAACCCCCCCCCTTTTTTTTTTTTTAATAACCAAGCACATTTTTAGTAATCAATCTTCTTTTAGTAACCAGTTGCTCCTTATCTCAGGTTTTTTTTTTTTGGTTTTTTTTTTACCAAGTCCACCCTAGGAGTAGAGAGGTGACTAACAAATTAAACAAGGAAGGACAACAAAACTTTTTTTTTCTTTCTTTTTTTTTCTTCACTGGCCACTCAGGACAGGCATTTTCTACTAAAGTTTCTCTATAGCCCCCCCAGAGGAAGCTGCATGATAAATACCTCGGGCAACACCATCTCCACAAGGCTGCAGCTGCAGAATTGGCTTCAGGATTAGAATCTGCCAATTCTAGTTCTCCACAGTAAACCACAGACTGGTGGGGGAGGGTTCCCCAGAAGATAGGAGCTCCAGATTGTCCTCAGGACTGAAACCTGCTGATTTTGGTTTTTCACAACAAAACAAAAAACGCACAGGGACATGGGTCCCCTCCAAACAGGAGCCTTTCAGATCTGCACAAAACACCAAGCAGAAAAGGGAACTAAACACCCAAATCTATTAACCATAATGTCCACAATTCCTACAGCCTCTGCCATCACCTTTGCCTTTGCTTTTACCTTTTCCTCATCCCTTCTTGCATATACTTGTTGTACTTTTCTAACCAGTTCCTCTCAAATTTCTCATTATTCTCTGCCACTCTCCCCTCACTCTAACATTAGCTACACCTTCATTTTCTGCCAAGTTCTTTATTCCTGCTCTTTCTAGTCTGATACCAAGCTCTCTCCTCTGGCAGCTTGGACACCACCCACTCCTTCTAGTAGAAGTACAATACCACTTTCTCTCACAATTAATACATGCACACAAATACAAGCTTCACAACTGTTTTCACACACTAAACATGGGATTTCAAAGGGGAAATCAGATGGAGCTATATTAGAAAAGCATTGGGGATCTGGATGCTTTCAATTCAATAGCTAAAATCTTTCCCTTCCAATAATACAATCTGCCTCCCTCCGGATAACAAGGCTGAACTCCAAACCAACATATATTATTTATACTCATTCACTCCTTCTCATTCTCCCACTCATTCCAAAAGAAAAATCCAAAATAATTCAGTAAAAAAATAGCAACACGGCATGACAGTGGGGTCCAACCCCTGGGGGCTCCAACCCCTTAAAGGTACCTTTCCTTTTGCCCAGGACTATTTTGAGAGACTCAGTCTCCTTGGGACTTTCAACCCACCCTTGGGGACTCGAACCCTGGACCCACGGGAATTTCTGCTTAACAAAAAATAGCAAACACCTTAATTTGGTGCAGATGGTCCTTGTCTGCTCCTGCCGTGAGCCAGGGGACAGCTGAGCTCCCCCTGAAAATTCAGGGCCGTGGCTGGGAGATCTGCTTACCCCTGGATCTAGCAGCCGGGCAGAGTTAGGGTCCCATCTTGGGGTGCCAATGGAAGCATTGGAATCTTCTGCTCTTCAACTCATGCCAACAGCTTTTCACTTCACTGTCAACAGTATTGTTGTCCCTTTGCTGTTTGTCTCTTAAATCAGCCATCTGTGGCACAAGAGAGGGAGATTAGACATAGGTGTATATACAAAATCATGAAAGTGTCAGATACAAACACAGAAGTGCCTGGTAAGATATTTTCAACAGGGGTGGCAGAGCTGGTAGCATAGTTGGTACTGGGCATTAATTCAAAACATTTTTGTTAATGAAAGGCAGTCCAATATGAGGGTCAAAAGGCAGCATTGATACTGAGAGTGGGCAGTTGACAAAAGGGATTGTAATTGGCTGGATGTAGGGCACCTACTGAATGTGCCAAACAAAGGAGCCTGAAGTGCATTTCAAAGTACACCAATACTGACTCATGATATATCTATATTAGCAGTTTAGTTTGGACAAAGGACATGCTTTTAACTTGAACCTCCTGGGTTTTTGCACTTACTGCTTTCGGTTCTCACTGAACAGTCCTGGGCTGTGGAGGCTGGTGATAAAACTAAACTGCCAGGCCCAAACTCTTGTGTGCAGGAGCACGCCTAAGTGTGCTCCAGCTGCTAATGGGCTTTCAGCCAGTGGGGACAGACTACAGTAAGCTTGAGACAGTGCTTTCCCTCTCTCCCTGAAGCGTACCTAGTGTGGAAGTGTGCTTCTCAGCACCAAGTGTTTTGCTCTACAGATGCACTCCTGTTGCACTGTGCTAGCTGATGATGCAGATATGTCTGTAGGGCATTAGCAATAGGTCTCATCTTGTCTGACCGGCTTCTTCAAAGTAGCTCTGCTAGTCAGGAACAGAGATATAGAGGACATGGATCACCCTCTGCAATAAGTGGGTGCTCCAGATAAGCTGAATCAACCTTAGGGGTCTTATATTTTTTCCCATAGCCTATAAAGGAGGGCTGGCTTTTAAGGCATCTGCTTGTATCTAACTACTAGAGTTAAATGACAAGAATACCATGCAAAATGGGGAAGAATATATTCTGTAAGAGAGACAAAATTATATGAGAATAATGTAAAACCAACCATAAAAATATGACTTAGAAGCTCTGATTCTCAGGTAAATTATTTTAGAAGAATGTGGTGTAATATTAACTAACAAGTATTTTTACCAGTAATGTTAAACCAAGATGTTAAAAGAAGACACTGTAATTTGCTGTGGAAAATATAAAAAAGAAACCCCAGATTTTTTGCATAAGGGATACATGATTCAGCAGCTTGTTAGGAAGTTATGATTATGGGATAGTTTTGTTTCAAATCCTAAACAATTTGCATGTTTCATATTTTGCAGGAGGGAAAAGCTGGTAATTAGATATAGCTCATTTGAAGCCATACATGAGATAATGAAGCTCTTCACTCAAAAATGACTTAAGCCTTTCAGTGTCAGTTGGCCAACAGAGTTGACTGAGTGTGCTATTGTGTACCTGCACCATGAGTGCCTGTGTGTTGCCTCACAGTACAATAGAGAGGGAATAATTTCACAAAGGGCATCTCCAAGATTCTTTCCTGCTGGCTTTTTTAGCAGATTTTTTGTTTCAGTGATCAATTTAGCTTATTTGAATAGATGTTCTAAAATGCATTTAGTTTAATCTGTTTTGAACATTTTTGCTAAGTAGTACTATTGATGGACTCTGGGTTGCATACAATTCTGATATTAAACTTTGTCTTTTCTTGGTTAGCTTGTAAATAACATTTGATAATGCATTACTTTTGACATTTTCAATGACTCTTCTTATTTTACATGAAATGGCATTAATGCTAGAAATGCTGAAAAGAATAGGTTCTTTATAAAAGCATTTTTAGAGCTTTTAAAAATGATTCCTAAGATTTTTTTCAAGGTTTTGTTGTGTTACATCAGCAAAGATCAGCTCTTTTTTGATTCTCAATCATTTTCATGGGGAATTCAACCTTAGTTATGGTTTTAGGTTATCTCTGATTTCCTAATGACAACTTCAAGACTCATTCTACTTTCCAACATTGTAAGGACTTAAAGAACACAGTTGCCTGTCTCAAACACTGTCAAGGCCACAGAAGGAACTTGCCATAAGGTAAGCCACCACAGCAAGAACTTGCAATAAGCACAGAAGGGAGGAATTTGTGACAGAAAGGTGCTAATTCCCGGCCTTGTGAGGCAGGATGGTGATTAACACATCCTGGTTAAGGGATCCAAACAGAAATTCCTACTGTGGCAGAGGAAGCAACTGGTCATACATATCATATTCCCAAATTATGGGAATGGCATCTGCCACCACCCTGTGGATATACGGAACTTGGACTGTATAAAGGTGGTACCCCAGAAGAATGACTCTGAGACCCCCACCACTGAGAAACCTAGGGTGAAGAAGGACCAGTGGGATGTCACTGGATCCATGGGTGGTGACTATCTTCTGTTTGACCTTTCTCTCTCTTCCCCTTTCCCCCACTTTTCTATTTCTCTGCCTCACATTTACTGTTTAATAAAATCTGTATTATTAACTTTGGCATATGGTCTTCTTTACACCTTAATTTGGGCAGAAGCATCTCTCACTAGTCAGATCATAACGAGCATGGGTTAAGCAAACACCAAGAAAGACTCTGCTATCTTCCTTTGTGTTGTCTCGAAGTCCACTGAGAAAAACTTGTCTTTTTGATTCCTTGGTTACCACCTGAAGTAACAACGTTCTCTACTGCACTTTCAACTGCTTATGACTATTACTGCTTGAGACATAAGCAGCTCTGCTGGGACAATAGATTTACAGCTGGTATATCTTTTTACTCACTAAACAGGAAAACTGTGTAGGAGTAAAATTCAGTAGATACGGTCTTTGCTCTGTTTTGCTTGGAGCACTAAATCTTGCCTCTGGTTCTGTTCAGTGATGCGTTTGCTAACTGGCCTGTGCCACGATCAACAAATTTTTGTTTTAGACTCACTTGCCTTTTTGCATCTCTCTCCAGACTAGCTAAGCCACCAAGCCTGTTAAGTTGCTGGGCTCTTAAAGCTGCTACCCACTCCAAACTGATCTGGCCGTTTTGGGCCACTGTAAATCTTATGTGACTATTCCAAGTTTACTGGGTGCTGTTTTTTTGTTGGAATTTAGTTATGCAGTTAGCTCTGGTCCTCCCACTGAGTTGCTCTAGAAAAGTGAACCTTTTCTGGCAAATATGAAGATTAATCCAAATGTGCAGACTTTATTCTTTAAAAACTGTTCATAATGTTGGTTTAAATTTGCCCAGAAAAGTAAATTCATCTTGCATCTATAGCAGAAAAAAAAGCAACACAGTAGAAGCAGAACTGGAGAGCAGACGGATGGTGAGGACTTAACATCTGCACTATATGTTTCAGCATGGTTTTCTTTGGTCTATTCCTAGACTGATATATGAACTGAATGTCCCTTAGTCACTGTAAGGAATCAGGTGAGGTCCTGGAGAATGTCTTTGAGTGGCTAGGTGTTCCATTTTTTTTTTGCCAAGGCTTTCCTGCTTATGTGCTCTGAAATCTCTGCCAAATTTGGAGCACAGCACAGTAAGCAGGGATACTTGGACGATCTGCTTCAAAAACAGTTTTGAACCAAACTAGGTGCACCCTGTGACCTGGAATCCTGCTAGAAGATCCAGTCATTGTAGATGAAGGCATTCAGGATCTCAATGCCAAGACAAAATATTTTCTGTTCTGGATTGCACCTAAACTTGTCTGCAAGAAGACCAAATTAAGAAGAGTGTCAGCGTGTGTTTTGGGGTGATTTTTTTCTTGTTTCTCCCGTTGAGTTTTCTGCTTTGTTTAGACAAGTATTTGCTGAAGATCGACACGGTGATGTGCTTTCCTATTCTGCAAATGTCCTAACCATAAAGAAACAGCCATTCTTACTGCCCATTCCCTGTGACTCTTGAGTATGAAGTATTAAAGTTAAAATGAGAGCAGTAGCAGTTAGATAATCATTTATGTGAATCCTGTTGTATTTCACGTCTTTGTCTAACATGAACAGAATGGAATTTTCCTGAGGGTTTACTATTGGGATCTGCTCAGCATTGTGTGATGTACTTAATGAAAAATAAGGAATAGAGCAACTCTCTGCTTTAGGTAAGGTTCCTGACTGTGTGGTGTGCTGAGGGTCCAAGTTCCTCCTCTAAGAGCAAGAGGTATTGCACATGCATCTGAGATATTTCTGCTCTTCTGGAAGGCTGACCATTTTGTTCTTAGAAGACAGAGTTTTGCTGCAGAAGATAATGAATGAAATGAATACTTGAAAATTCTACTTGGAAATTAGGTAAACAAAAATGATACCTATTTATTTAATTGTAAAAAACTGTCAGGTTAATGAAATGTATTACTACTCCCCTGAATTTCCATAGTGACCTTACAGGTAAGAGGAATCCCTGTAATGGCACTGTTACTTGAAATAAACTTTGGGACTGGACTAGTAAGAGAGAAAAGGATTACCTGGTCCAAGCCATGTACTTCCAATACCTTGATCCATTTCATTTTTTTCCCCTTTATATTATTTAAAGACTGCATTTTTGAAAATAGCCTCAAACTATAACTGTTCTCCTGTTAATGGCAAAAAGTAAAGATATTAAAATGCATAATTTTCTATTGGAAAAAATAAAATGATCCCACAGAGGAAATAAAATTGTGAGAAGACAAGAATACTTTGTGTAGGTTATATGAAAGTATACATAGGGGTGTCCTTATAAAATTATCTTCTCTTTAGAGGTTCTTTTCTAACAATAAGGAACCTTGTTTACTGACTCTTTGGGAGCATAACAAATAACACTTTGCTATCACAGAGGGAATACTTCTCTGGTCAGCTTCTCAGGATAAGGTGATTTGGACTAGCTTTATTAATGCATGGCAACATCACAATAATTTTACATTATTGTTGAGTGCTGCTGGAGGGCAAAAGGGAGGATGGTATCTGGAAGCACAATAAAAGGTAGAAAAAAGAATATGAAGAATAAGTATCACTTGAGGGAGTTCACATTTGTATCTCCTTTTACAGCACTGTGAAGTTATATTCTTTACTGAATATCATTTTGATTGTGACTGTGCCAACTATTGCTGTTACCACAAAAGTTTATTTTAATGCTTTATGGAAACTGGCACTGAACTTTTCAAAGTTTTAAGTGATTTTTTTGTTCTAGGCTATCAAAAGGCCTCTCATAACAACAGAAAAAGAAGGGCCAGAAGAAAGGAAACAAATGAGGCTTTAGTAATGCTGAAAGTGGTTGGTATTAGAAGAGAAAACTTGGATTTCAGGAAGCAGCTCCTGCAATGAACAGATTGTCTCATTTAAAAAACAGCAGATGTGTCATGGGGAACTTCTCAAACTGTTACGATTTTGCCAATTTCTTACCATTATTTTTGTTGTCTTTCCTTATCTTATTACCAGACTTATTTGCATAAGAGCAAAGCATATTGTTTAGGTTTCAGTTACGTTTATATTTCCCCCAAGAAGCAGTATTACTTTGAGTAACAGTAATTGTTCCCTGTAGCAGAGCATTAGGCCACATGATAGCAGCAAGATTGATAAGAAAAATACTGTAACTCAGGTTATAAGCAACCTGTGATGAGTTATTGCTCATTTTGTAACCTCAGGATCCCACTTTTGGTCAGTCTTGCTGGCAGCAGTGGTCAGTCAAGCTGCCAATAAACTGCCCCCTTATCTCCTTCTGTTAAATGCAGTGAGATTAAGGTGAAAAATCAATTTCTTCTGTCTGAATTAGATCCTCTATATGTGTGGATATCATGGACTGCTGGGTTAAAATGCTAGGTGCTTTTTGGAAGAGGGAAAATATTGGGCTTTGTGGAGTATGTCAGAAAATAAGTTTCCATAAATAAAAATATAATTTTCTTCTAGGCAGATGCAGGTGCCTGGGTTTTATTCTGACTTCTAGAGAAAGAAATGAACAGAAAGAAGGAGACAAGGTTTTAAACTACCTCTGAGTTATGGAGAAGGGGTCGATGTCATTGTGATGGGGTAGTGCCTGAAAGGAGTTTTATATGCTTCCTATCCAAGGCCTGGGTTCAATGCTCCTTGGTGTCCACAGCTTCTAGTGAATTCTGCAGGCTCAGATCATGTTTTCTTTGAACAGGCTGTAGCTATATCTGTGTGGACACACAGCAATGAGCCTTCCAATAGCCCTGCTTGTGCTGTCTTGGTGTTGTCCTCACGTGGGCATGCACTGAACAAGCTGGGTACCTCTGGAGGAAGCTTGGCTGCAGGCTGCGCCCTGGGACAACCCCTGTGGGCACCAGCAGCCATGTGGGTCCCAGCAGCTCCTGGAGCCTGAGCAGGGTACATGGTACAAGAGGGTTATCATGCAGCTCTGCTCCTGTAGGTGGACATGGCCTCGGAGCACTGCAGCGTGGCCCCAGGTAAAGCTACCTGGTTGTGGAAAGTGACCTGCCTGGGCCTGGGGGTGCCCTGCTGCTCCCTGGCTGTCCCATGTTTTGCTGGGAGAGTGAAGGCAAGCCCTGTCTGCAGTACTGTGGCCCTGGGAAGCTAGCAGGCTCTGTACTGCCATGGAAGTACTTCAGAGTGAGAAGAGTGGATCTCAGTGGTGTCTGGAAACTGGTGGTTGGTAGATGGTCCTTGGTGCTCTTAGCCTCCTTCAACAATTTGTTGAAGAAATATGTCTGGTAAATCATTTATTGTTTACTCTCCTTTTGCTGTGCATGCTTCCTTTTCAGGGGCCAGGCATCTCCAGATTTATGCCTTTTTTCTTTTTTTGATTGCCTGTTTCCTTTTTTGGTACCTCTTTGTTGCATGGCATTAAATTATTCATTCTTTTTCTTTGTTTCTGTAAGTTCTCTTCCCTTCCTAAGAAAGCACCAGAGCTCCCTTTTTGTGTTTCTCCCTTCCTATCTCTTTTTAAAACTTCTTAAAATTTTGTGATGTTCACTGGCATGAAACATTTTCTTAAAAACCTCAAGCCTTGCTGCACAGGGAATCCATGCATCTCCTTTGCTGTGCCTGCCCCTCAGGAATTAAACAGTCGAGAGAACTAAATCCCTTTTGATGTCTGCTTGTTGTCAGTTCTTATTTGGTGCACAGCTTATTCAGAGGAATTTAGATGGGAAAAGCCAGTGAACAAATGGATCACAAGTGTGTTTGAAGGAAAAGTTAGATTAATATAGAAGGGAATGTTTGCCGAAAGTTGCCCTTGAGGTGCCGGTGGGTTTAGCATTGTGTGCACTGTGATTTCGCTGTGCTGACTGTGTTCACGATAGCATGCAGACAGCTGGGGAGAGGCACTTAGCCAGCACAAAGTAGCTGTGAAAGAGATAAGCGTACTGAACACTGGCAAATGGCCTTGACTAAGGTGCGGAAAAGTGTTTCCATGATGCTAGCCATGGGCAAGCCCAGTAGTCACTAGCCAGTATCTATGAAAAATAAAAACCATTTGTGCTACTTCACTCCTCTAATATCCTGTGACTACCTCTGTCCCAGGGCATGTATTTATTCATACACACCAGTGCAGCTGGCAGCAATTTCAACATCTTCATGTTCACTGTTTTTGGAGAACTTGCTGGGAGTGTTGGGAGATCCTGGCTCATGCCACTGTTCATCTGTTAAAATTTGTAACTGATATTTTGTTGTTTTTTTTTTTCAAGGAAGTACTACAACATTATGTGTAAGGATTATTTTGAGAGTAGGTTGTCTTCACTACCTGTTAGTGATGCTGCCCTAATCCTGTAAATGTTTCTGTTGTTAATAGGATATCATCATCAGTAGAGATAGAGACCCTTTGATGTTATCTTCTGGGTGTGGGACAGTCAGATACACTGCTGCTAGAAGTTTATTTTATAAATGGTGCCTCGAAGGCTAGCAATTCACTTCCAAACCTGGGTGTTTTGTGTAAGCTGCTTCAAAGAAGAAAATTTTAGGTTAATAATTTTTTTTTTTTGTTTTCAGCATTTTCTTTTGTTCAGTATGTTTGAGAAATCAATCCCTTGAAAAGCTGTAGTCAGCAAAGTACACATATTGGATAAACTTCCAGAAAGTGTTCTCACAGAATTTAACTCTCTCCATCTTGAGAGTGGACGGACCTGGCTAAGGATGGAATATACATTTGCCAAATTCTTTCTGAAGTAATCTTGACTCCATTGTCCTGTATTTCTGGATTTACTTCAGTGTGGGAGTAGAGTACTAGGGATGCATAAGGCAGAATTTTCTCTCTGACCTCCAGTCAATAAAGCTTTCTTACCACTTTTTCTTAAGTATTGAACCTTCTACCATTTAAGTGTTTCTCAAAATTGTTATTTCACCATTAATCCGTTCTGTAATACAAACTTGTTCTAAATCCTGTGCTGGTAGTTGTGGACTAGGGCTCGCCTCACTTTTACAAACTCTTACACCATAGTATAATGTACTTCCAAATGTGGCTAAGACAAAAAAACCCTGTGAATGCAAACAGGTTACATGGACTAAAATTTATACCTTAACGTAACATTAGGAGGATCCTGAACAACAGCTATAATGATCTAGAGGAAGCAAAAATCAAAGAATCAGAGAATGGTTTGAGTTGGAAGAGAACTTAAAGGGCACCAGGTTCCAACCCCCAGCCATGGTCAAGGACATCTTACACTAGAACCAGGTTGCTCAGAACCAAATCCATTCTGGCCTTGAACTCTTCCAGGGATGGGATATCCACAGTCCTAATATAAGAAAAAGTGTATAGTCTAAAAAACTACTTAGTTTTCCTATGGACACCAAATACCATATAACTACCTATCCCTTAAAAATAAATGGATTTCCATGTTCACATATTTGCTCTAAAAACAAATCTGCTTTTGGATTTTTTTCTTTTTTGAAAGATCTCTGTACATAGTTAAAAGAGGCTTTTTGCTTTCATCAGTGTTGTGTTTTACCTTTACTTTGATATGGTTTAACTGTCACTTTTTCTCTTTCCTATAAATATGGATATTTACATGAATATGTATTTCACCCACTTTCAAGCAGCATTTTCACATTCTTAATGATAACAAGATGGCAAGCTGTGATATGTGTGTTCTTCCAGAGGCACACAGAGTTTATAATGAGTCATTATTATAATTTGTGTTTGTGTCTTTGATGCTATTGTAGCTTTCCAGGCAGATGTCCCACCCGCTGTGTGTTCCTAGTTTCAGTCTAATGAACTGCTAAAGTTACTGGACACTCAACAGTAGCTCTGGAATCCCACAATGTATTAGTAATAAGTTTTCTTTAAGATGAAGAGGCTTTAAGTACAGCACACAATCAGTAGCCCACGGTGGAAGAAACAAATCAGAAAACTGCTGTTCCATAAGGGCGGAATTGAAAGAGCTTGCATGAGTAAAATGACAGACTCTCCATTCCATTTTGGAAAGCATGAATAGGACTTTTGATCTAGCTTAATTTCCTTCAAGCTCTTCAGCTGTGGCTAAACCATTTAAAATAAAAATAGATGTATTATGGAGCATTGTGTGCATCACTGTTTATTATTTTGGAATAGCATGGGTCCTCCTGTACCTCTTTGCTAATGTCAAACAAAAAGTAGAATTCTCATCTCCATTTCAGCAGTGCAGAAGTGGGCTGATTCCCCTGCCTGCAGTGACTTTGCTTCACTTTTATGGCAGAAAATGGAAGGAAACATCTGGACTGGTGATTTTTAACAGCTTGCAAATATCAGAGTATGTATTTTCTGACACATCACTGAGCTTTAGATTTTTGAAGTGTTTGGTATAACTTAAATAAGCCTCCAGTAGATAAAATATTAATTGAAAAGATACATTTTACTGACCAATGTCATGCATTGCTATTGTCAAATAAGCCTCCCGGGCATCCTATACCCTTTGCATTGACTGCAAGCTATTTCACCTTTGAACAGAATGCATCCTTGAGTGATTGTATGCACTTCAGCTAAACCCACTAAATGTTAGAGAACTTGCCCATTTCAAGGGATTTAAAAACAACCAAAAAAACCTAACCCACAAACCCCTGCCAGCTCCCAGTTCTTTACAGGAGAACCTTCAGACCGAGAATACAATCACACCCCAGTGAGCTGAGCTGACTGAGGCAGTTTTGGACCAAAGGCAAGGCTTCGATGCTGGATCTTGTCTGCCTCAGCTCTTCGTGGGCACTGTCTTGCTGTACAAACTGCCACACTCACTTCAGGGAGCCTGCTTAGGGATCTCTGCCCCAGTCAGCTCCATTGCCATTGCAAGAATGTCACCTGTTATTAGGTAAATGACAAGCTCCTTGGGGAACATGCAAATCTGTGCTGGACATACTGAAGAGCTGGAGGAGATGATAATTATGAATAGAAAAATACAATCCCCCTTCTTCTTCCTGATTCTTTTCTTACACTATTATCCTTTGTGGCATTCAAAAGGATGGATGAGATTGTGAGTCAGCATCCTTTGAAAAAACTTTAACAAGCTTTCAGATTATTTACCCCCTTTTTTCTGTACTTCTAACCATTTTGCAGCATAACGTGTACAAAGCAGAAGAGGTCATGTACGTTTGTTACACTACAGCTGTGTTTTCAGCGAAGGCCTCTGCCTTTTTTTTTTTTTCTGTGTTTTTTGAAGTGCAAGATTGCAGATAGATAAAAGAAATGTTTTTGAACACTCATTTTCTGAAGAGCTGATCAAGTGGCCAGGCTGTTATTGAATATATTTGGAAGCTGCTTTGTCTTTACAGTGGTGCTTGAGGAATTACATATAATTTGTTAACGACTGTTGGTTTGCAGGTTTTCCTTATTATGAAAATATCTGTATGAGAGAGTGCAAAAAGATATTATGTTACCCTAGTGTGACCAGTGAAAGCCAAGGAAGAATGCATTATCAGCATCAAAATATTTTGCTAACAAGTAGCTTAATAGTCACATGTAGCCCAAGAACAGAAGCAACAAATAAATAGGTTATGAGAGCTGAAGAAGGCAAGCAAACAGAAAAAAAAAAAAGTTACCTCTCTCAGAGTGCTGATTTATTTGGGACAATAATTTTGCCAGTCCTGGCTTAGGTGGCAGTCACTGGAATAAACAATTTGTAAGCAGGATTCTGTTTTAAAGGAAAATGAAGACGTTTTTGTAGGCTTGGACGTATTTATTTGTTTTTCATGCCAGTCTGCTAGATGAAAGATAAGTGACACACTGGTTAATGCTGAAAGAAAATAAAAATGACAACTAAAACATTTGCAAAACTCACAGCAGGAATACACATCATTCAGCTACAGAGAGTTGAATATTATTGAGGTAACAGTTGTTTTTGCTGATATATTTTGGATCCTATTTTGGTCCTGATGAGTTGTAGCTAATAGCATGAAGCTGTGGCCTGAACTGATGTCTCTTATTGTCAGTGGAAAGAATTTCAGGGAGGAGTCAGAAGGTTTTAGATCAACTTTTTACTTTACAAAGGTCACTTCAGTGGCACCACTTAGCAAAACAAGCTCTCAATTCATGTCTGCCAGTATGCAACACTAAATCTGTCTGTTCTCTTTGTTTCAGCAGAAACAGAGCCCAAATGAGACTTCCCACCAAGTTATACTCTGAAGTATCAGCTGTTTGAGCATCCCATTTTCAAGTGAGTAATTCCTTTTGATCCTAAGGTCAGCTGTAAAGTTGCTCAAAGTGCAGTCAGTACTTTCAGAGCACTATGAATGCTGGAGATCCTAAATAGATTCCCGTGAATCATGGAGTAGGGGCTTTGGGGTTTTGTTGCATCTGTCTTTATGGTTAGTCTGCCCACAGTCCCAAGGCTTTCACCGTGGATGCAACTTTTGTGCAATGTCCTAAACGAGATTGTCTGGGATGCAGAAAGAGCCAACTTTTTTTGAAATTAAGTTTTTACTACTTAAGTGCTGACAGCACTCATGTCAAGTTACAGCATCACTTACTAGCTACGATTGAATAGTATCCATCACATTCAAATGGTAACGTGTTTTGTCCTCCTCTCCTCAATGAACCTTGACAATTCTGTGAACTGGTATAACCATATTTTTATTCTGTCATTAATATTTGATAGTATAAGAGAGAAATGAACAGTTTATGGACTGTACATTATTTCTCCAGAGCTTATACTGGAGTCTTTAAATTGTTCACCTGAGACAGATGAGTTTGTGCTCTCACACTGACCGTGCTAAATAGAAGAAGAACATTATTGAACACATTTGCCTTTTCCTTCTTCTAGGGTGAGTGAAATGCAAAACCTCAGCTTAACTGGTCTTGTAAACAGAAATCCCTCAGGATGAATAATTAGACCTCAGGAGTTTATGCTTCCTTTTGTTGCCTATGTCAACCTAGCAGTGTCATATTATTTACTTTACATCTAAAATGTATCAATCAAAATGGAATTTTATATTAAAGAGTAGCAATGTATTTAGTAAACTTGAAAGGCATCTTGCCACTCTTGTCTTCTACTTGGGTTTTTTGTAAATATAGGTGGTTTTTGTTTTGTTCCAGAAACTTTCAAAGAAGAGTGAAAACAGCATCTTAACTAGCTTCTCTAAATAGTTCTTACGCTGTATTAGAACCACTCCTACTCTCTGTGCTAAATTTTAGACTAAGACTTGTATCATGTGACCATCTACAACAGATATGATTCTGTATTGATATCTATAATGTGCCTGTGTTGTGATATTATTCAATAGGAGAAAGAAACTGGAGGAGTTTTGTAAATATTTGAAAATTGCACAGAAAAAAAATATTAAAGGGCCAGACTGTGGAATAAGTCTTTGAATTCACTAGCTCTGCATCAGCTTACTCACCTGCAAATATTTTTGGGGGAGCAAAACGGTTCCATTTCTTAACTTCCTCTTTTCCACAGAGATAACAAATCAAGTCTTAATTCTTCCAGTCCTCATGGGTTCGGTATAACTTTTTTGTTCTGCTTGCAGTGGTGCCTTGTATATTCAAGTAAATGCCAGATAGTTCTTGTGTCTGGGGTATGGATGTGCTCTTACAAAGGTGTCTGTTGTTTGCCTGGCCCAGGATACTGAGGTGCTCTCTCATTTGGCAGAAATTTTTGCCACTCCTACAATCACGTCAGTTCACTGTAGGGAATAGGTATTTTTCTGTTTTTATATTTCAAGTTTACTTACTTGGAGTTTAGAAAAAGAAAATAGTAATGATTGTTTAAACAGGTTAAAATACAAATGGCTTAGGTAAGTATGGAAAAACCCCTTCTAAACAGAAAGTATACATCCACATATTGATTGTTTCTAGGTATATTGCAGAGAGGATGATGCTGAAATTTCCCCAAAGATCTTTTAAGTGAACAAAATTCCAGAAAGAAAAAAAAATAAAATCCTAAGAACTAAACCCCCAGCAGAAATCAGTAAAACATAATTCTGAGATAGAATTTTTTTCTAGCTTTTAAAAAAATTCTGCACATATGTAAATATGTAAGTTTTATAAAATTTCAGCATCCTTTCAATCTGACTTAGGGTCAAAATAAATACTGAACAGAATGCTTCCTGTGAATTGCTCTATAGCCTTTGATCAGTAAGGTCATACTCATTTCCTCATAACTCTGGAAGTATTTTGCAGTAAAACATGCTGGGGTTTGTACAAATGGGCATAGGTTTTACTCTTTGAAAGGATATGATAGTGACAGTACTCTCTCTAGCCTTTTCCCTCGTATCTGCTCAGAAGTAAACAGTGGAGGCTCCAAGATGCCTGAAGGGCATCAGTGTCCTGCTGGACCACGTTTTGATAAGTAATCACAGTACTGTTTGCACTTCAATTAGATTAACAGCTGAACTTGCAGATCATGTCTCTGGAGGGCATTTTTTTGATAACTAACTAATTGGTAGTTGTCTGAAGTAAATTGCTTGATATTGGTCAATGGTAAATTGTGATCATGTTAATTTAATTGCAGTAATGCCAATGGTATAATTAATGCTGCTATCAAAGCAGTCAATCAGTTCTTTGAAAAAAAAGCAGCACTATGATATTAAGTTCCCAGTTGCCATGACACAGAATGTGATTCTGAATAATAATAATAGTGTTGGCTCTGCTCACTGTGAGTAAAAGCCATTGTTTTCAATGGAAGTAAGGGTAATGGGATGCAGTGGTGTTCTGCATTATTACAAATAATGCAAGCAAATTGCCTCAGAAAAATGTCTGTCACTCTGAGAAAGTAATTTATCTTCCTAGCTGTCTGGGAAAAGATGTGACCAGGAGCTGTGTTTTGAGATTCATTATGATTGACAGAAACACTGCTGTGGACATCGCCTGGAAATGACAGGGTTTCGCTGCATAACACAGAGAGAAGCAGATCACAGAATAGCTCAGGTTGGAAGGGACCTCTGGAGGTCATGTAGTCCAACCTTCCTGCTCATGCAGGGTTCCCTAGACTACATTACTCAGGATCACTGGGTCAGGACTGAGAAAAAAAATCCTTTTATTACCCCATTTCTGTATTTATATTTTCTGTTCTCATTTGTGGGAGTCATTTACAGGGGATAATGACATGGACTCTGTCCCAAATGTGCTATCTTTTCTTTAGATGTCTTTGTCAGGCATAAAGTGGCCCTCTTCTCTCCTCTTATCCCCAGCACATGCTAATGCCTGCCTCCATTTATCAAAACCATGTCTGGCCATTACTGGAACCTAGGGGCCTTTGAGATCACTGGTTTGGTTTTGTTCTGGTTGAGTGGGAATAGAACTGTGTGCTTTCATATCTCCAGCAGTTTGTCTGAGCATGTGTCTAGCAGTGTTACCTGGGAACCACCTTAAGTGAGTCCCTGGCACTTCCTGGGTTCATTGTACGCTGCTATACCTGCAAAAAGCCGCCATAAAGATTGGCTAAGCAGATAACTCATAATTTTTCCTGTATTGAGATATGTTCCAGTGAGTTGTAGGTGTCCAGAAGAGTTGGAAAGCAAAGGGTTATTGCTTATTGTGGCTGACACGATTTAGAACAACCCAGCAAATACGTAGGCAGATCTTAAAGACTTGTTGAGTACCTAAGTAATCTCTAAAGGTCAGGAGTCTGCAGAAGTTGCTTTCTAGAGCCTCTTTGCTTGCCTTTGTTTTTTTGCTTTTGTTTTTTTTCCTTTTTTCTTTTCCCCTTCTTACCTGAGCTGTGCTGTTCTTCATGTCCAAAGATGGAAGTTTGAGAGGGAGATTCTAGAGTGGTATGGAAAACCATAAAGTCTTGACCACAGAGTGAAGCTATGCTGTTGAACGACTACAACTGTTTGATATATTGGACTCACCTACTCATGGTGTGCCCCTCTCCCCAGTTGCTTTGTATGGCTTCTGACAGTAAGCATTTAAAACTGGACCAGGTGTTGCAGTGGGCAGGACTAGCCAGCCTCTTGTTCTCACACATGATGTCCTGTCCCTTCTTTCCACACACAGAAAGTATCCACAAGCACCGACATTTGTACATGCTTATGGATAATTAAGATTTTCTAAATTTGTCTATCTTTTTTAGAAATTTTAATATTTTTTCAATTTTGTTTGTCATGTGAGGAATTAAAATGAGATCTGTCTAAAGATAAATTCCCTTCTCCATCATCTTGTATGCTGGAGTCAACAGGTTGGTATTGCAACAAACTATGCAAAAAACTATTGCCAGGTACTTTTAAAAGTCAGTTTCAGAGCCGGCTACTCTAAGAGGCCAGCCTCTGCAAACCTGTTTGAAGCAGGTTTCTGATAACTCTGGGTGGGAAATATCAGTAGATATTCCAGATTCTCTTCTAATTTCTAAATGCTCTCAAAGTATGTGAGATTTGTAGCTGCAAATTGTGTTTCAGCTTTATTTCATAAGGAAGTTTTGTGAAGAAAGGCTAGCACTTACAAACCAGGAAAGGCTTTTCTTTCTTCTATTTTTTTTTTTCTTTTGGTGGTGGTTTTTTTTTTTTTTTTTTGAGTGATTAAAACATCCTGATTTAGTACGGCAAGAAATGAAAAATATTCATGCAAAAATCTCATATTTGAAATTTAAATGTACAAAAGTAAGAGATATAATGTTTCACATTATTCTGTGATGTGAATTCATTTGCAGAAGTGATTGAAGAAGATTTGTACCCTTATAAATTGAAGAGGTAGTAATCCCTATTTGAAATACTAAATGGAAGTCTGAGCAGATACTGATGATTTGAATGGAAAATGACTTTGGGAAACATCATCTAGCTAAAACAGTAACAGAGAGAAACTGGATTTTCGTTGTAAGAGTCCTGATATATGAAGAATAAGGTCATACAAATGTATTAGAAGAGAATGGAAGTGTATTTTTACTGGTGTGGGTTCTTATCAGCTACCTTTTATCCCAGCATAAGACTCAGAAGAATTTGAACATTTCTATTTCCTGTACGAGAAAATTAGAGAAACTGTATTTCTTAGTAAGAAGCATTCGTGTCAATCTCCTTCCTAAATAAATTCTTAATTCACACAAAAGAAATAAAAACCATGATGTTTTATAGTGTTTTGACACAAATGGTAACAGTTAAGAACATTTTGAGAGTCAAGAGTAAGTTGGAGATTAATAAATCAGCACAGATTTTGCATGTAGTAGCTTTATAATTGCAAGCAGCCAGATTTAAATAACCAGATTTCCCTCCTCTAGAAAGATTTTTACATTAATTCACTTTCACATTCCGTTTATCTCACTCCATGCCAAACAATTAGATGTTAATTTAGTTTCTCTTTAGATTGTCTCTCAAATGCCTGCTGTGCACTCATACAGAGCACACTGTTTTCTATGGTTGTCTATTCCCATGTTTTTTATGTGTCTCTCTGTCTATAAGCTGGTAAATCTCTGTGGGAATTTCTGCCAGTAGGAAATTTCCAGTCTCACATGTTTTGCACTTAACAGTTGAGCTTGAGGGCTTATAATTATTTTATTGCCTCTTGTTTAGGTAGTTGTAGCTATTTCTTTGTCCCAGCTGATAATTTTTAGTCTATGAAGTTCACCAATAAGTGTCAAAATATTCTGTGTTTTGACTTTTGGTGTCTTTTGCTTAGCTCTTGAGCTAAGAAAAAGATTATGGTATTTGATCTGTTCATTACTTTTCACGCTTTCTTCTTTTACTCTGTGTTCCAGTCTTTTCTGCATTTTTCTTGCAAATAAATTATTTCTCCATAATTCTAAAACTCAGACAATCCCCTTCTTTTTCATGTTTTTGCTTCTGCTGTGTACTTTTGAAGCTGGATGTTTAGAGAGAAGCAGCAGCTCCAGAGCATGGTGCCCAGATAACAGGATTTATTAGAACTGAAGATAATGTTAGAGGAAGTCAAGCTGAATGTGCATACAGCACACGACACCAATTCACAGAAGCAACAAAATGGAAATTAGGATTCATATCTCCAAAATTCTTAATCTCTATCTCCTTAATCATGTGTTTCACCATTCCTATCATTACAGCTACTGCAGCCTAGAAACCACATGTTGCACTTTGGATGACTCAGATTTTCACATTGTGGCAAAAGAAGCTTGAAATATTCAGGGAAAGCTAAAACATTTCCTGTGGTTGAGAAAACATTTGTAAGGGCTGCAAATGCATAAAGCATATTCTGATGTGTAATAGGAAGTGGTGGGAAATCTTTTTGGGCTGATCTTAGGTTTTCACAGCTGTTAATTATTACATGAACATGGCTCTGAACTTAACAATTCAGACAGCTGCAAAAAGTTGAGCACTTGAAGTCATAAGGTAGTAACACTCCTTTCAGGAGCAGGGTAGGTTCCAGGGAACAGAAGTTGTATTGCTGTCAATGGAAAAGAGACAAGAAACTTGTTCAGTCTTTGGCCTGACATCTCTATTGAACAGGTTTTTTTCACAGTGAACTTCATGGTCTGTCTATTCTATATCAGTGATGTGAATTTACCACTCATGATACTGTAAATTACAAATTTCAGTTTATAATTTTAAGCTCTCTTCTGACGTTCAACAGCAAAAGGGGCACTGACTAGGAAGCCTTTCTTAAATTAGCTTGTTCATGACAACCATCTCATAAAAAAAAAGTGTCAATCTCCACTACTGTATAAAGTACAGACCAATATCATATTGCCATAACTTTTTTTTCTCCTCCTCACTGAAGCTTGGAATTATTCTAGATTAATGTTATTTATACCTACCGTAGCTTAAAAAATTATGGTTTTTTTGGTTTTTTTTTAACCAGTAACTATTGCTTATTTCTAGACAGAATATTGGATATTTATAAGCTCTATTCTGTACATTCAATTCTCAAACATAGTATTTGTATTGAGCTTTTTGTAAACATGCATACATCAGGAAAAGATGTAGTTATGTGTTGTATACAACAGCTTTAGAACATTTTTATGTAAAGATGCTTTCTTTCCTAGGCACTTCATCAAATTTTCTTTTGGTTTTTTAGTGGAGACTGAGTCTGATTTCATTCAAAGCAACCAAAACACAACGAAGAATGTTGGGTGGTTGTCGCAGTGACCGCTCTCTTCAGCCCGGCCAGCACCTGCGGTATGCGGCAGGAGTGGGGAGCAGCCGAAGGCTCGAGGCTTTAAAGCTGCTCCTCTGGAGCTCAGCTCTGCCCAGGGGAGCTGAAGCTCCAGGCGCTGTGGCTGTCAGCAGCCCCGAGGAGGGAGAGGATAGAAAGTTGTGAGGAGGCTTGCCTTTGGATGCAGTTTCAGGTCTACTGCCTGAAGGGAGTCCAAAGAGCACAAGCACTGATCACATCTGTGCAACAACTTATAAAGGGAGGTGTTACAGCGGGGATGGCCTGATAGGACACCAATAGGGGTCTTTGGGGGAGGGATATGGACAGGGATAGACATTCATGTGGACCAAGTCTAGAGGGGTGGAGGGAAAGGGGTCACATGCCCCAATGGGGCCTCGAGATTTCGGGGATTTCCAAGAGGGGAGGTATCTGAGGGGGCAGGGTCTCGGGGCATTGACGGGGAACATATAAGGGTAATTAGGGAGGGCTCGGGTGACAGGCACAGAACAGTCCAGAACTCAGGGAGGGGTTTGGGTGATTGATAGGGAAGGAGCCAGAACAAGGAGAGGGGATAACCATTTCTGGGAGCACTGGGGGAGCAGCTTGAATCTGGGGCAAATCAACTGGGAATCCAAGTGGGGAAGGTAGGGACAAACCATTGGGGTACAAAGAACATACAAAAATACAATAGAAACATCGCATCACCACAGGTGGTAGGTCTGAAATAAAATCCATGTTGTTGTCATGACAACTAGAAGGCTAAAAAGGATACAGAGAATGATTATTAAGATGTTGAATCAAGTTGTTATGGTAACTATATAGTAATAGGAAAAAGGTGAGTTTTCAGAATAATATTGTCTGAAAAGTTTTCCCTTTACCAAGACATTTCATTGTAAAAATATCATAATGAGGAAAAAAGAGGAGTGGAGAGCTTGGTACAAAAGGAGATCAGGATTCAGCAATCTGCCTTGGTGTATTTACTTTAAGTACCATAATGTTCCATGGAGAGTGTCTCTGCTTGGTTTCCAGTTCTGTCACAGATGGATCAGAACACAGAAGACACTAAAATACATCCCAGTGTTCTTTCCCAACATTATAGCCACACAGTTCAAGACCACATTTCAAAAAGTGATAAGCCTTCATGGCCTTCATTTACCCCTACTGCAGTACATGAAGCCTCAGTGGCATAGAAGAATGGACTGAAACCCTAACACAAAAATGGGAGAGGGGAAAGGTTGGTGCTGAAGAGTAGTATTAAGAGGCTTCAGTTTTGTGAAAGCTTATTTTTCAGCACACTGGATGACTTCCTTGTTTGTTTAGCTTAGGACTTCCTAATAAACGACTATTTGCTAGTAGAAAGTATTGAATGAATTGTATAAACCTATTTTTGAAGCCAGGAAATCTCTTAAGCAGCAACTTCAGTGGAAATGAGTGTCTGGGCTCTGTGCCACCACTTGTGGTATAAACAGCACTAAAGGCTGCCTTGCCTGGTGCAAAAGAAAGGAGGTATCCTGCTCAGGGGAAGCCTAAATATCTCTGTGCTGTTTTCCCTTGTGTGTGGTGCCCAGCTGGCTACATCCTGAGAGTCACTGTGGTTTGTTCTTTCTGGTTATAAATCCTCTTCTGGGGAACTACTGCAGGGAGTCAGAGGCTTTTTCTTCCTGCAGTTCTCCCTTCCTGGAGACGAGTGAGTGCAGGAAAGAGGAATGAGTAGGGAGGGTAGAGAAAGCCATGGTCAGCGAGACACACAAAGCTGCTTTCTTCGCCTCTTGGGTTGTCCTACAGCAGGATGTGAGGCAAGGCTGCTCAGTATTTTTATCCAAACAGTTTCTCTCCATGAACAAGTGTTTTTCCAGTTAAATTTTTTTTTTTTTTGGGTATCATTTTGCATGAAAAAGCATTGCTGTGTGTGGAGACACTTTTTTTTTTTTTTAAATACGTTTAAAGCAACACAAGGTGAAAATATTGCAACACCAAAGAATATTTGCATGGATGTTTTGTTGCAGTGTCTTCAGGCACCTGAAGTTTACTTGTCTGGCTTCATCTTTAAGGGCTGAGCTCCCCATCTGGACTTGTAAATAGTTTCCACTGCAATTCTCTTCTATAGCATTGATCCTCTTGCTATCAGTTGAAACGATGTAATCCATCGTAAAGGTAAAGGAGAATTTGAGCTTGAGGGACTACAAAACCTATGAGTAGTGCAAGATACTAGATCTTGAATCAGAGTAATTTTTCAGAGTTTTAATAAAAGTATGAAACTTGTGGGAGATGGAGAACATGTTTGGAAGCCTGAACCTCGGCCTGTATAGAACTGGGGTACATTGTGATTTTGCAGATTTGAAAATAGTTGCATATTTGGATTGAAAATACATGTGAACCATAGTCTGAGGTCAGATTTTAGCTGCTACTCCTTGGAACTGTGATGGCAGACAACCAGGCTAGCTGTGATGATTTCTGCCTTGGAAACATTTGAATATTTTACTTTATTTTGAAATGCAGAGAACAGCGGGTTTTTTAGTAGAAATATAATTGCAAGCATACGTTTCTTAATCTTCATGGTATTTTCTACTGTGTTTGTAGCAGAGGTATGGACTGAGTTGACTGTACTGATATGGTTGGAGAAAATGGGTTCTGGAAAGAGTAGGCTTCCAACCCAGAGGTTGGAAGTGGGATGGTGGTGATGAGGAACCATTTGAAGTGGGAGAGAGGAAAGGAGCTCATGTGTAAATAAACCACAGCTTTTTTTCTCTCACATTGGGACTATAAATCCAAGCCAGCAGGACTCTTCCAAGCAGAATCTTGTTAAAGAGCCCTGAACTCCTTTGCCCAGCTTCAGCAGCCTCAGAATTTTTTGTTACTACAAGTTCTTGTTTTATCTCACAGGACTAAATTAAAATGGCTTTTCTAGCCTAGAGAGAATGAATCACTTCCCTGCCTCTAATAGTTTATGCTACTGTTCTACTGGCATAAACAAGTTCTGAAAGCATGAAGAGATGTCTCAGCCACCTGTGCGCAGCAGGCCCTTTTCCCACATGTCTAGTAATAGCTAATGAAAATAATGTGGGTTCAACACTAATCAAATTAAGATATTTCCCTGAGGAAAGCATCAATTAGATACTTCTGTGTAGTATCTATAGCTTGGCTAATTCTCTAGGCTCAACTTAATGACACCAACAAAATTTGCCAGTTACTGCTATTCTTCGTGGATAAAGCTGGATGGTAAGGGCTGCATGCAACACCACTTGCTTTGAATGTGTGTGTCATCAGTTGGTGGTGTTATTTTACCATGCTGTCTGCTTTCAGGGGGATGTAGGGACTACTGGCATCCTACTAGTTTCCAGGGCAGTTTTGAAGTACAAATACAAGTGTAGAATGCCTTGAAGAGTTAGCAAAGATAAAATCTGTTCAAATAAATGTGGAAAAGGAAGATGTATACTGGGGAAAGATGGTGAGGAAAAGAATTAATAGTACTTTAGAAGAGGCTAGATAGAAATTGGTGTCTAATTACTAGCCTCTTTTACTAAGTGGTTGAACAAATCTGCCAACAAGGAATCTGATTAAGAAAAAGCATCTAGATTTTATTCTGAATATTTTCACACTCTTTTCTCTGACTGAAAAGAGTCCTGGAGGAGTGCTGTGCTCAGGCTACCTGTTAGCTTTGGTCTTCTCTGACCTTGGCAAAGTATGATCTGTTTAAACTTTCATTAGTTGTGCCTCCTTCCTTAGTGCCTGTTCTTGTGCAAGGCTCTTCACTGTGCTGAGTGGTGCATGTAAAACTTCTGTTGTTGTGTGACCGCAGCAAGAGTTTCCTGCAAGAACATCCAGCTTGGCTCTCCCGTAATAATTTGCATAATGTCTTTCTTCTGACCAGAATGCACTTGAGAAGGGTGACTAGGTGTTCAATAGCTTCCTATTTTTAAATTTTTCAGTCCTATGGGAACAGACTTGGTGCATTTCCTGGCTTTGATAAAAACCATACAGCCAACCCCAGACTCTTGATAAGCTGCTAGCTGCTAGCCACTACTTCTCCACTCTGGACTGGTCCTGCTTTGCCGTTCTTGGAAAGAAACAACAAAAAGGTTTTTGGAATATTAAAATTTCGAGCCACTCTAGTACACAATATGCACAATTTTCTTACATTTTTAGATAAAGAGGAGTCTATTAAATATGTCTAGTCTAAGGAAAAGGTGCAGGGATGTGGTGAGGGAAGTGTTGAATCTGAGAGAGGCAGCTCAAGCACTTCCTCCTACAATTACTGTGGCTTCATTATGTCTCTTAACTGCTACATCTAGATGATCATATAATGGTTTCTACAAGCACCTGAGACAGTGGATGTAAAGAAAAATGAAGGGGGAAAGAGAAATTATTTTTGTTTTGATGATTTGAAAGGTTTCTCTTTGTTCATTTTATTCTGATGCAGAAAGGTGCAGCTGGTGAAGTGTTCACTGAAGCACAGCAGAAAAATGAGCACTGCAGGATTCCGAGGGATGTTGCAAAATTTTGGTGCAGTGATTTGCAAAATAAATGGCACACTGGAAATAAATTTTTGATCTATCTGGAATTCTGAAATCTCTATGGTATGGTAATATAGTTTGTTCATAGTCTTATAAAAAAGACCATTTCAAAAGTGTGGATTTATTTACCATGAGTCATCTAGACACATGAATCAAAGGACAGCAATGGGGAAGTGTCAGCTGTTTTCTTTCTTCTAAATAGCTTTTCAGATTGCTGAAAAGGTGTATGATTGCTGCTGGAAACTTTTCCTTTTGGAATGTTTAATGATAACATTTTTACTTCAATTGGGATTGCAAAAATAGTCCTTTAAAAGTGTTTTCCATTTTTCTTTGAGTGTTACCACATAGGGCTTGATAAACCAGCTAACAGTAGGGACAGGGATAAGGTTCTTTTTGGGTCTTATCTTTTTGTTGTTTTGGAAATGTCTGTATTCCCTGTAGAGTTGTCCCATTGTATTTTTCTGAAGGCTTTATTTTATCTCTGCTTATAGGAATAATGAGAAAGAAGCCCAATCACAGGGAACAATCAGTGGCAGTAGTTATTAAAATAACCAACAAAACATACAAAAGTGATTATTTTTCTCTCACTAAAAATTCATCCATTGAATCTTGACCTGTATTTCTATAAGGGTCAGCTAGGTTACAACGCTTCATGGGTTCTTCTGTAGCCTGATAAAGGGTCTGCCATTGTAATTTCATTTAAAACAACTGTACTTTTGTGTATTCTGCTATGGCCACCATCCTGCTACTAAGCAGGGCCTGAGGCTAAGCAAAGAAAGAAGGCTTGGGTATGTCTGCAGCAAGGCATTTTAACTGCAGAGCCAACCAGATAGCCTTGACCTTTCTGATCTGGGGACTAAAAGTAGCCCAGTAGGAACATCCAACAGCTCTCTTGTGTGTGGCTCTCTCTTGTGCCTTCTTCTGAAGTTGGGTACTACCTGTGAACTTCCTTTCTGTGATTGCTTTGGCTTTCAAAACACAGTAAAGAGAGAAAAATGAGATGGCAGTGCTTGATGCCAAATGTGGCAGTATTAGGCAATGCCCTGGAACTGATCTAAAACGACTCAGAGTTCCAAAAAAGACGTGTTATGGTCTGTGCTCTGAAAAGCTAATGAGTGCATAATAATTCGCTTTATCTCATGCAGTATGAAGTTATCATTGGCATTCCAGTCCCTCCCAATTTTTTAAAGCTGAGAAACAAGAATAACTCATTATTTAACTGTCAGTATGAATTCTCATCCCATTTGGAGACCTTGTGCTAATTTTGTTGTCTCTTAAAAGAGCCCTAGGGTAATGGAACAAAGAGAAATCATAATTGGCAAACTTCCAGTAAGAGAAGCCTAAATATGAAGCTAGACATGGACATTCTCTCTGCCTTCAGCATGGAGAGCAATGCTAAGTAATAATTAGTGTATTGCTCTTTCTGTTATAAAACCCCCACAAACCAAAAAACCATCTATTTCAGCTTCATGTTAACATTACTCTTTCATAAAATGCATTTAAAATAGGTGTTTGAAACTGGGATACTAAGAAATGAAAATGGTAAATGTTGAAACAGCTACAAAGTGGCAAGATAATTCATTGAATATCACACTGGTTAGAATAAAGAGAGAAAGTCCTCTTCCCATTCTGGTATTGATCTACTTGGTGCTATTGTACAGGTCATGTGTATCTGAAGTTTGAATATCTGATCTGTACTATGGGCATGACTGTGCTTTTCTGTTTTGTAAACTACTGAAAGGCCTGAATTTTATTAAAAAACTACTTTTGAGATATACTAAAAGAGCAGAAGTCCAGAACTGACCAGTTTCTGGTGAATTATTACCATGTCCAAACAGGCTTTGCAAGGTCCCAGAGATGTTGCAGTAGACTGTCTTGCAGTCTGGGCTTTCAGGTATCAGCATGTGTAGGAAATTAAGTTGAACAGCCAGCAGATAGTGTTACTTGGAAGCAATTAGCATCTGAGTAGCCTTCTTTCACTGACATGGGTAAAATCTTGAATGTGAACTTGCTATTATTGGACTTTAAGTACCAAAAATATTGAGGTTCAGAAAAAAGGGTAAGAAAGATTGAGGTGTGTGGGAGAATGGCTGTGCACTTGTATGCATTCACACCCTCACACACACAACCTTTATTCTGAGCTGCTGTTATGGTACTTCTAAGTAATTCCAAATATCAAATGACTGATTTTTTTAAAATGCCAGGACTTGTGAATCTCTCTAGGGCAGCACCTCTGAAAATGCTATTAAGGATAATAGAGGACAAAGATTAGCATAACCAGAAGTTTTATTGCAAATACTCAGTGACAAATTTTGACAAGACTAATTTGATTACACGAAAAGAGACTAAGAAGCATAAGCTGCCGTAAGGGAAGAGTTGTGCAATTTGTATTGCATACATTATTTTTTCACTTTTAGCTAACTTAGCAATTGTATCTATGTAATATCAAACTGAACAGTTAAATAGATTTTAAATGGGCTGATAAGATGATATTGCATCCCTTTGCAGTATCCCACACCTGCTCAAACTTGCTTTCAAAATACTATCTCCATGGAGTATTGGCCTTTTGTATTATTAATTTACATGTGGCCTTTGGCTGCAGTGAAAAGGTTTGCTACTACAGCATCTAATTTTTGGCAGAGAGTGACCAGTGGAGAGGAGGTTCACAGGATACTCTTGAGCCTGCCCATACAAAGTTTAGGGTAGCCTGCTGTGCTCAGGAAGCTTGGTACATGTCCAGGACATGGTCATGGCTTCTGAAAAGGTATAAGAAATTCTGACTGTAAAGGGAGAATATTAAATAAATCTTTATGTATTCAGTGACTGATCCATGCATAACAAGTTTTTGCTGTGTGCATGGCATGCTGATTCTTGTAGTCCTTTGAGTACAGGCTGTAGATTTTCTTTTTTTTTTTTTTTTTTTTTGGGCTAAGTCAACCTCAGGACTGCAGTGTTCCTCAGACCTGAGTGCAGAGATACTTGGCTGAAGTGTGTGTGCAGAGTGCAGTGCAGAGATACTTGGCTGAAGGTTAGCTGACTAATCCTGAAGTGTTGGACAGAGAATGCCAGCACTGTCCCCGTTCTGAAGCCCTGTAATGCCATTATAAGTTTGTAACGGACATACAATAATAACATTAAAAATCTAATAATTCAATGGGAAACTTTTGTAGGTGTGTGATAAAGTTTCAGAAACTACACTCTTCTACTGAAGCCCTATATATAAGTATGTGGTGACATGAACATGTTCAGGAAATGGCATAACTAACAGCAGCAATGTTAGGAGATTGCATTGAAAGCTATCTATAACACTAAAAAATAATTTCCTTTGTTTATAATGATTCCTGGATGCAGTAGATGTTTACTGTAGCTTTAAGCACCTACCTATGTGGTTTATTGGTGGTTGTTTTTTTTTTTTTTTTAATGGGAACATCAAGGGTTAACTTCTTAGTACTTGATAAGATTTATAAGCAATGTTCTACCTATTATAGTTGGAGTACCTTCGGGAAACTTACTGTTAAGTAGCTGTTACGCGTGCAGTATCTCTTCTGGCTCTTTTCCCTAAAGATATCCCTGGTTTGTTCCCAATTTTTGTGGCACTGCTTGATACTTTCAGCATGTTTTAGAGTATTGTGGAGTGTGTGTTTGTATAAAAAGCTACTGCTTTCTTCTAGCTGGAAAATAGCATGGCTTAAGTACTATTCAATGAAAACATGGCTTATAAAGGCATTGCTTTGGCCTGGGCAGCTGTGGTTTTTCAATTCAGGATGTAGCTGTTCATGTCCAAGTCTTCAGGAGCTTGCTGTATGGGCTTCTTGTCTCGCTTGAAAAGCAAAAATAAATGAAGTACATAAAAATCTGTCTTAGACCTCAATCAGACTATTATCTTCCCTTCCATCTTTTTCCACTGCTCAGCTGTAGTTTTATTTTCTAGTTTCCTCTAACATATTGTTTTACATAGCTTTTTTCCTTAGAAGTTCACAAGTGAGGAAGGATTTTGTATCTGTGTGTTTAGCTGGTCAGTGGGATATATCTTAAAGGGTCTCAAATACTTGAACTTAGAAAATCAAGACCTCCCTCCCAAGCTGTATGATTCCAGCACATACTCATATGGTTGCAAGCCCCACAGAAATTGCATGAAGGCTTTAGTTGCTTTTATAAATATTGAGACACAAAGCAGAAAGGCCCTGTTTCTGTTGAAGGAAAATAAGCCGAATTTTTGAGGAAAGACTGCAGAGTTTCCATGTAGATGCTGTCTGCCTGAGTGGCCTTAGGGGGGTTGTAGTTGGGGTCTCCCATGAGTCATCATATCCTTTGATTTCTTGGTGTGGGCACAAAAACTAGCAAGTGAAGAGAACCAAGTGCATGTGGGAATGTAGGTTTTCCTACTTTCACTGATGAGGATGAGATCTGGTCCTCTGGCCTAGTATGGGCAAACTTCCCATAGAGTCAAGTAACACCTGATAAGGTTCTACTCAAACTGTAGCAAGTCAGATGCAGTAATACCTGCTCACAGGTACAGAAATACTTGGTCTGATATCCCCAAAGCTTGTCTTGAATGAAAGACTTGTATAGTCCTATTCAACCATATGTCTATTCTGGGAGATTGTTGGCAAACAGGGGATATTAACCCTTCTGTCTTATTTGCTAGAAAGTCTCTGGAGTGTCTAGCTCAAAGAGTCAGCAAAGGAGGACAAGTGTGGGGGTCCCTCCCCCCTGCCATGTGATCCTGGGAGAGGGGCCCTGAGGGGAGGCACGGGGTTTCCCTGCTCCTGGTCAGCCTCGTTCCCCATTGGTTGTTTTGTGTTCCCCTGTGCGGGCGAAGGACCCTTGGGTCCCGTGATTGCCACACTTCCTCGGCAGAGCCCCGGCCATGCGGCTGGAGAAATAAACATCTCTGAAACAGCTATCAAGAATCGGTCCATATATATTTCTTTTCCATGGGCCTCCTTGTTTGATACATCGTGTTAGAGAATCCCCACTGTAACAGACAAGAATATCTTGGGTGGTCTTAAAGTTCATGCCTTGTTTATACTTTCTTGTTTTTCCCTTTTCCCCCCTTTTCTTCATGGGGATTTTTAGCTTTTGTTTGAGAAACGCCACATTTGATAGAAATATTTGGCAGAAGCACTGCTTATTAAACTGTGTGAAGAACATAGTCAGGTTTTCAACCTGTCTGTCCACACTAAATGTCATATGGCTTTACACATGCAGAGAGTCCCTAAAAAGGTCACCTGGTGTACTGGTGAAATGAAGGCAACCAACAGAACTTCCTACAGAAGGAACTCCCCTCTATAAATTTTGTTAATGATGAGGCATCAGAGAAAGTGGAAAAAGTGTCCTGATGTTTAAAAATATTTTATTTCCACAAATATATATGTATCTTCCATTGTACTATTCCCTTTTAAATTTCCTTATTATATACTAGTAATCAGGTTCACTTTAGCAGGAATAGCCCTCTATGACTCAATAAAAGATAAAAAACCTCTAACTGCCTTTTTTTTTTTTTTTGGTCTTTTTCTTTTATCCTATGATCTTGTGATAAACACAGCTATGGGAAAATAAACACTAGTCATCTCTGAGCAAATGTCCAGCTGACTGAGAAGAGGTCAGGGTATACTTGGAGGGACACATTTTTTAAAATCATTGGCCAGTAGTCTGCTTTCATGGATGTTTATTATTTCTACACCTATGAAGACTGGACTCTAATGCTCCGTTTTTTCTCCCAACTTGTATTTTATGATGGTAGTAAGAATTCAAAAGCAAGAAAATATATTAAAGTGATATAGAATTGATGAAAAATAGGTTTGTTGGGTTTTTTCCCCTCTTTTAAAGTGTATCGATGTTTCTGCTTTTCTGCATTAGGGAGCTGTGTTTTGTGTGCTCATGGATTTGGTAATAAAACTGGAGAGTTCTGATACTGAAGTGTAATAAGGGTAAAATGGGATTAGAGCAGACAAAAGTGAGTTTAATTTTCTCATTTACAAAATATGAGCATTTCATACTGCCTCATTATGTGGTACATAATGTGAAATATAATTAATGTTGAATTACAATAGAAGTGCTATAAATGTACAAGGCACACATGACATCCACCAACACATCAAATAATTTTTTTTTTGAGAATAGGCTAGCAATTAGAATGGATGCCAAATGGATTTGTAATGCAGGGGGACATTAAATGCAGTCTTACCCCACTTATTGTCACAGCAATTACATGGACTTGTTTTTATTCTAATGATGGTATTTTATAAGAAGTGCATATACTTTGATCTGAATTTTGGCTGAAAGAACTTTTTTTGCCAAAGATCAGTGCCTTCATTCATGTTCTTAGCATGATACAGAACATGACAAACATACATTGTATGAGACTGATGAGTGAATATTATTGGCATTTTAAATGTCAGCCTCAATGTATGTGAAAAGAAAGCATAGAACAACAGAAGAAGGTGTAGGGATATAGTATTTTATAATTGCAGTCAAGCTTTTGGAGTGATTACTCAAAAGTCTTTCCAATGTTAACATATTTTGGAACTCAGGTGACGAGTACTGTAAATCCCAAACCACATAGCACCCACCCCTCAAAAAATTTTAGGGTGTTTTTCCTTTCTTTTCAGGAAAAAAATGCTTTCAAATTAATTCTGTGAATATTTTATATATCTGTAAATACTCCTGTGAGAACATCCTTTATGCACTCTGTAAAGCACCCTACTATGTGAATTTTATTTGAAAGCTAATGGAAACTTTTGAAAAATATTTAAAAATTGTAAAGGCTCTTTTCTTTCAGCAAAGCTGGCTGGCAGTATCTTGTGGGAACCAAACGGTTTTGAGAGATGGAAACATTGTTCGTAAGCCTTGCCAAAGATATGGTATAGTAGGAGATAGAACTGATGATTTGAAGTTAATATCCTAAGAGTTTTGTATTCTTGTGAATAATATGAACACGTTGGCAAACTTTGAGTGTTTTTGTGGCCATCTTCCTGTTTCAATTTTTATAAGCTAGTAAAACTCTCTTTGCTATGTATAGTGCTCATTGGTATTATAAAAATATGGGTGTTTTCCCCCCCCAATTATAAAATAGATTAGTTTGTGAGGAACCGTACAAGATAAGGAACACCACCATATGAACAAACTATAATGACTTTACTGTGCAATCTCAATGTAAACAGAAGCAAAATGTTTCTACTTAGGGTAAGTTTATATGAGAGATGACCTTAGATATTATTGCCGTCAAATGAAATGGCAAAGAAAAATATCTGGATTCTGTTTCTTCTTTTCTGTTTCCTTTTCCTATTTGCCAAAATACAGATTTATTTAAATCATTTTTGCAGAACGTCGACCTATGTCTTTTTCTTACTTTTCTGTCAGCAATCTGGTTTTTTTTTTATAGCTTTCTTTATTTTTTTGTTCTAATCTTCCCACACATTCCACTCTGTCCTTTGAAAAGCTTAATGGCATTGCACTTTGCTGTTGATTGTTACTTTTACAGAAAGCTGTTTATTTCCTCTTGGTGCATTTTCAGCAAAAAAAACCTGTTCTTTTTTTGTTTGACTGTGACATTGCTTATTGTGTTTATTAAACAATCTATACTTGGATTTTCCCTTAATTTCAGAATGAAAAGTAAGACTCGAATTATTTCAAATAAATTCCTTTTACTTAAGAGAATCATTTATATATACATATACATACACCAATGACCATTCTTCTGCATTCATTTTTTTTATGACTACAGAGTCTAATTTTTGTGAGGAATATTTTCCCAAATGCAGGAATACATCAGACTGAATTAAGGCTTGCTCTTGTCTGAGTTTTTGGGCTTTTTTATTTTGAACTAGATAAATACAAGCTGTTTCACATGTAATTAGACTCATACGAGTAATTTTCTGGTGCTTATGTGTTGAGACAGCACCCACAGTTCTTGGTTGTATTTTTAGGCACTCTTTATAACTTTCAAGCTGATCATTACTGACCTTTTTTCAAGCTCATTTGCTGGAGTGTGGTCCTTTTTTTTTCTTAGGTTTTTTTTGGCATTGAATATTTAGGACTATTTAACCAACCCACACAATGCACACCTTGTTTGTACATATGGACATGGTGTTGTCCAGCCTTTTTAACATGGTAAAATGGATAATATATCAGTTAGGAGACTCCTTCATCCAAAAATATAATTGACCATTGACCGGCAGCATTGCTCTTTAGATCACGATAGTCTTCTGTTCCTCAGCAGAAATGACTGGGAAAGCCTGTGAGGTTTAGTGCTGACAATTGCAGGAAGCCTTGAAAGCCGTGAAAATTCACGTGTGCTACCAGAAAAGCTGTTCCCCCTCTGTCACTGTGAGGCCTGGCGGAGGACAGCAGGTTATGGGAATTTCAGTTGCAGTGCTCTGTCTTAGCTCCTAGCTAAGTAAGCTGTGGACGCTTTCCTGGTCGGATTACCACTTTGAGTTTTTTCCAGTTCAAAGCTATTTCTGTCTAATGATGGGTCAGCCCTGAAGGTAACTGTGTGGCCTGGGGACTCCTACTTTGTGTAGGTGCTCTTGTCATTAATGACATAGATGAAGGGATCGAGAGCACCCCCAGCAAGTTTGCAGATGACACTAAGCCAAAGGGTGTGGTTGACACTCCTGAAGGATGGAATGCTATCCAGAGGGATTTGGATGAGCTTGACTAGTGGGCCCATAGGAACTTCATGCAGTTTAGTAAGAGCAAGTGCAAGGTGCTGCACCTTGGTATCAACACAGGCTGGGGATGACCAGATGGAGAGCAGCCCTGGGGAGAAGGACTTGGGAGTGCTGGAGGATGAGAGGCTGGACATGAGCCAGCAATGTGCCCTCACAGCCCAGAAACCCAATTGTATCCTGAGCCGCAACAAACAGAGAGTGGCCAGCAGGGTGAGGGAGGGGATTCTGCTGCTCTGCTCTGGTGACACCCCACCTGGAGTGATGCATCCAGCTCTGAGGTCCCCAGCACAGGAAGGACTTGGACCTGTTGAAGGTCCACAAGGAAGTCCAGAGGAGGTCCACAAAAATGGTTAGTAGCACCTCTTCTATAAGGAAAAGAGAAGGGTTACAGGTACCTAATTGTGGCCTTCCAGTACCTAAAGAGTGCCTAAAAGAAAGATTGAGAGAAACTATTTACAAGGGCATGTAGTGATAGTGACAGGACAACGGGGAACGGCTTCAAACTGAAAGAGGGCAGGTTTAGATTAGATGCTAGAAAGAAGTGCTTTACTGTGAGGGGGGTGAGGCATTGGAACAGGTTGCCTTAGAGAAACTGTGGTTGTCTTATCCCTGTCAGTGTTCAAGGCCAGGATGGATGCAGCTCTGATCAACCTGATCTCATAGAAGGTGTCCCTGCCCATAGGCAGGGGGCTCAGAGCTAGATGATGTTTAAGTTCCCTTCCAACTCTGTCTGTTCTATGATTCTGTGATCAATCCCAAAGGGGTCTGATTTCCCATGGGGACTTCTGCTGAGGGTACCACATCAGTATCCAAAATCTCTGTACTCAGTCAGAGGTTTGAGAGGTGCAGTGCTGCAAGCGCCACACACGTGTTCAGAGCAAGCAGGAAGCATCCCCAAACTACAGCCAGTACTTTTTAGCTTTGTGTAGTTTTGTGGTATTTTAGAGTCTGACCCATTGGTTGTGGATTTTGGGGCTAACAATCTGAGAGTGGTCAATAGAAAGAAACACAGCAAAGTTTTTTGAGAGGAAGATTGGGTCTCTGAAGGAGACTTGCCAGTTGCTGCTCTGTAGGGAAAGAACTGAAAAAGAGAGCAGCTTTTCAGAAAAGGGCTGGTTACAGCTGGGGAGGGAGAAAAAACATCTACCTCTCAGGAACTGACCTCAGAGTGGAAGAAGGCTGGCGAAGGAGGAGAATCCAAGCAAAACTATGTTGACCCTGGCAGCTGAGAGTTAAGGAGAGCCTATTTAAAGAGAAGCATTCATTTTTCAGTTACTGCAAGCAAGGGGGATGTTGCAGAGAAGGTGTTTTATGTGGTCAGTTTAGCTGAGGTGGGATATATATCTGAACAGTTTTCAGTGTTTTTCTGCATCTGTGTGTGACTTGATGTAAACAATAACATTTAAATAATTCTCACTGCAGAGTCCTCCTGCTGGTTTGTATGATGTTCCAAACCATACTAATATCTTGTATTTAAAATAGAATGTAGCTAAGGTTATTCAGGTCATAAGGTAATGTAATATGCACAGATGTGAGTTAAACAGAAAGAGAATCTGGCAATTTATATTGTTGCAATCCCACATCCAGTATAGATTTGGGGATGGCCAGAATGTGGTTGGTTGGTCTTTTTTCACCACACACAGCAGCATCTGTGTTTATAACTGTGTTAGGAAATGATGAATATTCTTGCTTATGTTGAGGCCTGCTTGTGAGATCCTTATGGTTTCATTTCTCCTGATGACCATGAGCGCAATTTTGTTTTACCATGGAATTTAAGGTGTTAAAACTGACAGATGTTAAGGAACATGTCCTTCTGGTATATAGGGTAAAAATGAGGAACAAACTATTTGTAAAAGATTTCTGTGTGGCTCCTAAGTTTTTTTTTTTTTTTTTTTTTTTACTTAGTGGAAGAACATGACTTGAATGGCCTGGAGGAAAGTTCGCAGGCAGGAATGTATTTAAACATTCTGGGCACTGAACAAATTTGTGTTCTGTAATTAAGCTCTTGTCTTTTAGCTTAGCTTGTTGTTGCATGAGTGTCTGAGACATCCTGACCCTCTCTAAGAGGAAGTGCTGCTGCTTTGGGAACTGGCAGGTTTGCCCTTCAGGAGCAATAGGGAAAGAGACCTCCCCAGAGGTACTGGGGTGATACTAGAGAGGTGCCCTGGGGCAGTCATTGAGCTGTGATACATATGAGTGGGGAATTTTTCCAATTAGAAAGGCAAATTCTGGTTCAGAAATAATGACAAAATTTCAGGACCTGAGATAAAACAGGCCCTGTGAAACAGACCTGTGTTTGTGGCATAGCAAGTTCAGGCTCTGATCTTGGGTAGTAGTAGTATCAGTATTTTAGCTCTTGTTGTGCATATGCTCTGTGGAAGAGTCATGGTTGATGGTCAGGTACGTGGCAGTGTGGTTTTCATCCTTAGAGCATGGGTGTGGTCCCTGGAGCTCCGTCACACAAGCTCTTCACCTGCCTTCTGCCAGGTGGCTCCACAGTACTTCGGAAAGATTAACTTCAGTGGTACATGATGATGCCTCTATTATGTATAATAATGAGTTTGGGATTTCTTAAAAAGTGTTTTTCTTTCTGCCAACCACTTAAAACTTACCTCAAAGGGATTTTGATGAGCGTAGTTGCTGCAAGCACACGCTCCTCACCTGAACTGGAAAAAGCATTGTGGGTTTTGTGATTTTAAAAAAAATGTTAGGAAAATTAGAAGAGTACAGGGCTGGTCCAGAATTTACTGTAATGACACTTTTCTTACTTTATAGGCATAGACCAGGTCTGTTGTTTATCATCAAAAAGCACTATCTTCTTTTCCAAAGAAAGAGCCAAACAAAACCCTCCTCTGCCTCCTTCATTTCAAAGAACTAAATGAATCTGCATCTAGTAACTGGACAAAGTGATGGATGCCATATAATTGCAGCTTATGGCTGAGGTGTTTTTTAAGCTTTCTGTGTGTAACACGTACAGAAGAGATGAGGCATGCATTCTGCTTATGTGAAAGTGTATATATAAATACATGGGAATTGGTGCAATGCCGGACAGGGCCTCTAGAGCTCTCTGTTGCTGCATTTTTCTCTGGCAGGGGGTTGAACTGCTTTCAGAGAAGGGCAATACAAATGTGCTGGTGTTTTGTTGTTATTGTGGTGGTTTGCATTGGGTTTCTTTCCTGGTTTTTTGTTTGTTTGTTTGTTTGTTTGTTTTTAACCCCGAATGGTTTGTACACTACATGCCCAGAGGCACAGGGAGAGGTGAAGATAGTGTTGACTTTGAAAACTTGTCTCTGTAACGCAGCAGAATAGATAGGAACACTAACTCAACATTATGACAAATCCTACAAATAAAAGAACTAACTGGAGTCTACTGCAAAGGGAAACTGTTCAAAGTTCAGAACCAAATTAAGTTAAAAAAATCATAGAAAGTAAAAGGAAGGAAACTGGGGTAAATGCATAGCCTTTTGGGGTAAAAAAAAAAAAGTAAGATAAATGCTAACATACCAATGAAGAAAGTGTATCGATAAGAGTTGTTGTGACAACATCATCTCCCCCTTTCCCTAAAAAAAACATACAAAGGAAGCACTACTAGGAAGAAAAATAATTCACTCATCTTAGATGAAAGTGCATAAACAGCACAAACATAGTAAAACAAGAAATTGAAAAATGTATAGAACAAACACATAGGAAAAGTATATTATGTCTGCTGCAGACAAAATTGGAAGTTTCTATCTTAATTGTACACTATTCTGAAGGATGTACAATTATTGAAATGCTACAAATTGAGAGGGAACAATTGGTATCCAGTTCCAGGGGACATGTTTGCAGTCCACTCAAGCAATGGCTAGTTGTCACAAAACCTAATACAAGAAGACATTTTTATACCATATAATAAGCAAAGCCTGGCCAGTAGTGTGCAGATGTCACTGCAATTTTGGTTCTGAACATATTGAAAATATTTTTTTCCCTGCATGTCTCTTTGGAAAACTTTGGCCTTCCTCATGCTGTCTAATCACCATGGGAGTCAGAAGTCTTGATTAAGCTACAGCCCCTTTTATATGGCACAACAATCAAGCATTTGCTGGGAGGCCTCACTCAAATGTAGAAAGTGTTCTTCACTTCATCTTGCCTTGCCAATAAAGTATTGGCCTAATGGGAAAACTGCAGGACTCCTCTTTTTACTGTTGGCAAAGAGGTGATGGATTGAGTTGTGAGAGGCAAGTGCCTGATAGAATTTTAGTTTGTTTCTACATTTTAGTTGAAAATGGATGAAATGTGTTAAAAGAGCATAAGCTGCCAGCAGGGATTGTGTATTTCAGTAGGGCTTTACCAAGTGGGCAGCTGGAACATATTCCTTGTGTCACTTGGAGGTACCTGGCTGCTTTCTGGCCATCAGGTGGAACTCAAGCTGACCTGCTGTAGCTGGCTGCTGTCATCCCAGACTGGGAGAGAGGCTGTGGCACTGGGCTGCAGATATGTGATGAACAGCCTGCGGGCACAGGACCCTGGTTGGGGCGAGTCTGGCTTTTGAACCTTGCAATCAGCATGCAGTGTCTGTCAAGTCTGAAATACAAATACATATTGTGTTGGCAAGGCTGTTAGCCTAGCAGAAAGTCTCAGCAGTCTCTTTTAAAAGGACTGTATTTCCTCAATTTTCTTTTAAATCTAAACACTGAGGGAAAACATGAAGAGGCTTCTAACACCTTTACTTCTTTCAATCCTACAAAATGTAGCATTTTCAGGTCTTATAGCGGCAAAATGTAAGAATGGCACCACCTTCCCCCCTCCCCCCTTCCTCCCCCCAGTATGTTTTCTGTGCTGCATATCCTTTCTGTCTAGGCTGGAAAGAAAAATTTGAGATTTTTAGTATTTTTGATTCCAGTTCGTGCTCCAAAATATCTGTGCTTGAAAGCTTCTGTTTGGAATCTTAGATGGGCTTCTGGTTCTGCAAATGAGCAGAAAAGATTATGCCACTCAGAAAAGGGAAAATCTGGGAGCTTATCACGTCCTTGTCTAGAGCTGACTGTCACTTAAAAATCCAATTAAACTACATTACTTTCCCTGAACATAATTTCAGTGACTGTAGATGCCAAGTTTTGTTTAGATAGGAGATACTTCTCATCAGTGAGAACACTGTATTTTCCTTAGGGCTTGGCCCAGGAATGAATGGGTGTCTGTGGGGTGTCTTTTGTGTCCTAAACATAGGGCATCAGCAGAGAGGGGAAAATTTTCCAGCTAGCTTTTGGGAGCAGCAGCTGTTAGTCTTCCTGAAGCTTTAAACTATGTGCTAAGTGAGGAATAGTGTGATGCCATGGCAACCCTGCCTGGACAGCCCTTTTTATTTTTTTTGCCGTGCCACCCTTGCTAAGGAGGGACAGCTAAGATTGATCTCCTCTTAGGTCTGGAGTCATCCCATCTAGCTTCAGGCACGCATAAGTTCTGGCAGTTTAGCTGCAGAAGTGGTGCAGACCCTTCCAAGCAGTAATTCAAGCCACCAAAGCTCACCTAGAGATAGCTCCCTTTCCCTGTTTGACTGAGGAGAAAACCAGGCTTTGTTCTCTGGCTTGGGTGAGTCAGCAACATGCCTAAAGTAGGAGGGAACAAATCTGGGAGTTAGCTGGGGCACCACAGTGGTCACAGGTGACTGGGAAGAGTATGTGGAGTGGTGATCTCATGGACCTTCCCATCAGCATAGGGGATGGGTGCTGGACTGTCAGGCTTGCTTAGTAGCTCTCAGGTGACACTGTGGCCATGTCCTGCTGGTTGAATGTGTCTGTTCTTTTTGGTGTGGCCATGCCATGCCTCCTTGCCATCAGAAATAGACTGGTTCAGTCTGTTGTAAAACAGGTCATGTCCAGTGCCGCAGGTTGAGGAACAGACTGAAGCATGAGGGGATGTCTAGCTCCCAGTTACATCATTCCTTGTAAGGCCAGAGTTTCTGTGTGGTACTGAAGGTGAACCACAGAAAAACTGACAGCCTGGAGACAATGAACACAGAAATTTGTGAGACAAATCCCCAGAGTACTGTTAGTACTGTCACCAGGGTTTCTGCTCTCCTGTCCATCTGATTTTCTGTTACATGTTTGAAGAGAACTCTATGCTTTGGCTCAAATCTTTTCTTTCTCAGACCAAGGATATAATATTTAAGAAGCAGTTAAAGGTTCAGATGGATCCATGGTTGCACTTGTGTTCTGGACCTCAATATCCTCTGTTAGAGGAGAGGTTTTTGTCTTTTTCAACTATGTTATTAAATACTACTATTTTAGTGTCTTGTTCAGTAAGCATAATATTTTATTAAAACATGATTGTGAGCATGGAATACTATTTTTTTGGGAAGTACATGACTATTCATTTGGAACCAACTGAGGATGCTACTTTTTCTTTTTGCACTGAATACCTTGATCATTCTCCATCAGCCCGTAGTTAAAGTGTAGTTATTATGTCCCCATGAAGTTTTTTTTTTCCTAAAGTTGCTGATTATGTGCCCATCAGAATAATGGAAAGAGTAATTATCTTTATAGAGCTTAGTGACATTGAAACCTCTATTATTCTGTGATTGGAGCTGCATAATTAGAGATAATTGCTGCAACTGTATTGTCTGTTCAAATATAGCTCTACAATAATTACCTTATTTTAATTAAATATGTTTGGGATTTAAGTGGATCTCTCTTCATTTATTCTACTAAACAGAAACTTCATTTAGGTATAAAAATGCTTTATGTTGCAAACTAACCACTGATTTAACGCATCATCTATTGATTTCACCTAACGTGATTTTACTTGTTTTGTTTGAAAATCACTCAAATCCAGCTAATTAAATATTAAAAAAAAGGGCATCTCTGTGTCCCAAGGCTGGAGTTCTGAGTAAAAATCCCCAAAACTTCTTGTTGTAGAGCTGTAAGACACTCTCTTAAAACTTCAACTTTCTGGAAAAAAACAGTACATTTTCCATGTGTGACCAAAAACTTTAGTGAACCTCAGCACTTTAGTTTTTGAAAAATTATTATTGTATTGTCTTCCTCTAATCAGATTCTAAGAAGCCGGATGCTTTGTTTCAGAAAGTAAAGTTGGCCCAGATTTAGCATCCATTGAAGACATGCTCTGTGCTTTATCATCTCAGACTGCTGCTTACCTTACTGCTAGGGAGGGTTTGTGGGCTGATGGTCTTTCTTCATCCCCTCACATGGGCTTGTGGAGGGCTCCTTTTATCAGCTTCTTTGTGCTTGATCTGAGAAGGTGTTGGGCTGCTCACTTGTGGCTAATAGCCCCTCTCCCCACCTTTGCACAGAAATGTCATTCAAGAACAAAATTTACTGCATACTACATACAGGTATGGCAAGTGGAAAAGTGTACACAATGACTCTAAATGAAGCTAATGAGATGTGTGAAGGATATCCTTGGGTATCCTGAGAGGCCTGCCCTTAAGATGTGACACTTTGCACTGACTTTAAGTTAGCCTTAATTAAATGCAGCTCCTTTTAGAGCTTTTGTAATACCTTCAGCTGAACGGAGTTGTTCAGGTCACAGCTGAGCAGCGAAGGTCAGTGCAAACATTATTTGCTGGTACTAAGATTGCTTAGTGTGGCCTAAAAAAAAATTGAGGTCTCTGTTATTTTTTCTGGGATATTTGAATCACTGCTGATTGAAACTGGTCAGTGTTTATCAGGTGGTCAGGCAAACCCAGCACAGTTCCTTGCTATGAATGACAGCAGAGCTAATGATACTTTGGGTGTTTCAAGTTTATCTCCTCTTTATTTCAGCGTTTACAAGACCAACTCAGGATTCATGCAAGATGCAGGAGATGTAACTTTTAGCAAAAAAAGAGCAGGAAGTAGCAGGGAACAAAATCAATAGTAAACCTTCCACATAAGTACTGATGTATGACCTTGTCTAATTTACTTTGGCTTTACTGACAGCTTGAATGCACTGCACTGTGAGTGGACTGTTCCATCTCATTCTACAGTGCATTAAAGCAATAGTATTACACATACTCAGGCTGAATATTTAGATATAGTGAGTGGTCTTACACTGAGCAACAGAAGGTCCTCAGTTCTGAATGATCATGTAGTCAAAGAGAAGAAAATTGAGTACTATAATGGTATAGAGAATGTAGTTTTACTAATAAATTATAAAGCTTCATATCTTGGATACTGATGTCTTATATAGAGATAACACTCATTAGATTCTAGTTGCACACACAGTGGTGCAAACATTTAATTCATATGTTTACCACACAGGCCTAAGTATGTGAGCTATAAAAATTATAAAGAGGCCATCTGAGAATTGAAGATTTTATTTCAGAATTTTGTACGTGAACAGATTCATAATGCATATAAGCAAAATACTTGGAAAGTAGTGATTTTACTTCAAGTAATTTCACATATATTGTATTTCTATTCAGGCTTAATTTGCCAATGCAGATGGAAGGAGTATTTAAAAATGAGAAGATGAGTGCAACAATTATATTTGATTCTTAAGGATCTTTTCTTTGGTGTTTGTCTGTAATTGGGAAAGATGAGTGTCATAATTATGTTTGATTCCTGGGTTTGTTGTAAGATAATTGCATTCAACAGAATACTATTTTGATGTGGGCTTCCTCATTATTACTCCAATGTGGAAGATATAGGGGTACTTAGCCTTATGTGCATAATTATATAAATGATTAGGCTAAATTTTAATAGGGGCAATTGTCAGGGATTTTTTGTTGTTGACTTTTTTTGGTTTAGTTTTTCTTTTTTTTTTTTGTGTGTGTTTTGGTGAGGATTTTTTTTTTAATATTCCTATTTTTGCAAAGATTTATTTTTTCCCTTCACCTTCAGCCCTGAATCACATGTGATGACCTGGTCTTCTTTGATTCAAAAGGGTTACCACAGAGAAGGGCAGTATGATATGTATTTCAGAAAAATGAAACAGGAAGTCTTGATTCCCTGTAATTTCTTGTAATTTTTTTTACCACTCAGACCATTTCTGGTGATGTCATTTTTGCCATGAATAGAATTCTTTGGAGGGTTGAAGGTGAGAAAAGATTGGCTCACAGGAGGGTTTTCCTTCAGATTTCTTTCGTTGATGAATGACCGCATAATAACATGTTCTTAGAATCCACTGTTGTCTTCAGACAGTCATGAACAATTTGGAAGAAAGTGCCACTTTGTAATTTCTGAGAGCAGGAAAACCTGGATTTCCTTCAAGATGACACTATAAGGAATTGCTCAGTTCTGGGTAATGTCCGATGTGGAATTTTCCTGGATTTTCCTTCTCCTGGTGGGGGACCGTAAGTAATAAAATCAACGCTGATATCTAGAAAGTATGTCTATGACGTTTTGTGACAAATTACTGGCTTGAGTTAGTGGGTTGTGCCTTCCCAGTGGCAAATTACTGGTTAGTAACCAAGAAAGGGAAATAATGACAGTTTCCCTCAAGGTAGTGTGCTACTGAAAGTCGCATTTCACTCAAGGAGATTGTTATAGCTGGAACTTGTTTGTTGTTTGAAGAAATATAATTTATATTCATTGTTTTGCTTTAGGTTTTTGCATCCAAATTCCTGGATTGTAATAGACAATGCTATCAACTATCATTCTGCTTTAATTTACAGTGACTTCAATGTCATTTTGAGTGTTAACATATCTGTTTACACCAGAAAACGTGACTAAATATTAAAATTTCTTGCAAGATACAGTACTCTCAGGGTTCTTTCTCTGACGGGTGCTATCTTGGATAAGACTTTTCATGCATAATCTCTCAAATACTTTACTACTGCATTACTATAGTGATATGGTTTTCTATAATATTAAATGAAGTTAGGAGAGATTAAATGATCATAAAAGTACACAGAATTGGAGTGTGAAAGTAATGGCTGCATCCTGTTATGAAAAAGGAAATGTGGCCAGCAGAAAAAAACCAGTGAAATGTGGGAATTCAATGACTGAATTTTAAGATGAAAGGCTCATAGAATTGCCCTGATCTGCCATCTTTATACCCTCCTCATAGTTCTTGGGGGCTGCTGTTATGACTCTCCCAACCCTTCCCTTCTCTGGGCTCATCAAACCCAGATTCCTCAGCTTCTGTTCATAGGTCAAATGTTTGTCCTGACCATACCAGTGACCTTCTGCTGAACTTCCCCCAGTTTTTCCTTTGCATTGGAATACCCCCAAAAAACGAAGCATCCAAATGTTGGATTGCATATGTTGTTCCTGGCTCTATACACCAGAGGTTCATCTGAGCTAAATTTTAATGGAATAGGCTGGGGTAAGGGTTTAATTAGATTGCTGTACAAAACTGAATATTTTCTATTTATTTGTGAGGAGGATGCAAGCTTTTTCCTTACCAAGGGTATGAGAATGAGAACTTCACAGGTGCCTACATCAAAAAACAAGCAGAGAAGGAAGACCCTGAGGTCCTATGATTCAGCAGTGGGAGTGTCTTCTGCCTTCTTTTTCGTAATGATATGAGGAAAACAATAATGAGAAATGGAAACACATTAATTAGACTGAGAGGAAAGTAATCACAACGTTTTGTGATTTTCACCCTCTGCAGGTATAGTAGTGAGTCTTCACACCACTGAAGCATTTTCTGTTGGGTGGAGCTCTTGTTTGTAAGGAGAGGTAGAAGGGACCCTAAGAATTGATTTAAAATAAGACTGGGCTGTTGGACAGACTCTAGTCTCACCCCTTAAGCGTTGCCTATCAGTTTATTGAAAATTTAATATAGCATTGAGAGACAAAAAAATCCTTTAGATGTAGTTGGGAAAATACATCCATTTGATATAAAAATGTTACACAAACATTTT
The DNA here is from genome assembly GCF_009650955.1 of Corvus moneduloides. Taxonomy (NCBI): domain Eukaryota; kingdom Metazoa; phylum Chordata; class Aves; order Passeriformes; family Corvidae; genus Corvus; species Corvus moneduloides. The sequence goes on along the minus strand of NC_045478.1, from coordinate 86,956,562 downwards.
TTTTCTATTTATTTTAACTTAGCTTCTCTCTAGTTAGAAAAACCTAGTATGTTCAAACTTAGAATTTGTTAGTAGTAGGTTTATTTAGAGGTAGACTGTTTTTCTTAACCTCTTCCCATTTCCCCTTTAATTAGCATGATCTGCAGGTTTCAGCCACCCAACTGTGCAGATTATAGTATCTAGTAACTTTTCAGGCAGCTCTGCTGTGTTGTCTTTGGCTTCCCTTAGGGTCTAACATATGGTTTGTTAGGATTAGTCAGGTATTTAAGAAACTTTTCAACGGGTTTCAGAAAGAGAAACTTAGCATGGGGAAAAAGTTAAAACTATTGCCTGCAGACCAGACATATTTGCAAATGGAATACTGTGCTGTACGAGATGGTGTGAAAACCTCTGGAAATGCTGTGACCTTGGTCATGGTGGTGTGAGTGCATACATTCCTCTGACTCACTCATGCTGAAAAGCTATGATTTTTCTAATGAACCAAATCCTTCCCATGCTTGCAATTAGTGTTTATTCACTTCAAATAGTGTTTGTCCCCTTCAAAATCACACAATGTGGTATTATTCTATTAGCGGTAAAATACGTGACGCCAGGCTGTTGAGTTGAAGCGAGTAATATGGTGAACATTTCTTTTTGATGCTATACTCTTGGGTTTCTAATGACAGGAGCCAAGAAAGCAACCAGGGGACAGATTTTGGAGAATAAAAATCTGTGGAGAAACAAGACTCTCATGTTAAGTTGGTGCTATAATGACAAGCCGTACCCAAAGCTCTAGCTCCTGGAAAACAGTCTTTGTGGGGTTTAAGGTAGAGTTTGAGGCTTCCATCAAACAGATCTTGTTTCTCTCATCTCAATTGGATCACCAGCTTATTCCTCCCTCCAGTTCATTTCTGTACTTTATTTATCGTCCCTGGTTCAACTGAAAATGGTATTAGCGAAAGTCAGCTTTGCATTTCTTTCTGTTTCCAGAAATTGAGAGTTGGGTAGGAGAAGCAGAAAGTGTTCTCTAAACTGGCCCTGTGGTTTGGGTCCAGTGAAATGTACTTTGGGACAGTGCCAGTAGCTGCTTTTCACACTGCTTTTTTCTATTTACTGCTGTTTGTTGTGCTTGGCCCACAATGATTTCACTCTACTTTTGACTGCAGAATGGAGTGGTTTCATGAGGGTCTTCTACGATGTCTCCCAAGACATTACAAATACATAGATAATACAAAATTGTCTAATTTCATGCCCCAGAAGATTTGAGAATTGAGCAATAAACATATAATTAAAATAGTTAAACATGGTGGATTTTTTTTCTAGAGTTTTTATTATGTTGAAGAGTGACAATAAATTCCAGTGTTTCTACTCCCCATCCAGCATTTCAAAATGTTTCAGTAAAAAATGCTGAAATTATTTTGCAAACCATAGTGCTATGAGGAAGAAAAGCAATAAGAAGATGATGGAGAAATACAGTTGTCTTATTTAATTTCTTCAGAATTTCTCATTCTGTGGTTTTCATTGTCTATTTAGATGCTAATGTTTATGGAATACAGAGTGTTTTGTGGTGCTAATACCAGCAACCTCAGGATTAAATTCACATCAACATTATATAAACTGAAAACGAGGGAAAGTGAAGAGCATGTGTGGAAACAACAAAAGAAATCTTGGCTTCAATATTGGCAGCACTGGTGGAAAAATAGCCCATTATTCTCAAACAAGCAGTAAATGAAAATGCAGAATTTTTTATGATAGACATGCCAGATAATATTCTTAAAGTGCAACCCCAAGTCTCAGATAATGAGATTTGGTCGTTAAGCAAGGAATTCTGAAAACTTTATCCTTAAAAAATTTTAAAATTCCTGGAACTAAGAACACAGGGACAAGTTCAGAGGAAATGACAAGGACAAAAAATCCCACAGTGGAGTGTAAGCAGAACAGCAAGTAGAATAGCTGAAAAATGAAGAGACATCTCTGGCTAGAATTTTTTTTCTGTAATGATTTCTCAATCGTAAAATACAGTTCCTCAGTTTCAATTTTAGTCAACAGATTTAAAAAGGAGTGTTTTCACTTTATTTGATCCAAATTTAACTACGCAATTGAGTTGAATGTTTTTAATAAGTAAAGTAAAGCACAGCTGTCTATCGGTTGCACTTTTCTTTGACATCCTGATCTCATGGGTTCCCTGATGGGCTGTGCTTACTGTCATGATACTTATGACATGGCAATTGTGGGTTTCTCATGCCTGTGTGCACAGTGTGGATGGATGGAGTCAACTATTTCAATGCTACGGAAAAAAGGATTTCCTGTCCCAGGCAGGGAAATGGGGTAAAAAGTGACACAGCTTTGCAGAGAGCACACTGGAAAGAACTGTCACTAATCTGCACCCATTCCTGGGGTTTTGAACCAAAATGCATCAGCTTAATTTTTTGAAAGTTACAGAAATGTAATTGCAGAATGAAATTTTGGCAATTTCATGCTTCCGTTCTTTAGATTTTTCTTTCTGATCTGAAACAGAATGCTGCTTTGAAACATTGTGACTGCACCCAGCTGCTTAAAGGACAAAACCCATGAAAATAAATTTAGAAATATGGCTGATCGACAGCATAAAAATGTCATGAACTGTTCACTGAGCTGAAAGTAAGACTCAGTGTATTTGTGCATCTCTGGTATTCACAGATCATGAGTACCCAGACAAGTGCAAAATTGTCTGATGTACACAGAGCCTGTCTATTGCAGCTTCTTGTATGAGATTTTCTGGAGCAAGAAGTAAAATTTGGTTTTTAATGAAATAATTATAATGAATTAAAACAATGTTGTGAAGTGAAGCCATCTAGTCAGCAGTCAGGAACAACAGCATATGATCGAAATGATGTGCCCCAGGACTTCATGTGTCACATGAACTATCCTCCTAATTGTTTGCATAAGTCTTCAAAAAACTCTCCATTGAAGATACACTAGTGTGAACTGTAATTGCAGTTTGTTGATATGGAATTTACAAAAAAACCAAATAGGTAAATGTCTGAATAAATTATTCTCAGTGATTATTTATTCTTCTTGTCAAACACACTGCAAAAGAAACTTTGAAGGAGACTTTAGTGGAGAATTTTACTTTCATCTAACATTGATAAAATGGATTTCTTTGTGTTTCTAAATGGAAAAAAAAATACACCTTTTCATAACAGGTTTTCATGGTCTCTGAAATTACTGTTCTATGATAGTAATGCATTGCTGACAGAAAATTTAGTAATGTGAACCTATTAATCCAATTAGGGGGAAAATCCACACTGCTTTTATCCTCAACAAAGTATAAGCAGATATAATATTTGCATGCAGGTTGTTATGTACAAATACAGACAAATATGTTACAGAAGAAGGAAATCACTGCATTTTCTATGTCAAACTTATTCTCTGGCTATACTTTTATTCCTGTGGAGTGGGTTTTTTTTGGGTTTTTTTTGTTTTTTTTTCCCTCCAATTTCTATTTAAGATGTTGAAAGGGTTCATATCTTTTTGATGCTCATCTAGGAACTAATAAGCCGAGAGGTGTTATAAAAAGTGTTAATACATTAGTAGAATTACACTGATCTCAAAAGCTATAATGTAAACGAGAGCTGTATAAGAAGAGGCTTCTGGATTTTCAATTACTATTCCTCATATGCTCATCAGGGAAGTTATTCTATTTTTTAAAAATAGGGGTTTAAAACAGGGGGCAAATATGCTATTCTGAAAGTGTTATACATCTTTTGCTCATGCTGTTGTTTCTTTCTGTTTGTGTGCCAGAAAGTCAATATTTCTGATGATGGACCTTTTAGATTTCACATTTTCATCTTCCAGGGGTAGTTTTATATTTTTTGAAAACAGAAATAGAGTGTTTTCTGGGAGCTAGAAAATGCTAATAAATTTGTTCAAAACAACAAAGGATTTAATACAGATTTTTGACTTCCAAATTTCAGGGCTTTCAGGTTTATTTCTAAAACTAAAACCATACAATCTGGATAGTCAGGTTTGTTTGGTATAGAGTTGTAACCTGAAATTCTTTTTACTTTGTTAATTACAACAAGTTTTTATAGGGTTTCCAGACTTAATTATCTATTGTTGCTGGTATTTTCAGATAACAAATCTTATAATGCGCTGTTTTATAAGTGGTGGCATTAGAAATCCTTGTACAAAATTCTGTCTGGCAGATGTCATTGGTCTGGTTTTAGGCTGGATGAAGTTTATGTTGTCCTCTGGCATGGATATGTACATTTGGATTGTTCATTTTGAACAAATTACTTAGTTATTTTCAGGGTTGTTTCCAAAAGGGGCATCTAAGTATGCTCATTCTGTTCTGATGGGAGCTGCTGGTTCCAGCACCGGGGTTGTGATTTCAGAGGCTTGAGTAGGTTTGGGTTTAGAGAGGTCACTGTGAAACTGCTGCAGCACTCAGATACACCATAGGCTGTGGTATCAAGGGTCAGGGCTGCTGCTGTTGACTGAACACACCCATGTGACTGGTAAGGCAGGAGGATGGCTGATGCAGCATTAGAGTGGGTTGGTACCATGATTACAATTATTGAAGCCCCAGTGGTCTGGTTGCTGCTGTGCTTGGTGGGGTTGATGAGCTGGGTTTGTGGTCACTGTCTGTAGCTGCTGCACATGTTTGGTTCTGTGTGCAGGGGAAAAAAAAAAAAAGAAAGTGAACTTGTTTCTCAAGTAAGCCAACAAAGTAGATACAAGCTTGCTTTCTTCAGAGTATGACAAGGATACTGATGTGTGATAAAAATTTCAGGCTGAGCGCTGAGCTCCTAATTGGACCTCTAGCCAATAAACCTTCTTAATTAACTAGACCTTCATGCAGCAAGGAGCTGAGCCGTGATGTAACCATTCTGCTAGTGCACTTGTCTAGAAATAGCCCCTGCACCAGTGCCTCCAAGTATTTGGGATGGACTCACCTTGTCGTTTTTTTTCCTCCTTTGTTTTAGGTTCAGAATATCCATTAGGTTCTATGCTTTCTCATTTGCAATGTCATGTTACAGACAAGTTTGTGTGCATTGTGAAATTCCAGTCTTAACAATGGCCAGATAGCCATGCACATGTTTTATGTTAGAGGATTTATAGCAATTTTCTATTTCATGATTAAATATTCCACTTTTCTTGATGTAAGACACATGAAGAGAGGATGATATAGGAAATCTGTCTAGTATCACTTATTTTGTGCACCTAATTTTATTACAATGTGTATGGACTCTTAGCAGGCTGATCCATGACTGAAGATTACCTTTCAATTTAGGTTTTTATGAACCAAGCTGCTTGCCTGCCTGTATCTTAGTGTGCTAACAAGATATACTCTTAACAACATTTATTTTTATGAACATCTGGAATTCTTTTCTGTTGGTATTTATTCTGTTGTGATGCATCTTTTTGCTAATACTTCTCTGTTCAGGACAGTGGAATGGCAAAAGTACTGATACAAACTGGTATTTGGGACTTGACCTTGCTTATATATCCTTTTAGAGCTTGAGTAAAAAATCTGCAGGCTCGTGAAGTAAAATCAGATCAAAAAACTACCAGGACCCCAGAAATGGGAAAACTCACACCGGAAGGCCTTGGAAGTTTCAGATCCCATTGCCTTTAGACTTTGATGCTGATGTGAGAATAAAGAAGCCAAATCCTGCTCTTGACCCTGAAATGTTGGATGAGTTTTGAGTATTCTCCCTTCCTGCCTGCTGTTTGCTGTGTCTGTTTAGAGTATAAACTTTTGGGGGGCAGGGTCAGGAGTATGTAAGGCAGGTCAGTGAGCATGGGAGATTAAGAATCTCTGCTGAAGATTCCAGGAGCTCTAAGGCTGTGGATTTCTATTAGGATTTGATCCAAATTAACAGACTGCTGTTACTGATCACTAACATATTATTTTCTTCTCTTCTCCTTGCTTTAGACTGTGCCATGTGCCACTTTTCTCAGCTTTGGCAGTATCTAATTACATGTTTAGAACTTGCTAAATTGGCGAAAAGTAGTCCAAGGAAGAAAGAAAAATAATATTTTTTAATGCCACTGTGACAGTGGTCTGGAAAGGCTTTTCTGAGGGATCACGGAGGTCTGAAAAAGAAGAAAACAACAGTGTTGATAAGAAAGGAAGACTAAAACCTGTTGTCAGCAGAAAACTCTTAGTTCTTACAACAATAAATTGTGTACTAGGGAATGGTGCATTCATGTTTCTCTCCATTTTAAGTAGCTTCATGCAGGTCTCTAGAACATTAACAGCATAAGGTAGTGGTCTAAACTCTGCTATTGACACACGAGACATTAGTGTGAATATATTTCAGCATTTGATAGTAGCAATGTAGCTCACTATTTTCCACATCCCTCGTACTTTCATCACTTCTTTGATCTGGAAAAGTGCAGAGCAACATGGGAAGTTATTAAGAAAACTCATATTCCAACAGTTTCTACTTCAATTAATCTGTTGCATTTTATTTTCTGCAGATTACTGGATGAGACACAGAAGGAAGGGAACATAAGGTTTTTTACAGATTATTAATATTTTACATCTTTTGAGTTGTTACTGGAGTTTGCAAATACAAGCAGGAACAGTAGAGCTTTTTAAAATATCCAGACTTGGAGTTTAGTGACCACTATCACCGACTCACATAACAATTCTATATGAGTCATGGAGAACCATATGGATATATTTCCCTTGACTGCAAAGTAAATCCAGTTTCTGGGAGCAGATGCTCCTTTGACGAGGCTCTGCCGACAGAGTGGCAGTTCAGTGGTGTTGTGGGCTAGCTGTATTCAAAAAGAAAGTCAGCAAACCCAGTGTGGCATCAAGAAAAAGACTGGTTTTTTACTAAGAAATCAAAGTAGTGAAAAACTACTTTGAAATCTTGCACAGACTGTGCAAATCCAAGGTGTGAGTATGTGGTATGATTAATTGATCTGAAGATGTATTTGGGCAAGTTCTAAACAAATGAAGTATAGATAGGGGATTCCTTCTCCCTGGATTAAATGTTCTGCAGATAAAGGTAATATAGCTATGCTTTTGATATTTGAAGAAATTCATTTAGCAAATCAGGAGAGAAGTATTGTGCCAATAGTGTCAAGGTTGGAGGAGTTTTTAAAAAATACACATCTGATCTTTTGCCTTCTAAACTCTTCTGCAAATTTTTGTTTTAAAACTTTAGCCTTTAATAAGTGGAGGAATGGAAAGTCATTGAAAGAAGTGGAAAAATGGGAAGGAAAAGTGTCCAGGAGAGGGGTAAAGAGCCAGTACTTTATTACATATCCTTGAGGTGTCATCACAAAGACAAATGAAACTGTCTTTTGACTGAAGTTTGACAAGTAATTTGGTCAGCATATGTACCACTGGAAACAGTAACACTATGCACTAAGAGCAAGTGTGTATTTTCAGTGTTAGCAATGTTAACCTGTTACTTGTAAACAGAACGAGGGAAGTCAGAGGACAAAATCTGTGTTAGAGAGCCACGGTGCCAGCAGGTTTGATATGAGTGGGACTCAAATGGTAGCAGCCTGTGCTCCCAGCACAGTCCCAGAAATGCACATAGCACAGTGCCAGCCAGGCAGTCTTTATGGTATTATTGAAATTTCTGCATTTCTCCTGTAGATAACACACTATTTCTTCTTGTCATTGTGAGGAAGGCAGATGCTGAAGCAGATATTATATTGGAACCTTATTTCCTGTGTTCTTCCAGTGTGCAGTGCAAGGTGAGCCTGCATACTTAACATGACAGTTGCCACCTTCAATTATTCTATTTTGCTGTTTTACCCTGAATAGGATTGCATTGTAACTCAGCCTCAGCATAGGGCAGGACAGCAGAGCTGAATGGGAGCTTGACAGTGTATACAGTTCTTGTTGGAAGATGCACACTTGACAAAATAAAAAGATTATGGGAGCTTGGTTTCCAAGTTCTCTGGTTTGAAAGTTTTACAGTTTTAAATTTAATCTAGATTTTTGTAGTTAGAAATATTTGTTAAATTGTACTGAAAAGGCTTAAAAAAATTCAGCGTTCTTTGTTTTTTTTCTGCACGCCATATGCGTGGGGTTTTATGATCTTCATCATGTATCTGGGCAGGAAAGCTTTGCCACATTGCTCCTCTAATATTCCATGCTCAAACACTAGAATCAGATTAACTAGGGACATAAAAACAGCTGAGGCACAGACAGGAGTCACAATTCTCAAACCTCAATGCAGCAAAGCTAAGCTAGTATGAGAGTAGGCAGAGACAAACAAAGCCTTAAATGTGTGAGGAATCCTGGTATAAGCAAGAAGCAGCACTTCTTTATGTTCCTGCAACTCCATTTGCTATGATGCCAACAGCTGCCTGTTATCTGGGAACTAGGCACTAGATCAGTGTTTAACCTATGAAGCTTCTGACAAATTAAATGCTCTCTAATCTGGTTTATTGTTTATGCCAATGTATTTAGCATTGAGCATGCTTTCCTCAAACAATTTGCAGGTGTTTCTTTGGGGGAAGATAGGTAGGCTGAGTAAATCCTCTTTGATGTTTTCCTGAAGAAGGTGCTGTTGGCATCCTGACTCTTTCTGGCTTAATCTCCACATGACTGCAGGGCTCTTTCTGTGAGGTAGTAGTTATCTTCTGCTAAGTCTCTATGGTAATGCTGTACATATGTAGAAATCAGTACTGCATGCTCCAGCATCAAAGGCAAAAGCTGATATCTCTGTGATGAGGTACTTGCTAATATGATACACATCTCTGATAATAGGTAGATGTAATGACAACCCCTAGAGATAATAAGTGGTAGAGTGGCACCACACTGATCTATTCCTATGCAGAAAATAGAGAAAGCATGGGAAATCAACACATTATTCTCACTAAAAAGCCCTCAACCTACGTTTGTACCATTTAAATAAGTGGCTCTTATAAAATAAGCAAGGCAGAAATATAAAGCAAAGGATAAAGAAGATGGGAAAATATAATAACTTCATGGTGACATTGTCCTAAAATCACATCTTATTAGTGCTTTGAAAACTTTGCTGTTTGGTGATGTCAGCAGGCTTACAGTGCAGTCACTGAGCCTGAAAGAAGCACATTGTCTTTGATTTGGAGAGGAAGTGTCATTTTGCAATTTCGGTCAAAGACAGAAATACAGTTTTTAAATTTCTTACTGAGTCAGTTCTATTTTCTCTTAATGAGTGCAGGTGAAATGAGTGGATGGAACCAATGAAATACTAAACCATTGCTGTTCCTAATCCTTTTGAGAACTGATTTCTGGATTTAGAACTATTATTAGAAAACCAATACTTTTTATTAGAAAAGTTTATATTACTGTACCTACCCACAGACACAGAGGAATGTTACACGTGCCACTCTTCTGGTATTTCTTGATTTATTTCAGTAGAAGTGGCTGACTTGTAAAGAAGAGTAATTCTGAAAATGTAATCAATTTTTTGTTATAATACATCCATAGCAAGATTGTGATTTAATAAAATATATTTCTAATCAAAACAGACTTGGTTTTTTTAATAACAAAACTTAATTTTTTTGTCTAACATTTTAGAGTTTGCTCTAAACATAGTCAATCTTCAGCAATATTTTTTAATGATTGTGCAAAATAAATCCCATAACAATGTATCTCTTAGATTGCATAAGTGTGCAAATACTTCTAGCTTTCAAAATTTGCAAATACAAGACTACACTAATCCTTTTGCCATTAAATTGTGTTAATCACGCTACTTGAAAATAACAATATTCAGAACAAATAAGCATTAAACCATTGGAAGTGTGAGTGATAAAATTTTAATTTGCTACACTGAAAGTTAAATTAGTTTAGTAAAAATTAGCACATATTTTTGTTCTCTTTAGACCATATAGTAAAAGAAATCAATTTTAAATTGTCTTTAAATGTTGGAACCCTGGCTTCAGAGAATTTAGGTTTCTGGGATATAGTAATATATACGTAACAGGATGGAGGATTTTGGGTGTAGGTTAGTTCTTCTTCTTCCTTCTTCTTCACAAGCCTGGGTGATCTGGTATTGGTTCAAAAAACCCGCAGCGAGGAACATGAATGATTAGTTACCGGATTAGAAGTAAAAATAAATTAGTTGGCATTCCATAATTGGACAGTTAGGGATTTAAAAGACCTTGGAAGGTAGAACTCTGGGGCCATTTCTACCTTGTTAATTCAGAGGCACGTTCTGTGCAGCTGCACCATAGATAAGAAATAATAAACATCTGAGTCCGAAGAAAAACTCCGCATCTGCTGCGTTTCAATCCAAACACTGAGTAAAAGAACCAAGAGACAGAGGCAGAGAACGATAAAAGGAACGGAACAAGAAAATTTAATATTTAAATTGTACATTCTTTACCTTCTCCACTAGTAAAACTACCTGTCTTTGCACTTCAATGCACCTTGAGTCACAGATTGTCATGGAAAAGAGAAGCTGAAGTAGAGAAAGATATGTTTTTACTGTAAGTGAAGAAGATATATTTGATCTGGAAGCTTTTATTGCATCATCTCTGATGTTGCTTTTGAGACTGGTGCTTATTACTAATTTCCATAATTTGGCTATGTTTGCCATAAACATTTACTTCTTTTTAAACTGAGAACATAATTTCTAACCCTTAGGAAGAAGTGACTAGCAGGTTTTGATTTCAAGAGGGCAGCAATGTTCGGTGTTCCCAGAGGGTGCTGAGGAAAGGTTCCCTGTCCCTGTAGAGTCCTGCAGGGACTGCTGGTAGGTGCTTTGGAGTTTAGGTCTGATAACTTGTCTCACTGTCCTCTACTGTATTGTGTCACGTGCTCAGGTTTAACATTATTTATTCCAGTTTCTACCTCTTATGTCTCTAAGAGTCACTGTCATTGACTACATCTGCTGCTCCTGAAGGGCTCCTGATGCGCAGTTGGAACTCTGTGGGTGAGAAGCAGATGGTGTCAATTGTGGTGAGTGTTATGTTGCCTCTTCTGCAGCCTCTGCTGTGGTGCAAAGAACAGAAAACCTGGTAGGACAAACAAGTGACTGCAGCCACCTCTGCCAGCTGCTGCTGAGCATGATGGTATTTAGAAGTCATTGGCCCTAAGAGCATTAACTGTCACTTAAAAGTCACACTGCCTCTTGATAACTAGCACCTGGAACCCTCTCTTCATTTGTCTGGGGATTTTACCTCACTATGGAAGCATTTAGAATTTTAAGGCACATGTCCAGTAAAGTCAAGATATAATAAGTTAGAGTGTGACCTAAAAGCATGTTAGCTGCAGTGCAGTCAGCTTAGTGTGGACCCTCTCATTCAGAAGCAAAGTACCCATACAGGAATCTAATGAGCTTTAGCTAATGTGCTTTCAATTTGCAGCAGTCATTAATTAGTCTTTCCATTTCCTGTGTCTCCTAATCAGTGCAGCCTTCAGATCTTATATATCCTTATGTATCTAGTGCATATTGTATGTTACCAGAAGGTTTTCAAGAAGAATACAGATCTGCATAGCCCCTTCCAACCATAGAAAAATATTGCTGTCTCCTCTTACGTGGGGTTTACTTTAAAATACAATTAGGTTCCCTCAGCGGCCCTGGTGTATGGTCTCTATTTACAGCTCTGGAAGTTGATTTAACCTCAGTTATTAATCTCAGCAGCTGTTTACGGCATTGTGTAGCAAAGCCATAAGAAATAAAGATTATCCCTTAAGTGTAAAGATATGCAGGATTCTCATAACACCCTAACCACAGGTATGCTATACTGCTGTGTAATAGACCCCACACTTAGAATAAAGTTTAAACTCTCTTTTCTCTACCACTATTTTTGTGGGATTTCTTTTTCTCTGAATTGCCAGAAAAGTCAAGGTGACCAGAGCTTTTCCTGATGGCTCAGAAATTTGGGCATAAAATTAAGATAAGCAAACTAACCCCTGCTTAAAATTGTCTGTGTTATAATGTTAACATCTTTTATAGTGGGGGGTGATGCTAATATTTGAGAGATAATAACAAACGCTTCTGTGACCATAAGTTTGTGACAATTTCAGTTCCATGGGTCAGAAGTCTGTGAAGCTTCTTTAGAAACTTCCCTTTATCTCATGGGTAAAGGTCCAGGGTTCAGCAGCACCTGAGCTAAGCTGGTGTCTTCTTTCAGGACACTTTACTCTATGTTGCTTATTTCCAAGAAGCCTGGGGGAACAGAATTACTTTTGAGTCCTCTGTGTATCTGTCAGATTCTGTTGAAATTTGGTAACAAAAAATAAATGGGGTTGGCAGCAGGTGTTATTGTATCAGTGAGAATTCTATCAGTATTGTTGGTTTTGCAGGAAACCACATCAAACTTACAAAATGCCAGAGTACAGATAACTCACTGTACTTTACAAACTGGCCAAGTGATGTAGAATGTACATTAAAAAAACTGTTAAAGGCAGCCCATAGACAACAAAGAGCAAAGCAAATGAAGAGCTATTGTGTAGTGGGTGAGGGAATTCAAAGAAAAAAATACAATAAGCATACAGTTTATACCCTGCTTGTATCAGATGATCTTTTAGAGAATTTTTTTCTATCCCTAAAATTATGCGGAAGTGTTGTTTAAATTAAACAAACACATTTAAACTTATAGTCAACTTTACCAGTCCACTTACATGGAAAAGGAAGAATGAATGAGGTTACAAATACCACCCTCAAAGCAAGAGTATTCAAGGTGCCTGGCTTTGAAGATATTTATATAGACATTATTATAATATATTGGCGTTTGGGTGAAAAAAAGAAGAAATCTCATCATAAATACATTACCTAATAATAAGATTAAAAGGAAGAGTAACCACATTTGAAAACCAAAGAATGTCTGGTAAAATTTCCTTTGTATTATTTTTCTGTTTGGCATGAATTAAATGTCTTTGCTTTTAGAAGTAGCTATTACAGCAGTACTGATGAATAGCAAATACCAGGCTGTTTTAAAAAGGCACTTGTGATGATTTTGGGATTTACAGACTGTGACCTTGTCTTTCTTTAGCGCACAGTAAATTGCTTGAAACTATACAGAAAAGGCTTTAATAGAAGACTTTGAATATAACAGATACAAATTAGAATGGTTTATATGTAAAGGAAAGTAAAACTTGTCAGATGGGCTATGGTTCCAAGTGCATTAAAAATACAGCATTGCTTTATTTTTATGTTTGAAGACTTTTAGAAAATTTTGTTGATGGCCTCTTTTGAGTTAGGAGGAGATGCTGTCAGGAATAAAAGAGACAGAAGTATCAGAAAGAGTCTGAAGTTCAGAAATATTCTGTGCTAGCTGCTAAATTCACTCTACAATCTCCCAAACTGCTGGGTTTCAGCAAGCAAGATGATGTCCCACTCAGTTGTCTTGCCTGGGCAAAAAGGACAGTTTGAGTGAGAAAGGTCTCATCACAGGCATAATGAAACTTAAATAATTGATTTCTTAACTTGGCCTCCTGAAATATGCTAGTGGGGTGGGAAGAGGTTTTCCCTAGGACTTATGATGGAGAAAGCTCTGTCTTGTCTGACCTTGGCTGAGAGATGTTAAAACACACTTTTTTTGCTGATTTAGCCTCCCACAGTCTGTGTTCAGCAGCTGTTGGAGGCTATGCGTGGCTATCCCACAATTTATATAATTACTTGACCTATCTCAGAGTCATATGAGCATAGGAATATAAAATAATTGACTGGAAACAAGGAACAAACCCCAATTTCTTATTCCAGTCATGTATTCCTTCTACCATCAGATACAATGATTTCTTCCTGCACTGTGGTGGCAGATGATTCCTTTTGTATTGCTTATGAACAACTCCACATGAGTATCTTTACAGGGATGGAAATCCTTTCTTTCCTAACCTCCAGAAAAATTGCACAAACCCTTTCTTCAGTTTAATTTGGAACGCCAGGGCTTTTTTTGCATTAATGTGTGGTCTTTCAGACATACAAAAGACCCTGGATGCCTTCTCTTCTGAGGTGTTCCTCTGCTCACTGATTATGCCTCTGTGTTTATTACACGGACTCATGTAGCAGTCTGGTCTAAGCCTGTTTCATACCAGATAGAAAAATCTGGAAGCAAAAGAAGAAGGTACCAACTCATGGTGTTCAACAGATTCTGAAGGGGGCCATTAATTCTGAAAGTTTCTGGCTAGATCAGAGAGTGTATTCCTGTCGCTTTTGAAGGCTGGATATTGTATAAGAAAATCATGAGGTTTATCACCAATATTTTCATAGTTCCCATTTCAAAGCTCAGTGCTCCAGTGTCTGGATTTATTCCAGATGCTGCCATCCTTACATAACACCAAGGCACTCTCTCTTTGATCTGAATGCTCGTTGGACTTTAATCTTTCTTTTCTGCCAGTCTCAATAGTTAAAACTCGACTCGTACCCATTGAACTACAGCGTGCTGCTGCCCATCAGTCAGCTAAGTCACCAGAGGCAGTACCAGAGCCAGAACACCCCACATATGAATGTGACAATCACGTTTTCCCAGCTCAGTATGCTCACACAGTGGGGCCTGGAACACAGCACATGGTGTGATTATGGGGATGGAATGTTTCTTTTGGGAACTCAAGGGACAGCGCCACTGACCACAGCAAGTGTATCTCCCTGGATATTGTACTGACTTTGATAATTACAAAACAAGATTGAGGATCTGAGCTGAAGTGACAAGAAAGCCAAAGACTACAGTGAACAATAGGATTGTTTTCTGTTCATAGAGGAGGCTCAGTTTTAAACTGCTACACAGGTCTATTTCCTACTTACTTATGGGATTTTCTGTGTGAAAATCTGGGATACTATTTTGCTAAAATTAGGCTAAGGCATTTCTGCTCGTGATGGGGAAGAAGATGACAAAGTGTATGACCAGCCAGCCAGGGAGGAGGAGCATGGGGCCTCACAGTGGTCAGCATCTCTCAACAGCAGTTCTCTGAGGCTCACCAGTGAAGCAATAAATGTTTTTTATTCTGCAGTGCTTCCTTCAGTGCTAAGCCTTCTGCATTTGCAGTGTATCTCTTCTCAGGTTAGAGATGTTGCAAAGGGAATGGCAGTCATTGCTCCTGTGGGAATGTCGACATCATGACAGACTATCTAGCAAAATTATGAATTGCTTGTGTATCCCCACCTCTGCTTACAGGCTACCTAGCTGTAGGTAACCCATGCTGAACATGAAACAAATCAGTTCCAAGTGTGGCTGTATTACCACAGGAAGCACTGTTGTGAGGCTTAGGTGTGGACTTGTGCTCATTGCAACTTGCAAAGCTACCCAGGTCACGCTAAGATGTATTTCTGGTGTCATTACCGTGTTGAGATACGAAGCGCATCTCCATAGTGCAAAGACAGTCCAAGGTTTTCTTCTGAAGCAGTGGTTCACACACAAAAAGAAAGTTTTTTCTTATCAAGGAGCCAACCACAAATATCTGTGTGAGGGGACATTGCCTGCATCCTCCAGTGAATACAAACAGTGGCAGGCAATGCAGAACTGGATCCCAAATGGCTTGCCCAAGGGGCCTGCTTGGCTAATTGGATGGAAATATGTAATCATATGCTTATGCCAGATCTGCATTACTTCTGTGGGTTTTTTACGATCTTCCAGTAGGGACATAGACAAAGACAGGAACTGAGGAACTGAAAATGCATCCTAGAGAACAGAGGTGGTCTTTTGTTTAGTCAATGGAAAGTTAGGTGTGTAAATGCAGAGGCTGGCAGTGTTGAATCTCTGCTACTGCAGATCCAGAATTGCATTTAATTTTTCTTTTCAGATCTTACATGCTCCAAAACTATTCCTTTTCTTCTGTAGGTGATTTTTTTTGACAGTCTGTCTGTATTCTCTCATCCTTAGTTTTGGCTGCCTCGCTCTGTCATTGTATTGGCTGACTATTGCAAATGAGGCACCAGGGTTTTTTACTGGAGAGCACTGTGTCTTTAAGCTTCTGAGAGCCAATATTTTCTGCTGGGGATTTTGTGCATAAATGGTATTTCTTGCATGCTCTTCAAGCTGTATACTCAGTCATTGAAATTATTTTTCATTGCTTCTGTTCTCTTGCCGGGAAAACCATAACAGATTGTCTTGCAAATACATCTTCATGTTAGCATTCAGATTTATGTGCAAGCATGCACACAGGCAGTAACATAAGCTTCTCCCAAATGTTACTGTGAGTAAAACTTCACCGTCAGCATGTTCACAAGCAACAAACACAGGTCATGAACATCAGTGAACTGAATAGCTTGCATTTGTCCAAATATTCTCAGATAGTTTCCCCAAAGTTTTTAAGCCACCATTGGCAACCCACAGCTTTTCACAAGGAATTACATTCAGATTTTACTTGTCCATTGTTACATACAGGGTATGCCTGATGTTTTTTAAAGCATGTGTTATCCAGAGAGCCTAGCTGTTGAATATGAAGTTTTCTAAGGTTATCGTTCAAAATTTTGTTTTTTAGCTTCCAAGAAGCAGAAAATCACAGATGAGAGACTGCTGTTCTGTCTACCTACCTCAACTTGAATTGGTCACTGGTATATGCTATGATTATCGTCTTGCCAAATAATGAGAAGTGGAGACAGTTGAGAACCGACTGACACTGCCTACCAGTTGTTAGTGTCATTTCTTCCATATGCCCAAAGGCATTATTTCTGAGTCTAACCAATGGTCATTTATATTTATAAAACTGCCTGTTTGTTAAACTGGGGAAAAAAAAAAAAGATGTCTGAAAACTGTTTTAATACAGTTTGGGATTCTGCCAGCAGGCAGCAAAGTCATTATTTCTGCTGCAATATAGGATGCACAAAGGGGCAATGGTCTTGGTGTTTCTTCCCTTTTTTTATAGGCTGTCCTATTTGGCATTACTGATAGAAATGACATAGACAACTTGGAAGGCTTTCCCTCTTTGTCCTCCAGATTTACAATACCTTTTTGCAGGCAGAACTCAAAGGCCTTTGGAAAGGGTGTCAGCATCATTAACTTCACTGCACAGTGAAAGTGCAGAGGCACAGCCATGCCCTCCTCTAGAGGGTATTTTGTTCAGTTATTCAGTGGAACAAAAAGCAGACTCTTGTGAAGGAAGATCAGTCTCTGCCTGATCTCATGAAACAGAAGAAGTGATTAAGTGGCATAGGTGATAGAGGAACAAGAAGATCCTGTAGATCTGCTGTAGAAGTGCTCAGTAGCTTAAGTGTGGGAATGGGTTAGCAGAGGACTCCACTTACTGCATCTGTACCTTCATATTTACTTTTTGTGTGTGCTGATGGAGAGATTTGTTTCTCCTCTTACTCAGCAACATGATTGCTCCCTCATTCCAACTGTTCTTTCAGTAAGAGATGATGAAAGAGAACACAAGGAATCCTTGCTAGCCCTCTCTGTTTGGGTGGTGCAAATCTAGATGCTGAGGTGCCAACAGACACTTCCGTGTCAGCACTCTTGTACAATGGGGTGGACAGGTGCTTTTTGGCCTCTTTCTTCTGACTTGGTGTACACTGTACAGTTTTCCACCAGGTAAAGCATTGTAGAGTTTTCTTCTCTGCATTGTGTCAGGAGTCTAAAACAGGCTTGATTCAAGACAAATGAGTTTGTAATGCTAAGCATAGCTGGGGACTTCTTTCCTGTAAACTGAAGAAAATTTGTAATAGGTGCCATGATAGCTGGCAAACAAGTGTTCTTTGATGAATGATACTGATTTTCAAGAAGATCTTTAAAGTTTGATTCTGTATTGTGCTCTGTTGCAATGTCATAGTGCTGGGCTTTCTGTGTTGCAGCTTATCACCACCCCAAGCCTTTATACGATTAAGAATTTCCTTTTAAAAGAAGTCTTGCATGAAAAATGATTTGAGTATTGCTGCTTAGGCCATCTGTAAACAGCACACTGAAATTTCCTGGAGTTAACAAATGGTAATTAGCTTCTACTACTATTTTAGACATACAAGTTTTTATAGTTTATAACCACAGTGGGTTCAGTTTTCATTTCAATATTAATAACCAATTATTGAAACATCTACTTAATAATTTTAAATGTCATTAACTTTATCAATGTGCTGCTGATGCAAATTCTGGCTTTAGATAGGGCCATTACTGTACTGTTGCCAACTGCTATAAGACACAAATTTCAAGGCTAGAAGAAATATATTAGAAACATGGTATGCAGATGGTGAGGCTCTCATGGTATTTTTGGGCCCAATTCATAAACTGCCTGAAAAAGAAATCTGAGTGTTGGGTATATTTAAGTGCACTCTAATTTGTGTATGTTCATGGGTAAATCCATATACTGATATTAATGTAAACAAATCTGCTAAATAATCCCAAGGATTAGTTAAATTCACATCTTTTAACAGAGTACAGCCTAAAATAGAAGATCAATTTTCTCCCTCTAACTTCTGATGTAATTTCTACGGAAATTTTCCCCTTCAGAAGTTGTACAACCTAAGCTTTTTGATATATGATGATGATTATAGCCTAGGTATATAGGATATGTTATTAATACTTTTTGTGGGGGGAGGGGGGTTTGTTTCTTTAGTTTTCTTTTTCCCTCACATTTTATCCTCTCTTTTCTCTCTAAAGTTTTAAAAAGTCCATCTCAGCTGTGTTGTGATCAGACATTTTCTTTCAATCTCTTCCAGTGAGATAGTTAAAAGATTTAGAAATTATTTTCCATGGTATGCTTTATACCTCCACTCCTTTTCAACAAGGTGAGTCAGTGAGGAGTGGTGCAAGCTAAGAAGTCTATCAGTTCAGGTCTCGGTCCTAAAGGTATCAGCTTGGGCTTATAAAAATGTAAGGTTCTTATTGTCAGAAGTTAAAATTTTTGACAAAAAATTCAAGAAGAATTTCTACATCAGTTTTCTTTACTTTTTTCCCTAATAAAGAGAGAAAATTTAAAAGAAATCTACTACTCCTCCAGGACTTCACCTGCATGCACAGTGGATGTTAACACTGTGCAATTACCTACTATGACACAACCAGTGCTGCAAGGCTTTATTTACCATGGTTGATGCACTGGTTGTGACAACTTTATTTTCCCCAATTATGCCTTCATGCATGAGGACGTGAGAATAGGGCTATAATATGCTTGATTTGCCGTTGTTTTTTGGAAGGATTTGGAAGAGATTTATAACCATGTAACTGCTTTTCAAAAGGTTAACATACTTAAATGCCTTTGAAACTCCACTGTTAAATCAGTAATAGATATTTGCATGACTCTTTCTTACAGTGAGAACTGGTCTTTCAGGTCACATGAGTGCTTTTGAAATTTTTAGCTTGTATCATTCTTAAAAATACTTACAGAAGAAGTTTTTAACTTAACCCCCCCGCCCATGACTGAGTTAAAAGTCCAGACAGGGTAGCTGGTTCAAAGCCTTGTTTCTGGTGGAAGGCTGGATGAACTCCATCAATATTAAGATTTTTGGCTTTGGCCTTGAAAGGCTGAATTTTCTTGGCATATCAAAACTATTTTTCTGCAGTGATATTGGCACTTTGATGCAAAATGTATATTGTGAGTGGCAGTTGATTTTGTGATGTTATAAGTATGCAGTAGGCGGAGATGTGCCAGGGAAAGGCTGCTAGTAGTAATCCAGTGGAGAAAAAAATCTGGTAGCAAAGTGCATAACAATTTTGTTTTACGTGATTTAAACCTAAAGGGCCATGCACTTAACATTTACAATGAAGAATATGTATTTTTAATTTTCTCTTCTGCTTGGTAAGACAGTGGCACAAATGTCATATAAGGCATAATTCCTGTGAAACTAAGAGAATGAGTTTATAGAAGTTATTTCCCTAGAACTATAGAAATAACAGAGAAGAAGGGACATATATTAAATCCATAGGCTTTTCACGGTGCTACAGAAAGTGGATCTTTAGCTCTTTCCATCGTGGAATGGGAATGGAAAGAAGCATCTGCCAGCCCATGAGAAAGGGTAAAGGTTCAGTTACTACAGTGGTCAATGTGCTGTCACAGGACTGTACTCAGGTCATCCTGGGAACACTAATGTATAACCGTGTTATTATGGCAACTAATGCAAATGTTGAATAGCAAACAACTAAAGGACTGTTTTCTCAGTAGAGACCTGCCTCTACTGGAGACACTGGAGGTTCTGTGCCATATGGAATATTTTTAAGAAGCATGGAATAGGGATAGTCAGTCTAGATAATAAACTGACAGTGAAGATGTGCACAAATATCTCACAGTGTCAACTGTAGAATGAATAATGATGAGGCCTAATAATAGTGATGGTTGTATGAAAACTGTCAAGTTATGGTTTCAGTAGCAGACAAAAGGGCAAACTGAATGTGAAGAATTACGAAAAGAATAAAAAGGAAAGCAATAATTATGCCATTTTCTAAATCTGTGGAGCACTCACACCTTGAGTTCTATGAACTAAGGCTGCAAAAAATGTACAGAGAAGAGAACATGATCAAAGGTATGGTATTATTTTTGTATAGGAAAGGACCACATAGACTATTACTCACTGAGATTAGTGAGGAGTGATGGAGATCTGTACTTATATCTTTACAAAGACAAGACGAATATAGGTGCCTGTGCAGTTTTTCCTTAAAACAAACAAAACTCCCAAAGCATTAAGAGAATATTTAGTTCATTGGGTACTAGTTCAAAACCTGAATGATAGGAAGATGATTTTTCATCAAATATATGACTAAACTGTAGAATACATTATTGCAAAAAACTGTGGATGCCAGGTCTTGGGATGACTTCAAAAACTAATGGGACAAATTCATGCATGAGAGATGCTCTTTATGAGAAATTAAATGCGGAGATGCCACTGCCATCAGAGAAGCTCCACAGCTGAGCTGTAGATGGCCAGAAGCTGTGAGAGCATGGTGAGGCAGCAGCACTGCTCTTACATTCTTTCCTAACCATCCACTTTTAGCCACTGCCAGAAGCAAGATTATGGTGTTGGTTGTTTTCTCAGTCTGGTGCTGTCAGGTTAGTCTTAGCATGTGCTGCTCCGATACGCAGAGACTCAGTTCAGGGCAGCAATGTGGACACTGTGCCATGGAGCAGAGAGATAAGAGGCACTGTCCTGTAATTATGATTTGTTATTGCGGTAGGTTTTACAGTTGAGCAACTAAAATGATGAAGTAGAAAGAGGGAACATTTTGGATGATGAGGTTGGATTAATGACTATGGGATGTTGCAGTTAAAAGCATAAAGGAACTTCATAATGGTCTGTGGACTGTAGTCTCTGCTGCTGGTGGTACCCTAATTCAGAAGTTGAGGAAACAGTGGTGATGTACTTGAGTTGAAGATAAAGTTCCCACAAATGCGGTGTAAAGAATGGTACAGAAAAGGAAATTTTAGTTTGGTTAAGGAGAATCAGTAGAAATAAAAGGTCTGATGGGAAAAATAGCATACAAACAAGGAAATTAAAAGACCATTGATAATGCACAGGGGAATTGAAAAAGACTTCAGAGGCAGTTCGTAATTCTGGCATTAATTTATTAACTTTTGCCTATTTATCTGTGTGACCTTAATGTACCTTTAAGGTAGAGTTTTGTTTCCTGGCAATGAAAATTCATTTTACTGAATGTAATCCTTCTCTGATTAAATTTCAAGTTTTAGGTTAATAAGCAGAATTTGGCAATTAGATTTTTTTCAGATAAAAAAAGGAACCAAGAACCCCATGAAGAAAAAGGAAAGTAGGAGAAAAATGTATTTAAAAATATGGACATGAAGCTCTGGAAAAATTAGTGTTAAAATTTTCTGTGTTCAAGTATCATCAGTCAGGGAAGCACGACAAGTTGGGATGGACATGAAAAAAGCCTTTTTTTTTTTTTTACTGATACGATTTCCTGTCAGTCTTCCCAGTACTCTAAACTTGGTGGTAGAGTATGTGGGAATGAGAACTACCTGCAGGGATGCTGGCAGGGCCCAGCTTTGGCAAATGGACAGCCAGGAAGCACCTGTAGAAGTAATTTGTCTGTTTGTTTTTTATTTTTCACATACCTTTAGCAACTTCATAATATTTCCTTTGCATCAGAACAGAATTGCTAAAATATGCTGGTTTGAGGATTTTTTTTCCTTTATCAAAGAACAAGGTATTTTTCCTTGTGATGACTTTTTCTGACATTGAATAACTGGCGGGCAGGTGGCTTGGGCATAATAGCGTTTGCCTGGCAGAAGATGGAAGCCAGACTGCTGTTCTCTGGCCACATTCTGCCTGGTTAATTGACCCACTGTCAAAATATTTGCTTGCTTTCTTGGATAAAGAAAAGGAAAAAAGTAAAGAGAAGCCAGGATAGAGGAATAAAATAGGTTTAGCCCATCAGTTTTTTCCACTTTTTAAGCAGTGTGCACAAGGAAACAAATTTGAATCTTAAATGATTTTTCTTTGCCAGACAGCCCATATCAAGATCATATATTGATTACAGCTTGCCTTTTTGTGCTCTGATGCTTTTATTGACTTTTCTCTTCATTGCCCTCTATTGCAGTACCAAAGTGATTGGATCAGTATATCTTCCCTTTGGGATTACATGAGAAATCTCAGATTCCTTACAGATGCATATATTAGGTCTCCAAATATTCAGTGTTCATGTAGAATGAACAAGAAATAAAAAATTTTTAAAGGCGAAGGTGAAAGACACTCTGATGAAAATGCTTTTTTTGTCCCTATCGAAAGATCTGGAGATCTGTGAAGAAAAGCAGGAAGCTCTGTTTACAGCAGACTTTTCCTCAGAATAGAAATATGGCAGGACATCTTAATGTCCATGGATTTTCTGTTAATCTGTGCAAGTCTGATGAGGTGTGCTAGTGTTACCTTTTTTTCCCCCTTTGTTTCCTTAATTTGGTAGAGAAACGTCGCTGGGTTGATTCTCTTTTATATTTGGGCTCCCACACACCAGAACAGAGGAGAATGTTGCATTTTCATGTCCCTCCATATTACCAGGGAGGGGGTGATTTCTCTAAGGACAGCAGGTATGAACTTCTGAACACCTCAAGTTGTGTGCTTAGTAGAAGCTGCATTTACTCAGGACTTTAGCTTTTCTGTCTTACCTTTTCCCATCAAAGGAAAGAAGTGCTGGTCTTGTAGGTAATGAAAGTTACAGAAATTTCACAGACAGTGGTACAGCCTTTGTTTTATTGGTAGCTGGGTGAACATTAATACAATGTCATGTTTTGAAGGGAAAGAGGAGGGAGGGGGCATGAGATGTGCCGGTCTGGTGAACACAGGCCTTTGGGATGCTGCTGAGGACGCGACGTTTCTAGGTTAAAAACCACTCTGGTTTTCTTCAGTGTAAGCTAATACTTGCCTCCTTTAGTCTTAGGTAAGCCAGTTATAAATCTTCTCCACTTTAGTATGTCAGCACTTCTCAGTTCTTAATATTTTTGCTTCACACAGTTTCTGTGAGGTAGGTAAGCATGAGTCTATAGATACAGAGTGGCAGAATCTAGTGAATCGTTGAAGCAATTGCTTCCTGTGTGTGGAAAGGTAAAAAGTAAATTAGATTACAACAGTATCACAGTTAGAACAGTCTTTTCCGTATTCAAATGTCTTTTAATCAACCCTTTGCCTTTTTTTCCTAATTGTAAATCAGGGCCAAAGAAGAATGTAGGTAATGGGTACTTGAGTTTTGCAGAAATACCTCTCCAAATATCCCTTAAACGGCACTTAATGCTATGGTTAGATTGACAAGGTGGTCCAAGTTTGGACTCAATGATCTTGGAGGTATTTTCCAACTTTAATGATTCTGTGATTCTGTTCTATGATAACTGACATAATCAAAATGTCGTGGGAGATCCTGCTACCTACCTGACTGTTAAGGCAGATTTTGGATTCCTGGAGTTTTTAGAGAAAACAAGTCAGCCTGCTTCTCTTAGCAGTTCTGAAAAGCATCTTTGTGGTGTCTTACATGCTACATGGTGGGGAAAAAAACAACAGCCGCTGAAAGCTTAAGAAAAGTCCTGTTGAAAGATTGCCTCAAGTCCCATTTAATGCTGCTATGGCAGAGCAGCCTGTGCTTCCCAGTAAGGAGATTGCAGCAATAGAGCAGCTGCATGGCGCTGGAATGAGCACTGGAGCTTTCCATTGCTCCTTGGGGTACATGGTGACCCACCACACTAATGTGAGACAGTAATTGCCCCTCGCTCTCTGCTCCTGTGGGAACAGAAAATCAGCACGAGCTAAATGAGCAGTGAGAAGCACCATTATTTCTTTCCTTTTCAGAGTGCCCCGAGCAGCAAGGATTGGATCGCTGTCTTAAAGTAATTTAACGCTTCACCCAGTGAAACGCCCAAGTGTGGGTTTAACTATAAGCAAGCAAATAATCCCAGTGGAGTCACTTAAGGACCCTGTGTTTAAATGCTTTGCTGGAGTGGAACCTGAGCTTGCAGCTGGCTGGTTGGAATGTCCTGTGTGGGCCTTACACTCAGGCCTAACAACTTAAGTGGTTCATAGGCTCTGAGCAGCTCAAAGGATATGCTAATTCTTGCAGCATTTCCTAATTGCTGGTATTTTAATCAAATTGCTAGTGGTTGAATAACTAATGCAAAACTCACTGATGCAGGGATACTATGAAGCTATTAGAATTTTTTTCTCTTCTCTGTTTATTTCCATATCAAAACTATTAATGGTAGTGGCCACTGCCCAATGAGTTCCCTTTAGTGCTGTGTGAGCTCCCATATGACCCTCTGGAACTGATTTTCCTGATGGTGAAAGGCAAAAAACCAGAGTGCCTACTAATCCCTTGATAGGGAGCACAGCAGATTCAGGCAGTGGAGGCAGCAGTGCTCACCCCAAGAGTCTTAAAGGGTGGAGCTGGCAGCCTATTAATTTAATCAGGTTGCAGTCAGGCTCTTGCCCTCTGGTACAAGAGCAAGCTGTTCCTGTCTGCCACTCAAACTGACAAGCTGTTTCCCTAATAATTAATTCATTAAAAAGTAATGAGTTTGTCAAGTTAAAGAGGTGGTATATGGTACTCTAAAGATGGAGGAGGAAACTGCTAACAACAATAACCAAAAAAGATTACTTGAGCTCTAAGAAGGTGTAGTGGGATATATTTCTTTCTTCTATTTTCACATCTGGATAAAGGAAAAGGTAGATTGTTCCACAATAATTAAAAACTAGGTGCAGATGATCTTATAGACTGTTCTTTTGAAACAGATTTCAGTGTTTATCCTACTAATTCATTAAAATTAATATGGATTAGAATATGGATTTTTTAAAAAATATGAGATGTTTTCCTAAGATTTTAAATTTTGTAGTTTTTTACTGGATAGGTTTATTTCTCAAATATTCCTGGGAAAACTTATTTTTAACTTAGAATCTTCTGGATGCAATATTATGGATTTATAGTATTGCCCTTTTTCTTACTATTATTCTTTACTTTTGCTTTTCTCTTCTATTTTTTCCTCTTTTTCAGGAAGCAAACATTTAAAAAAAAATGAATCTAAAATCTGTAGAAACAGATTTGTCAAAAATCAGAAAAACAACTTCAGAAAAGCAGCAAATCCTTTTTAAACACAGTTCCAAACACAAATATTTCAACCAGCTCTAGTTACAGTTTTGACTAAATGCACTCTGCAGGCCATACTGGAAAGATAGGTTTTAGCAAAGAAGGGGTTATCTTAAAAATTAAAAAGATCAATAGAACTGTTCAGGAAGTAGGAGCTCCAGTGCGGGAGCTGTTTTAGGCTTAGCCAGTGGAAAAGGGCTGGAAAGATGTATACAATGCCTCCTCTTCAAGGGAGGAAGGAGAAGGAGGAATTGTACACACTTGCTTGATGCAGTTAGGATCTGTAAAAATCAGCTGGCTGAAACTTCAGCTCTTGCAAACTGAGCTTACAGTTGAAGGCACTCATATTCACTCCAGCTGTGAATGTGTCCCTAGGAGGAATAACTTCAGCATGGTCTTTCTTAGGAAGGTATCAGAAATATCTGACTGTGAGAGTGCAGTCTGTGTGTGAACAGGAGCATTTTCAAAGTTTGTCACTGGCCAAGGTGAAACATTCAGTTGAAGATAACTGGAATGACTAAGCCCCTGGAGCCAATGGAGAGCCTTTTAATAACCCCCTGGTGTTTTGCTGACCCATAATATGTTGCTTCTGTTCACTTCCAGACCAGCTTCTGGCCCTGCTCCTCCCCTTTCTATCCCTGTTACATTTAATCAGCCTGAGTACAGTTCACAGCTCCAGCTGTATTGATTCTTAGAACAGATTTCAGCAGAACCTAAAAAAGGAAGCGTAGGCTGCTCCCCTCTTTCTTCTTTGACTGATGCTTTCTTTTACCCTACATGACAAAGTGATAGATGTACTTAGTTAACTTTCTGCAAAATCATTAATGCCACCCTTGCCGGTTGGCTTCCCAGGTATTGGTTAAATAGCTGTCATGTGTTTGTTACCTGAGACACCGCAATGCTGTACAATCAGACTGTTCATTTTTTTCCGAGGCTGGTCCTACAGAACTGGTTTGAAATGCACAGCTAAGGGAGATAAAAACTAGCACTCTTTCAAGCAATCAGATTTTTCCTGGTTTTGCCTCAGATTAAAGCTGCAAACTGATGAAAGTTCACTTGGGAAAGCTGAAGTAAGCGCTCCAATAAGATTCTCCTGAGGTATCTGTCTCTCATCCCCCCATGCGATCAGGGTCCACAGCAAAACAATTCACAACTACCTCCCCAACGCCCTTGACCCTTTAAAGTTCCTGAGGTCACAGGACCTGCTGTATAAGTGACTGCTCACCAAAAAGTCATCTGGTCTGATTCGTGATATCGCCACTGAACTTTGCCTTCACTCCTTCAATCCCCATTGAATTCTAACATTTGATAAGTGCTGCTGTAAGTGCTCTGCCAAAGCTTATTATCCCGAGAAAGGGGTTACAATCTCAGTCTTGAAACTGGACAATTCCATCACCAGTTTCCACAGAGGTATCTTCATCATGATTAAGTATATGTCTTTTTATTCATCTGACTTATGTCTTTGTAGATTACAGAGGCTTGTATTACTCTGTGTTTTTTCCCAGTGAAGATTTTATATAATAGTCAAAACATTTCTTGCAGTTTTGATAAACAAAACAATTATGAGTTCTTTAAGATTTTCCTTGTAAGATATTTTCTACAACCCTAAAGTTGTGGATCCTTTTCTATACCTTACTTCATTCTGTCAGCATCACTTGAAAAGTATGGAAAACAATATCTTACTCAGCTTTACAACCAGCCTACAAAATACATGGACAAAGGTAAAAATCCAGTATTTCTCCTTTGTCCTACCCTGTTTATATAGTAAAGACTGTAGACTGTTTTCATCACAGTGGCAGCTCATTTACTCTAATTCCTAAAACTCTTTCCAGTCTTGTGGAGAGAGAGGAGAGCCCTCTGTGTTGTATGTTAGTATGCAGAAATTCTGTGTTCAAATGAATTCAGCTATCCAGATCCAATGTGTTTTCATTTATTTTTTATTAATTTCATAATTATCTTGTAATTGCTTGTTATCTTCTAATCCATCTACTCCTCTCAACTTTTTGCAGCCAAGAGCAACCAGTCTACTGCAAATCTAGTGAATATCCAGCAAAATTTCTTCATTTCATGAGGATTTCTGACTAGCAACTATTTTTTGAAAGATGCCAATTACAGAATTATAAATCCATGCAATATATATGTCATTAATAGTGATTAATAAAGACAGAAGCATCATAGTGAGGCTTCAGTTACCTGGCATCTGTCTGATGTCCCACAGTTTGAAGAATACAGAATGTTTGAAAAGTTGTACAGCCTTCCCAGCTGTACTGTGACTGTGCTGCCTGTGAAAAATGTTGCACAAGGAGAAGCTCTACTCTGAGAGATGGGCAGGGAGGAACTCTTTGAAATTCCCCAACAGCAAATGCAGGGTCCTGCACCCTGGGAGGAACAACCCTGGGCACTGGTACAGGCTGGGGGCTTTTGCATGGGTGGGCAAAAAGCACTAAGATCTGGTCAAATGTAAAGATAAAACCCAAAAGTAGTTACATAGGTGTTATTGTTGCTTTGTATTTGTAAGTTCTGCAAGACCAAAAACTGCAAACGTGTATTTCTGGCCGAACTTGCTTATATTATTTTGACACAGACTGTTGATTAAATCCAACACTAAGTGGACCTAGCGGAACCTAAACATCTCAGAGAAGTTTAGAAAGCAAGGGGGTCTCACTGAAGCTCATAACACAGCATGAGGGACCACAGCCTATATTATTATAATAGAATCCATTGTAACAGATCACAGAGTTGTTGCTTGGATACTGAATTGGCAGTGTTTAGGTATTAGCAATAAAACAACTCATAATCATCCACATAATGTGTCCTACTTCTTGTGTGTGGCCGAGAACCTTCTCTCAAATGCTCTGCTATAGTCAGTCAGATTCTGTTCTTAGAGCTGCTAGTGTAAATTCTTTGTGTTTCTGTTGATGAGCATTATACCAGAATTTTACAGATAATTTCTGGTGCATCACATTCAGTGCATCACATTCAGATCACAGTTTGAGATTGCATCTACATTAACCAGGTAATGGGAGAGGAATTTTCATACTTTTAAAACTGCATTTCAACATATTTTTTTTAACTTTTGGTTTTTAGTAAAAATGGCCTGAAAATTTATAAGTGAGAACTGTTTTGTACCAAAATTTTCCCCTTTCTCTTCCTCTGCTCCTAAATACTTGGCTGCAAGTTTTGCAGTTTCTGTGGCTGTTGGTAGATGTCTTCTTCCTGACTCCTAGTCCCTTAACCAGAAAAGTTAAGATTTAATTTGGTTTAAATAACAAATTAGTGATAGAAATAAGCAGATTTTTTCATTTTCTTTTTTATCTAACCATTTTGCAAAAGTATGAACCTGATCATGAACATTTTTCCTGAAATGAATGTACGGTGATGACCCACACTTGTGAATAAAGGCTGCATGCATATTTGAGGAAATAGAGACCTGTTTTCCTATTTGAGTGGTACAGGACTGGAACTTTTGTGCAGGATAGATACAAGCCCTATTTCTTATCTTACTATAAGCTTCTTGCCTACAGTGTTGTAAAGAAATTTATAAAGTCGGGCAAATTCTTGTGGGTGAAAAATAGCGATTTAGCACTTAGCATTAGACATTGGCATTTGAAAACTCAGGCTATACTTTACACTATATCTTGCACAGGCATTTTGCTTTTGTTTTTCTTGCTGTATCTTGTTTACCTCTCCAAATTTTCTGTGCTGTTGTGTTCTGTCTTCTGCCTTTCAGTGTATTTCTGCTGCAGCACCTGGATGTTCAGCCCCTGGCAGCTCCTGAATGTCATTGCTTTGAAGGAACCGAATCCCCTTAATTTTATTTCACTTGCTCTCCCATAGAGGGTGACAGATGATAAACACGGTGAGGGGAAAGAGCAGCATGAATATTAGTATGAATGTGAGCACCCCATGGCTTGCTGAGAATAATACTGCCTTTACTTTGTTAAAAATGTTATTTTTAAATGCAAAATACAGAGGTCCCTCACATAACTGATGCAATAAATTGGTGTACTGCCTAGTGAACAAACTTTTCTCACTTTGGTTCTTGCTTTTTCCTTTCACTCCCTAAACAATGTTCAAATTCAGCCATTTATATCACATATGTAGCGTGGTATACATGAAGGAAGTAAAGGATCTTCAAGACCTGTGTGATGCTGTAAGTATAACCACAATGGTTCCCTGCTTTACACCATTCTTTTCATTTTTACTCAGGCTGTTATACCATCATTGCTTCTGTAGTGTCCTATTCCACACAGATTTCTCAGTGGAGTGTCTCTTGCCAGCACTTGTTAGTGTCTTTCAAACGAATTTTTACTGCTGGTCTCTGTCATCCCAGCTGTTTAAGTGGATGCCCATTATCAGTCATGGATGTCACGCTGCTTGCTATTACCTTGTGTCTCTGCTGAGCTCTGGTATGCACTTTCCTCTTCTAATGTGTGCAAGGAGACCAGCTTTTAACAGTGAGCCCCTAGCTACCATTTCAAGTACATGCCACAGTCTTTGCCTCCTTTTCTTGACAGTATCTCCAGCACACTTGACTTTCTAACAGGGTTAAATTTCTGGTTTGAGACTTTGATAAAGATCCTTCTAAAAACATCTTTTGCTCATTGTAGAATGAAATAGGATCACACTGTGCCAGTGCTGCATATTTTACAAGGCTATACCATCTACAGATTCTGCTGAAGTTGTTGGCAATCTTAGTAAAAATTCTGAATGATCTGGGCTGCTCAGCTACTGGACCTGGGGGATCAGAGCAGATGCCTACCTCGGAGAGCACCTCAGGTCTTTTAAGCAGCAGCTGCATTTGCTGGGAGCTTTCCAATATGTTGCCTATGCTACCTTTTTGATAAATGGAAGGGATTTATTCATCCACAGTGAGTTAGTGATATAATTTTCTATTAATCCAAATGAAAAAGGAATCTATTTTTTTCTGTAGCAAAATCTACTGTTGCATCTACAGTGCCACACTTCAAACAATTTTTTTTTGTGTTCCAGTTACTGATAAAAAGCAGAGATCTATTGCAGGAATCCTCTTGAATTGTTCCTTTAGTTCTCCTCAGCCTGTTCTGAAACTTAGTTGGAAGGTATGTGAGAATTTTCACTAAATTTTGTTCTTTTCTTGTTTAAAAAAATCCAAACATGGAAAAAACTCAAAATATACAAACTGAAGTCAGGTCTCATCTTACTGTACAGTTTGGTCCATTGGAAAAATTAAAATGAATTTGTTAGTGCAGAATATGTGGTTATACCGAAGAAAGGAG
This sequence comes from Corvus moneduloides, assembly GCF_009650955.1. Classification (NCBI taxonomy): domain Eukaryota; kingdom Metazoa; phylum Chordata; class Aves; order Passeriformes; family Corvidae; genus Corvus; species Corvus moneduloides. The sequence continues at coordinate 86,925,942 of NC_045478.1, read as the reverse complement.
TATGTACAAATTGCTCCAAACCTTAGAGCCAAACACTGACAAAAAATCAGAACAGACTTTTTTTTTTTTATTGTTTGACTTTGTCTCCACAGATTGTAAACTGCAATGTCAGGATACGTCCTGGGTGTTTTCTCCCCACAGTGAGTTCTGCACAGGGATTAGATACATCTATTCTTTTGATATGTGAAGTGGAATTTCCAGTATCTTTCCGTTATGGAGATTATAGAAGTCTCATAATTCTATTTTACTTGGCTTTGAGCTTCAGTACTCTTGAAAAGATCTATTTCAGTGAACAGGACTACAGCTTGAAACATTTTAGCTGCTTTTATCTGAAGCACTCATGGTAATTATTGCTTTGCATTATTGTCTTATTTTCTGGCTATTTATCATTTCATATGGGAAATGACTTTGTGACCAGGTCTGATGCTGAAACAGCTAGGAAAAAGCACAAATAACCTTGCTTCAAAAGTAATCTTATTTCCTAGCCATATTTATGTAGGACCCTTCAGGAACTTAGTGCAATATTTTCCCCTATAGTCAAATTTTCAGTGAGCTATGTGCATGATACAATTTCTTTTGGACTTAGAAGCATATATTTCTCATTAAAAAAAAAAAAAAAAAAAAAAGACTTAAAAAAATTTAATGTTTGATAGTATCTAGAGACCAAAATCAGAATTGGACTTTTGTGGGCTACAATACATAACTATGACACGATGGATTCTGCTTCAGAGAATTAACAATTCTGAGGGGAAGATGAGAATCTTAGTTGATCTCAGCTGTTGGGAGAAGTGCTATTTTAAAAGGTTTCTGAACCATTTCAGCTTTTAATGTCCCAGTGTTACCTGTCTTATCAGTGATAAATGGTTAGTACGTCATACTTTTGCAATAGGACTTACAGACCATGCCTTATTCACTTGTATTTTCAGAATGATGGATTATGATATGAGTCCTTCAATGTTCAGTGCTAGAAGAAACAATGAATCCAACCTTTTTAACAGAGAGATATGTGCTGAAGCTAAGTATAAAAGAGCCAACTAAACTATTGGTAGGAAACCTATTCAGTGTTTAATACTTTGCAGTTATTCTTCTCATGCAGAAAAATCTCACTGACCTCAGGGAGAAGGAATTATTTATGGGAATAAGGTTATTGTGTTGGTGTAAAAGAAGATTTACCTTCTAAAAATACAGAGGTCATAAATATGCTACTCCAAAACAGCAACATTCTGGGCAGTCTTTGTTGTGAACAATAGGCATAAACCAAAATTGTTGACATTGATTTAAAATATAAAATTTTACTGAATGGCATGAAAACGAAAAAAAAAAAGCCCACATGATAAATAAAGTGTATTTTAAATCATTAAATTACACAGTGGCAAGTATTTATAATGAACTTCTGAGGTGTTGCCAGCTTTGTGCTAATTGGACAATCTTACTTCTCTATTAAATAGACAGATGGATGAAGCAATTCATAAACCACCCATTCTTATTGGCAGTAGTTGGTGTATCAATCGATATCTGCCCACTTGAGAATAGAATTTTAAATATTAATGCACCATTCAGACATATAAACATCTGTATCACAGTCCTGTTGACAAAAAGGTTGTGCTATAAACTGCACTTACTAGAATTAAATCTGTAAATATTCTATTCGAAATGTCATTTTGCTTGTCTTTAAATCAGTGCAATGCAGGAGAAGATTATAACTAAGCTACCAATGATGGCATTGGCAAAATTTAAGTGTTAGACTGCTGCAAAGCAAAGTATTAACTGCATGGTATGTGTGATCCCGCTTCCCAGTAACTAGAGATAGTAGTATTCACAGAAATCCTGTTCTGGCAAGTAGAGACTGTTAAAAAATGTTGTGTATCAAACCTTGATTAGCAGTTATCAATGTTGATTTTGGTTCCTAGTGGTATTGCTAGTAAGTTAGATGTCTGATACTGAAAAATTCCACAAGGGTGAGAAGAGGAGCCACAAGTCCTTGTAAATATTTTGTCAAGGAAAATTGTCAAAGAAACATCAGATACTACAAAACTGCTTCCAAAAAAGTAAGGGTGAAAGAAAACCAGAGTGGCGTACACACATTATACTCTATATTAGCAAAAAGATTTTAAGCTGAATCAGAACTATATACGATAAAATGGTCATTTTTTCACTGCTAGTAAGATCTGCAACCTTTACTAAGCATTGGACCACTAATAAAGGAGATGACAAATGCCATATTAAAAACACGTTCAAGAAATCAATATTGACAGAACGATCGAACCATATATTATCTGATCCATGAGTGCATTCTTTTAAAACTGTCTCAGTTTCCAACATTACAGGCAATAGCAAGAAAAATGTCAGGCATAAGCATGTTTGTGTGAGAATCACCTGCAGAGAGGGCTAAACTGAACAACATGCATTCAGTGAACTCTCAAATTAAAGCCTAGGTGAAACCTAGACTAACCCGCTGAAGATTGAAGACTGAATATTCTCCAGGGAATAGAATTACATCACCATAGAATTATCTATATGACAGGTTAGATGATAATATTTTAATAGCAGCCATTGTACTATGGATTGTTCCTGTGAGTCAGAATTCAATTATTTAAAACAATTTCTGTAAGGTGTTTTTCTTTTTTGATGGTTCTAGGAGATCAGAAACTTTCTGGATTTTGCATTGGATGATTGGTTACAGGAATGTTTGATTAATTCTTCATATCAGAGGTTGAGTTTAGACATTATGAAAAGAAGTTTGTTTTATATCACAGGACACTAGGGATTTATTCAGACGTAAGTATAAAGGAACTTTGAAAATTGTGGAGTGAGGTCTCTCCCATTCCTCACTCTGTGCATCTGCTTCATACAGAATGCAATGATCTTCTGCATGAGAAGTTAATGGCCATTAAAAATGGCCTCCCAGCAGGGCCATATTTTTATATAACTGGAGATGAACCAGGGTCAAAATCAGTGGTAATCAGCACTGGCAAAAGAAGTACATCACTATGAGAAATAAACTCAAATCATGTAGTGAACTGCACTGAAAAAAAGCCAGCTCTTGGAACCAGAATGAATCATCTACTTGTGGAATTCTTTTATATCTTGGTCATGAAAAACTGAAGATAACTCTCTGGAGAATGGAGAGGTTGTACCTAAATGCTTTTGCAGTTCTTTTTAGATGTGCATAAGATGTTGGGATTCAGAATTCTCTGGTTTTTTACTATGAAGTAGGGCAAATACTCAGGAACATATTCTGAGAAAAAAAAAATAAATGCTTTGTTCTATACGTAGATTCAGATTTCTTTTAATCTGCTGTAGAGTTATGCTTATAATGTTTGAGTGTGGATTCAGGTAGGCTTGGGCAAATAAAGACATGCTCAGATTTAGAAGTGTTTGTAGATAAATAAATGTTTGTTCCAGAGTTTGACATTGTTTATTAGATAGTTCACTGAATCAGAAAAGGTCCATTTTACGGAAGATCCTATACCATATGATGATGCAGCCATATCCTCTTTGGTGTGCCATTGCAGTTGCTTTATGATCAAAACAGGTCTTGCACATCTTGGGAATTCTATCAAGTCCCTGCAGATGCTGCATTGTGGTATGTGAGAGCTGGGGGAGAATCCTGTCATTCCAGGAGAGAAACCCTCCCTGTGTGACCATGTTTCCTCTCCTGTCTATGGTTGCTATGGAGGCAGTGCAGGGTAATAAGGGGCAATGTTCTTGGGACACCTGAGATTAAGGAGTCTCCTAGAGGAAAGTACAACAAAAGGGTTGCAAGGGTAGGTAAGGCTGTCTTTTCTCACTGGAGTTTCCTCTGGAGCCTAAGCAGAAGCATGCTGTTGGCCAGACTGATCAAGTACAGCGTAGTGGAAATCAAACCATCCAAAGCAGATGACCACACTTTTCTGTGTGGTCTTTGTCAAAAATTGAATACCAAAAGAAGTGTGGTTTTTCCTGGATCTAGCATACTGACTTAAACTGCTGGAAACACAAAAAAAAGCTGAGGCCTGGCTCTTTTCACAGCCTTTCTCTTGTAAAGGGTTTACAGCCTGGTGTTCTCCGTTGCACCAAGGCCACTGTCACAGCGAACTGGGCAAATAGCTGCTCTGTTGGAGAGTGTTCAGCTTCCTGCTTGTTGTTGGTGCTTCTCTGTTGACTTTTCTCATGGAAGAAGAGGTGCAAGCATTTTTTAATTGTCATCAAGGACTGAGACTGATTGAGGTAATGAGTTTGGCTTTGCCTGAAGGCTGTTGGGGACCAAGATCAGAGGCCCCATCTCTGTAGGACTTGGGAGGCCTGCAATGTCTGGAGGAGAGGTTATGTGAAGCATGTTTGAAAAATGGTGCCATGAGTGGCATACTGAGATCTGGAATAGAGGGTTACTCTGCTGACTTGAGGACCTTAACTTCCAGGAGCCTTCGCAAATATTTTTGTTTACACTCTCCCCCCCGACATGCTCCATTTCACAGGGGTATTTCTCCTAGGATGTAGGAGATAAGCTCATAGTTTCTACTCTTCAGAATTTTCAACTCCTCTCATGCTTCAAATTAGACTATGTTCTGAAGCTGGGCATTCCCACATCTGCCCTTCTTTCTTATGCAGTTCTGAAGCATTCTTTAGGCTGCATTAACATGGAGGACATGAGTTTACACACTCCCACAAAAAGCAGAGAACCAACATTTCTCAAAGTAGGCAAGAATTCTGGCATTTTGATTATTGGGTGTAAAGAGAATATAATTTTCTAAAGCAGGAGTTAAACAATATCATGCCAGTTCTAACAGGGTTGGAAGAAAGGGCAAACAGAGTAAAAGTAAGGTGTAAGACTTGACAGGAGTAGAATTAGGTGCTGACATGTCTCCAGGGTAAGATGACAAATTTTGCAAATGCCCGTATCACTTGATTGTTGACACAGATGTTCACAGAAATCTTTAAGCACAAATTCTTTCTCCAGTGAATCGTTATATCTCTGCTAGAATTAATAATATTTTGTACTTATGGGGTTTACACAGTATTTCCTTTTTGGCAGGCTTTAATAACTGCCTTTTCCATACCCTTAGGAAATGTCAAGAGTTATTTATTACAGCCTAGGAAATGCTGAGGCCTGTGGCTGGGAGTCTTAAACATTTGTATTTATTGCCATTTATCTAGCCACAGTATTAATGTTAAAGTACAAAGAAACCAAGAAGTTACAGGATAGGAATGCACTGGAATTCTTAAGATCAATTTACTCAATCAAGCAGAATACGTCCCTGGACAAAGGGACACTGATTTCTGACCAGCAGTTTAATCCCAGTTTTGAAGGATGCAGTAGGAATTAATAGATACATAGCCTACGGATAAAGGAAGGAATTTCTCCCTGGGTAGCAGTTACGTTTGCTACACCAAATATTGCAGTTTGTGAAATCCAGTCCATGCAACTCAAGTGCAAATATTAATATTTGGTTTTAAATATTTTTCCGTGTTACCTAGTAAAAGAAGACACAAATCTCTCTGTTATGGATCCAATTATTTTGACTACTGGAGAGATGCCTCTGCCCAAACTAAGGTGCAAATGAGATCATACGCTGAAGTCAGTAGTAGGGATTTTATTCAACAGGAAATGTGAGATAGAGTGAAATAGAGAGAAATAGAAAAGAGGGAGGGAGGGAGAGGAGAGAAAGAGAGTGTCAGAGAGACAAATCTGCCCCTGTGGATCCCACAGCAGCCTGTTGGTCCTTCTTCCCTCTGGTCTTGTTGGTGATGGGGTCCTATGAAACACAGACTTCCATGGGTTAATATACCTTCAGGTGCAGGTGAGGATGCCAAGCACCTCCCTTGTGGGGGCGAGTTTTACCCTGCCTTTTGCTAAACTGTGGATCTATTGCAACACTGGATCAAGTGCAGTTCTCAGGCGGAAGGCCTTGGGAATGAGGCAGTGGGCTATGGCTTCCCCCTGCCACAGCGGGTTTTCAGGAGAGCTGCTGACTTGGCATTCTTTGTGGATTCATTCTTCTCCCCCCCAGCCCTGTTTACTTCTTAGACCTAAGATAATTGGACAATACTTCCACTTTTATTTTATTTCATCTCAAGTTCCTGTCAGGTGGCTTAACTCACAGTCCAAACTCCTGGAATCCAGGAGGCATGTTTTGGGGCTGGTGGTTCAGTGGTTGCAGACGAGCAGTTGCTTCTTTATAGAGTTTGCTATAGTGGGCAAAGTGCTTCATTGATCTTAGCAATATTTGAACTATTAACCATTAACATCTCTCATACTCTCCTATTTAATTTAAATGCAATCTTTTATGCAATTATAACCATTTATAATTCATCTTTTATGCAATTATAACAATTTATAATTCATAAAGTACAAGCTGTAATTAACCAGTTAAACTGCAAAATAATTACTTAAAACAAGAAATAAAAAGAGACAAGTGTAGAAAGAAGCAAGTCATTAACTAACTGTGAATGCATTTCAGATGGAAATTATTAAAAGCGTTTTTGTTCTGGGAAAAAAGTCATTCTGGACCAGCTTCCCAACAGTACAGCAGTGGCAGCCAGCCTACAATTATTTTAAGAGCTTTCCAAGATTATTACTCAGATAACTTGGCTGCAAAAAATAGCAGAGGAACGATCTTTTATCTGCTAGAGTTCCTTGTCAAGCTTATAATCCGTGTATTTTGTTTCTTTACAAGTTCTTCACACCAATACATGACTAGAAGGATAATACAAAATTACATGTGCTAAATAGTGCATTTAGACCAGGTTCTACTAACTGGGTTTCTTTGCAAAATTTGTTAGCGCCATATTTCTTTCAGGAGATTAAATGTCTTCTTTTCGTATAGAACAATACCTATTTAGTTAGATCTCTTCACCATTTATTGCATTGTATTTTCCTTTTTCTGACTACATCTGAAGAGAATAAATCATTTCCCTTTGTTCTCTCATGCACAAAAGCTTTCAAAAATAGAAAGGAAAGAGTAGCATCAGAAAATGAAATAGAGTTCACCTTCAAAGTATTGCATGTGGCTGAAAATAAAATAATTCTATTTCATGGGCTGATGTATTTTCAGTGCTTTTTCTATCTGCAGATTTACTGTCATGTCAGAGAAGTAACTTGAAATCTACAGCAAGGTAAGAGAGGGAAGATATCTGTACTTCCTTCTGGGACATATTATTACCAAATACCTTGAGTCTCTAGATTATTGGTTCATTGGAGGCAGCACAGAGATTTTCTTTGACCTTTGACCTTTTGAGTTTCAAAAAGCCTGAATCAGCAAAACAAGCCTCTCCAACCACACAAATGCAAATGGTATCTGTTTAGAAGAGCTCATTGGCCGTGAAACCCAACTAGCTCAACAGAGCCTGAGTATTACTAAAATACAGATACATGGCTTTGAATCACCGAGTATAATACATATTGCACCACTTTGGAAACATTTGGGCTAGACAAAAAAGTGATGAGAAATACTCTTTCATTTTTCACTTTCAAGGAGTTCAGTGAGATAACTAAGTTTATCAGAGGAACTAAGAAGACAATGTAATCCATTCTGCTTGATGCTTTTCAAGCTGCAATTAGATAACTGGCAGTCATTCTGATACCAGGCATTAAACCACACATGCCCCAAATCTTAACTGAACTCATAATAAAATTGGTACATTTGGCAAGATCTGAGGAATTCAGGTGTGAAAACGTGCACTTTGAAAATCATCTCTCTAATTTTGAAAGGCCCATTCAGTCTGCAAATCTGTCTAAAAGTGTGATTTGTGCTGAATGAAACATCCACAGTTTAATGTAAAAACCCAGAGAAGTTCCTGGAAACTGAATGTGTACAATGATTGCATTTCCTACTTCTAGTGCCTCCCATCCTAAAATAATTTTTAGGTCAGTTGAAAAGAGGTTTCTGTGGTATGCTGACACTTTCCAGGTGTTGAGGTTAGTGAAAGAGAGACCTGATTATCTTTGTAGATATGACAAGCATGTGAAATTTGCATAACCAACTCTATTTTGCTCATTGCTAGTTCTCTTTTATTCCTTTGATTGCAGCTATAACCCCAGCAATCGATTATTCCACAGAATTCACCCTCATCTGGTGGAAAATCTTCCTAAGAGCAGGGCTGCTGACACAGGAAAAGCACTGGTAGTTTGAGACTGGGTCTAAACTGCACAGTGCTGTGTAGTCCAGAGGCCCCCTACAAAGCTCTGGTCACAAGGACATGGTAGCTGATCTAATATATTATTTTGGACTTGATAGTCTGGGAAGAGAGCTTCCCTAGAATCTAATAATGATAACTAGATACGGAAAATTCACAGAGACTGCAGAAGGGATTACATTTTGTCCCAAAACTACTTTGAGGACTCAAGTAGGGCTTAAATGATACAAAGACTTTGAATAAGATATCTGTATTGGACTATAGGAGTTAACTGAAATTTTGAAAGCAATGTGAAAGTCTTTAAAACACCAAAATAATTGTAAGAATGATACTGATATTATGGAACCCTCACTTCTTCACATCTTCAGGGTAACGAGACATTTTCATTAAAAAAAAAAGTAGTTATTTTCTAAATTATCAGTAGATGTGAGTTGTCCTTCAGTGACTTGCAAAATACAACTTCAACTTCGTAGTTATATATCAGCATGCTATACTATTCAGTGGTTGATCTAATATGATATGTGAATTCAGAAAATCAACGTTAGGAACAAATAACATGCCAGTAATATTCTAAGACACCCTCTAATAATATTAGAAGAAATAGGAAGGAAAGTGTTTGTATAAGAAATACAAATTTTATTTACACACAGAAATATATACACATGCATGCCATAGCTGATCTCTGCTTAAAGATGGTATCTGTTATTATGTGTATTTCCTGAAAATTTTGTAGTAATATGGTTCAGTCAGAAATCTTTCTTGGCACACCTGTTCTTAATGCTGTAAATTCAACATAAAATATAGAAAATATCTGCATTTTTACCAGTCTTTGAGTTTGCTGTGAGTTGTTGTGGTCCATGGTCTGGGGAGGATAATACGATACAGAAGGACTCTGGTATGTCAGCAGGTGCTGAGTTATAGCAGTTCAATCCATTTTTCTAATCCTCAGGTTCCCTGCAGAGTGCTTGTGGCTGAAACAATTGCAGCTATTTGCTATTGCTCAGCTGCTCCTCCTGGTGTTCATAAATACAGCGGTGTGTCCACATAAGGCACAACCAGTGAGTGCTGCAACTACAAACTGGGAGAGAGATGCAGGTTTTCCTGTATGATTAGGTGCCTTAAACAGGATGATTCTCATTATTAGCCTGCCTATGTGTGTTAGCAAGGTGTGAGAGGTACTGTGTGCAACCTGACTGCACTTATTTTCTACTGATGGAGAGTTCCCTTGGCTGGATCTTTCATTTGCCTTTGGCTTGGGTGTGTGTGGCACAGAAAGGAGGTGAAGAGCATGGGCCAGAGAGCATCTGTGGGATGTTGTCGTCTCAAGGGGAGATCCTTGTACTGAGTGCAGTGGCCTGTGATATGTCCTGCTCCTCTCTGTGAAACAATGTGGTGGTCTTCTACTGCTCTCAGATGCTTAAGTCAGGAACGGCTTCTTGGTATGTTTAAGGTTGCACAGACACATATTTTGGCCTGTGGCATCAAGAAAGTTGAGCGAAGACCAGGTAATGTGCTGTGCACATGTGGTATGTAGCTCTTGCTGTGAGAGAGCCTTTTAGGTTTGTCAGGTACTTAAGGTATTGGACTTAGCAAGTCTAGCTTGGGGTAAGGGGATCATTCCTTCATCAGTTTAGACTCTGTTGTTCTCCAGTGCAGTCGTGTTGTAGGTTGTCATAAAAATGAACAGACAAACTGGGAGAGAAATATAAGAATATGCAGGAGAGAACTGAATATGGAGTATTCTCCCCCCAGTGGAGGAATCACTAGCAGAGATGATGACTGATAAGTGGGATTCAGATTAAGCTAGTATGATTATGATATAATATTGAAAAAGAAAAGTAATTGTTCTTTACTTGGCAACAATATACTGTGTTGTGTACTGAACCCTCAATGGAAATACTGATTTTTGGAAGCCTGTTTTTAAAATAAATCATTGCTAAATCATGCTTGACAAACATGATTGACTCCTATGACAAAGAAACCACCCAGATGGATGACGGCAGAGCAGTAGGTGTTGTCTACCTCAATGTCACCAAGGCTTTTGACACTGTCTCTCACATACTCATAGGCAAACCCAGGAAGTGTTGATTGAATGAGTGGACAGTGATGTGGATGGAGGCCTGGCTGAACGGCAGATCCCAGAGAGTCATAATCAGTAGCACAGGGTCTAGTGGAGGCCTGTCACCAGTGGTGTCCCCAAAGGTTCAATACTGGGGCCAGTATTGCTTAACTTGTTCATCAATGACCTGGATGAAGGAGCAGATGCCTCCTCAGCAAGTTCACTGATGAAAAAATGCTGGGAGGAGTGGCCAATGCCCCAGAGGCTGTGCAGCCCTTCAGAAGGACCTCGACAGGCTGGAGAGATGGACAGAGAGGAATTGTCTGAAACTCAGCAAGGCCAAATGCAGGGTCCTGCACCTGGAGAGAAACAACCCTGGGCACCAGCACAGGCTGGGACCTGACCCGCTGAGGAGCAGCTCTGTGGAGAAGGACCTGGGGGTTCTGGTGGACAACAAGCTGTTCATGAGCCAGCAGTGAGCCCTTGTGGCCAAGAAGGCCAATGGAATCCTGGGGTGCAGCAGGAAGAGCATTGGCAGCAGGTCAAGGGAGGTGATCCTGCCCCTCTGCTCAGCCCTGGTGAGGCACATCTGGAGTGCTGTGTCCAGCTCTGGGCTCCTCAGGACAAGAGAGACGTGGAGCTCCTGGAGCAGCTCCAGTGGAGGGTAACAAAGATGATTAAGGGACTGGAGCATCTCTCTTATGAGGAAAGGCTGAGGGAGCTGGGCCTGTTCAGCCTCAGGAAGAGACACTGAGAGGGGACCTCATCAATGTCTGTGAGTATCTGAAGGGAGGTACCAGGAGGATGGAGCCAGGCTGTGCTCAGTGGTGCCCAGCAATAGGACAGGAGGCAATGGGCAGAAACTGATGCACAGGAAGCTCCACCTGAACATGAGGAAGAACTTCTTTACTGAGCAGGTGTCCACGCACTGGTACAGATTGTCCAGAGAGGTTGTGGAGTCTCCCTCACTGGAGATACTCAAGAACCATCTGGACGCAATGCTGTGCAACATGCTCTTGATGGCCTTGCTTGAGCAGGGAGGTTAGACCAGATGACCCAATGTGGTCCTGGCTAACCTTATCTACTGTGTGATTCTGGGATTAAACCAGAGAGATATGAAGGGTTAGATATTATAACTGGCATAGAGGAAAGAGTCTAGAGAAACAAATATCTTTGGGCTAGAGAATGGAAATTTGAGAGATGTCTATGAATTTGTAGATATTTCAGAGATGCCTATTATTTTCATTAATTGTTGAGAACAGCGGAGGAATTATGTGATTTAAACTAGAGCATGGGCAATTTAATTAGATACCCAGGCAATTTAATTAGATACCAAGGCAATAGGATGGCAGATGAAGTCCTTGGATTTCAGTCCTTGCAAGTATCTCAGGCTAGAGATAACCCCCAGCTGTCCTTGCCTGTAAAGTTCTTGTCCTTGTTGACAGAAGTCTCTAGTTATGGAAGCTTTGGTGTAATCACTAGGCAGGGAGATTCCCCTGCTCTTTCTTGTCATGCTGCTTTGCCTAGTGGTTGACAGCATTTCCTCCTACCCAAATATCTTCATCTGCTTTTATTCCCCTTTCAGAAGAACACTGACAGGATAATAATGACTCCCCAAATGCAGAGACGGAAACTTTGAGTGCCTCTTACATGGGCTACTTAAGGAGTAAAGGAAGAATTTTTTTCAAAAAAAATTCTTTCCTGAACATCTCAGGAAAGACAGAAGCTATAAATCTGACTTGATATTGTTATGGATAATGATGTTACAATTGATGACATGCATATATTTAGGTGGTGCAAATCAGCATTGTTTCATCTGGCTGAGAATGATCACTGATCTTTTTTCTGTGCAGATACTGCATCTTTTGTACTTTCAAAAAAAAATTGTCAGTGAGCAACAATCTACTGATAAGCCTGTGAACAGAAATCATGCTGAATAAGAATTAGAGATAGAGAAATAAGATATCTTTGGTGATTCAAGTTTCTTTTTTGCTGTCGTATATTCTCCAGAGTTCTCCCTCTACGTTTTTTTTGTTTTTTTTTTTTTTAATTAACCGAAGGGAAAATGTCTCTTTTCCTTGGGAGTTTTTAGAGGCCAAGAGACCTTCTCTGTTAGGGGGTTATGGTGTTGGGACAAAAATGTGTTACTAATGCTGTAAAAGGGTCACTCAGTTGTCTATGTGCAGGGCTAGTCTTTCAGCTTTTGCTCTGTTTTCTTTTCAATAATTGATAAAGACTTCTCACACCTTAAGCCCCTGTAGCTAGCAATTACTCACTCTGTTTTGCTGCCTTTATCTTTTTTTTGCAAGCTTTAACTCATCTTATGTAGTCTTCGTTGGTTCTTTCCCTTTATCTCTATTTCCTTTAGATCTTTCAGCCATTCTTAGAAAGTCATGTATTTCACTACTAATTGATTGCATTTTTCTGTCTGTGAGACTGTAGTCTTTTATGTGTTAATTAGTGTCTTGCAAGATTCTCTGAGCTGCAACTACACCCAGATGTTCTAAGTGTCTCTTCTTGTCATAGCCACATCAGATTTTTATGTAATTATTTTCATGAAATTTTTCATTTGAAATCCAGTATCTGTGTGAGGCTCTCTGGGACAATTCCATGAAGCCAAAAATTCAATGGACTGCATTAGCTATGCTAGTATCTTGGGCTGGGCATGACCCCTACCATATTCAGCACTCTGTGTAGTGTTAACCCCCTTTCATGAGCCTGTAAGAGCTTGAACTTTCATTTTTTTAAAATCAAGTATGTTTTTCATCCTTCTTGGTCTAGACAAAAGCCTAAAAGATGTACTGCCTGGGGAGTCCAATCCCAGAAGGCAGAAAAGAACTGAAAACATCATTTTTAAATGTCACAATTCTGACGTAGTTCTTGTGGGCTTTTTGGTCTGCCTAATGATTCTTGGATGTTGGTAATTGCCTCTGATTAGCAGCCTTGATGCATCACACCCTCAACTTGAGACATAAATCGTTGTTAGTGTAGGAGTTTAGGAGCTAAGGAAAGGTTGATCACTGACAATTTTTGTTGATCTGATGGTGCACAACACTAAGCGAAATTATAAACTCTTGCATAACCATTTTAGGCTTTAGACAGATCTTCCTCTGAACCAATGCTTCCCTACTTATGAATAGCCCTGGCAAAGAGCATATTGACAAAGAAACTAAAGAATTAAGCATCCTATAAAATCTATCCATCTTATGATCTAAATGACTGATGGTGCCTTTAAATTTGTGTCAGAGCATACCACAGTAATGCTGTCTTATTCTCTGCCTGTCTCCAAGTTTAGGCACTCACATGATCAATAGAGTTCACTGAGTGTGAAATTCTCATTAATATCATGAGTACTAAGAATAAGGGAAGGAAAATTCAAGACTTCCTTGCATTGTTAAATAAGAAAAAGTATGTCACAGTATTAGAACATCTCCAGGGTGTTTTTGAGTATTAGAACTCAAATTTTTGTGCTTAGGGCTGTTTTTGACCTCAGTAAGAAAAAAACCACTTTTTCTACTTCACTCTAGAAAGATTTTTTTCTCTTCATCACCCTTCATTCAGGCTAAAAAAATAAAGAACTGGTTGCACCCATTAAAAAGAAAATGAGGGAAAAGTATAATCAGTTTTAAATTCAGGTAATTTACAGTGATCTATTATTTTGTCTTATTATAAAAAAATCTCATAGAGATTATAAAAACAAGTGAAACTTTTTTTTTAGGAAACCTTTTAAATTTCACTTTTTTATTATAGGTCAATAACTCTGGGTATTAAAGGGATGATGTTTTGTTGCATTTAGGAGTTGGCAATAGATTTCTCTCTTTGATTTCATCCTAATGGTAAGAATTTCTGGACAGGTTAATTAGTTAACCCCTATAATCCCTACCTTTTTTTCATGCAAGTGTGTGATATTACCTCTAGGAGAAAGCGTTATGTCTCAAAGGAGAGCCTTTCAACTTAACTAACACATTAAATGAGCCTGTTCATAAAAAGGCAGTCACAGGGAACAGTTTGAAATGCATTACTTTAGAAAGTTTGCAAGTGTCTAGAACAGTTTTGCAGCTTTGTAAGTCTTCAAGGTCATGTGGGAAAGCTTGAGGCTTAAAAAAGTTGGAGGGAACAGCTGCAGTTTTTGAAAACAGTAAAGGCAAACTTGAAACGTAGTTTTATCAAAGCTTGGCTGTTTTCCTATCACAGGCAGTAGACGCCACTAATCTCTTCCTTTTGTTTAAACAGATGCTATTTGCTTGGCAAGTAGCTGAATTTTAAATGCAGGAAATTATTATACAAGGGGAAAAATTTTGACTGGAGGTTAGAAACAGAAGGTTAAGTTCAGGAGAAAATCTTATTTTCTCTGACATCTTCCAAGCTGTGTGAGGAAAGTTTTCCCCCACTGAGAACTATAAATTCTGATATTTTTCCATATAAAAAAGGGATTTTTGTGGTGTTTTTTTTTTTAAATTTTTAAAATTTTTTTTTAGTTTCCAAATATAATGATGATATTCAAGTAGTAAATAGTTGAACCCTATAGATAGATTTTGTTTGCGTGATTGCATTTGATGTTAGTGAAAGAAAGGAATAATTCAGGGGATCACAAATTCTTCCTCTCCCTTTGATGTAATCATTATACAGTTCCTTTTTACTCTAGCTAAGTCAGGTTAATAATATTCATGACATGGAGGCACAGGGTTTTTGGCCCATTAATTCACTTCAACATATCAAAGCTCAGCCATTTTTCCTCATTTTTTGAGGCTGGATAGGAAATCTTATGAAGGGTGGCTATCCTTGGGATGGATCTCAGATAGTGTCCACAGATTTCTTCTTAGCCACCCAGAACACAGGAGCAGAACAGCATGGAGTCCCGATGGGATGCAAAGCTTCTGGACATCTCTGTTTTGACTTAGGCAAGAAAATGATGCTTTGTATTGCATGTGGAATGATTAATCAGCTCCCAGTAACTTTTAGATAATGTGTCAATAGCTGCTGTTTTTGAAATCAGCAGTGACCTGATTTAAAAGCTGGTTCCACCTAAGCATACAGGTTCTTCATCAGAGCACACAAAACTCATGTGGCTGAATATGATTTGGAGATATGGGTCTAATCTGATCAGCTCAGCTCAAGAAGGGGTTAGCTTTCAGGGCTGAGGAATAAAGGTTCTTGCTGGAGCAAGTGTTGCCTCTAGCCCTTCTCAGAACTTCTCAGATCTAAACACAACAGATGGTACCTCTTGCAATACAATATCGCTTTAACATCATGCTGAGGTTTTACTTTGGTAGGGGCTCTCAGCACTGATTTCTGCAGGGCTCTCTGTTTTGTTTTTATTTTTATCCCCTTTTATTGAGTGGCTCCCATTTCTGCCAAGACATAACATAATTAGCCAATTATGGCTGCCAAGATCACTAACAGAAGTGATTCAGTAACACTCCCAATTTTAAAGTTGATTTTTTCTTAGTACTTTGTTACCAGAAAGCAGAGAAAAAAAACCCAATTCCCTGTGTTGTCACCTTCATTCTGTATTCTGCTCTGTCCCAAGATACATTCTCTTCACTCCCTGCGTTCTTCTGCTCCTGCTGTTAAGAACTGATTATTGAGAGATGCCTCTGCCTGAATTAAGGTGCAAATGAGACCATATGCCAAAGTCAACAGTACAGATTTTATCTAGCAATAAAATGTGAGGTAGAGAGATAGAAAGAAATATAAAAGAGAGGAAATGGAGAGAGAGAAAGAGTAAGGTAGTCACCACCTGTGGCTCCAGGAGTGTCCCACTGTTCCTTCTTTACCCTGGGCTTCTTGGTGGTGGAGGTCCCCAGATTGTTCCAAACTTTTCATTGTTTATATATTTTAGCAAACAAAGGAATTAATGCTCATTGGCTACACAGCTCTCTTATGCTGTTGGTTAAATTATTCCCTTGCCTCTGAGGCTATTTAGTCTGCATTCTCGGTCTTTCTCTTCTCTTGAGTCAGTGGGATGTGAATTGGTGGTTGTGATCTCCCCCTGCCAGAATTACCTTTTACTCAGTCCAAGCTGATTTCAGCACCACTGCTGAGTTGGCTTTCCCTGTTGCCACATTGTTTATATCCATTATCAGTGATACATTCTTCTCCCCCAGCTTTGTTAACCTCCCCCTAGATCTGAGATAACATTCAGACAACAGTACCACCTTTACCTTATCTCAAGTTCCTGTCATGGTGGCTGAATTTACAGTCCAAGTTCCAGGTATCCACAGAGGCATATTCAGGACTGGGGCTTCAGTGGTCGTTTCTGGTCACAAGTGCCATCTGTCCCATAACTTGGGGGGGATCCTTGTTTGACTGGTGATATGTGTATGAGCAGTTGCTTCTTTATGCAGTTTGCCACAGTGGGAATTTTGTCTGGATGCAATATTCAGGATGTGCTAGCCAGATCTGGCTTCTGCCGGTCTTGGAGTTAGCACCATCCTGTTCCTCCGTTCTGTGCTTATCTCATGGTAACGTCCTTCTGTGGCCTAAAGAGTGTTTGAGACAGGCAACTGTGATCCTTAAGGCTTTATACCTCCCACAGGTAGACAGCTGCTCACACAATTCAGGAAGAGATGTTTGTGATGATGTTGGGGAAAGCTGGCAGCAGAAAGGTGGTGCATTTTAATTCTTGAATTTGATCTTGCTGTGCAGGTATTTTATCCTTGGCACAACTCCACCTGTACAGCAGAATGTTAATTTTTCCTTGACTGACTCTTATTTGGCAGAGGCTGTAAACAGCTTAAAAAAACAACAACAAAGAAACGGATCCCTTGTTGCTCTGCTTCTGACATTTCCATCATGTACTGAGGGATAGCAGCATGAGGGTGAGATGGGAGAGGCATAACACTTTTGAAATGATTTGTCTACTGTGACTGGAGATCATTTTTGAGAATTGTTTTGATACTCCTGTGTCCCATTTGTTGGGTTCTTCCTCAGTTCTCAATGCTTGCCGTCAGATCATTAATTTTCAGTAATGGAGGTCTTTCACTGTGATTTTTTTTTTTAATATTAATTGTTATTGGTACTGTACTTAAATGCAAGTGCTTAGTTTTCCTTTTGTAAAACTTAATGGAAAGATTAATTAGTATGAAAACAAAAGTGAGACTCAGATTTTTTCTTTCCCCAGTTATCCTTACTTTTTGGTACTGTACACTATGAAAAGGAGCTTAAGGCAGTTTCTACATGTATTCTGCCTTCTTGAGGTTTATCAGATACTGTACTCAGCATAGTCCTTAGATAAAACCTTAGAGTTCATTTCCTTTTGTCTGTCTCCAAGGATGGATTGTCATTTGTGACTTCTGTATCTCCTGCTGTTTACTGATGGATTCTTTTTGTGATGTGTTCTCACATTGAACATCAGAGGTACTACTCTAAAACAAAATTGTGTGAATATTTCCGTTTGTCAACTTGTGAATTCACCTGAAGTGAAAATCAGCAACAGAGGCATTTGTCTCAATATTCCCTCATTTCCTATATTTTTGAGGTTTAACATGATGCAGTAATTTTTCTTATGTTGTGATACCTTAAGCTTCACTTTAATAAAAATTAACAAGAAGGGAGAGAGTTTATGAATTTACCTTCACCCAGCAAAGACGGGGTTATCTCTGGGAAGAACAGCTATTGATAAAGCTATTTTTCTAATAAAATATCTCATGAAATAAGAACCTGCTTTAGGTCACTGGGGATGGCTTTCGACACTATTCTGATTTGCCCTGTAACCTGTCTCTGACAACACTGTGGCTTTAGACAGCCCTGCAGGATATGACTCTAATTTATGAATCCTTGCATTGCTGTGAGCTTTAGTCTCCAGTTGGGCTTACCTGGACTGAATTTTCCACATTCAGTTCCTGAGCATTACTAGGCTGCTAGGGGTTTTTTGGTGGTTTGTTTGTTTCTAACAGCTGCAAGTAAATGTGGTGTTTCTATTTTTGATATAGCCCTTGATACTAGTTTGCTTACATTGCCTTGGTAGTAGTTTCCTTAAACAGCTGACCAGTCTATTGAGAGGTCCACATTCATCCTTTAATGACTGTACAAGTTGCTATCACTTCACTGGTACCTTTTCCATCTTGAATGATCATATAGCCTTCTTGTCTGTACTCCCTCCATATAATACAAATAAAAGAAATGGTAGTAAGTAATATAAAGTAATAATATCATATGGCATATAATTGAAAAAAAATGTTGCATAAAAATTATGGAAAGAAAATTAAGAATCTCTGTGATCTGATTCTTGCTTTAGATTTTGTGTCAAAGGTACTCATGGATTGTTTGCTCATGGTTACACTATGCCTCAAGAGTTTTCATCCTAAGGTTCAATTTCTCTCTGAACTGCATGCTGCAGATTCTCCTTGGCTATTTCAGGCTCCTGGAACAAATTATGTCTTCTAATTCCCGAAAATCTCTCCAATGTGGATTTAGGGACAATACTGTCATTCTTCAAGCATATATAGATGGATACCTCTAGTGTACCCTAGCCCTTCAGCTTTAGGGTTTACCTCTCCCGTAAGGCAGCCCTATGATGTTTTGGGATGTGCCTCTGCCTCCAGCTTCCTTGTCTTCGCAGAAAAGGATTGTGGCACTTGGGTTGGGTTTTTCCAGTAAAAGACAGGAGGCTGGAGTGCTTTAAGACCTGTCTAAGGATGACAGAAAGGTAGTAAAGACTTTGAGCCTTGGAAGGTGGAGGTAGAGATCAGCAGCTTTTTCTGGATTTGGTCTCACAATTCATCCTCACCTTTGCATAGGGATGTACTTGAATACATCTGGCTTTGGGGTTATTTGCACAAGTAAGGACCTGGCCTAAAGGCTCTTCTTTAAATGAAAGCCTTAGCTTTCATTGCCAGCTCTTCTCTCAGCTTGTCTTACGAGCTCCATGGTTGCGTATTTCTTGCTCATTTTCTCTCCTCTGAAACATATTCTCCTTCTTACTCAGAGCATTGTTTTGAAAATTCTGTGAAATCATGGACTGCCTTATTTTTTTGTAGATTGAAATGTTCCTGTGGTAGCAAGGTATTCTCTTCTCTATATGACTTAACTACCAGTACCTAACTGAAGAGGGACTGTTTCCTGCTTGGTGATCCAGTGTGTATCAGGAAAAAATATCTGCCTCCATTGAGCCTTTTAGTGCCTCACAAACTGTTCAATGGATGAGCATTTTTCATACAGACAGAAAAGTAGTTTTGTATTGGTACCTCTCTCTGACTAGTGACTCAGATGAGACACAGAGGTGATGAACTTTCTGCTGACCATGAGTTTAAGATGACTTATCCTAAACTTCGTCTTTGAAGAATTATAAAACATTAAACAGTTCTCCAGAACGTGGATGTTAAATAAATAAGCCTCTACAATATAGCATTCCCGTCACAAGCACTGCTATTTCATTCAAATTGTGAAAATGTTTTCAGTAACAGAGTTATTAATGGTGCAAGTTAGTGAATGTGAAAATGTTGCAAATATTTTTTTTCCTGAAGTTTAGATCTAAAAGACTCATTTATTTTACCTTTGTTTGCTGGATTAACATGTTGTTCTGATATCATATTTGTTTAAAATTTCATATCTGAGATGTTGTGTAAACCACAGGCATTGTTTTAAAATCTGTCTCTCCACATTATCTTGTGTTTTCATTATAATTATTTTCTAATAGAACTGCTTTTTCTCTTTCTTCAGGAGTGGTTGTTTTTTGTCTCATATTTTATTTGGTTTTTATCTGTCTGCTATTGGGTTTCCCTGCACTTTTCTGTAATAATTTCCTTTGTGTTTCTGTGTCTCAGGAATGGATGTTATCAGACAAAGTTTCCCAGGTCAAAGTACTTTCTTTTACAGGTGACAAAGGTTTTATTTGGGGAAGAGAAGGCAAGCAGGTTACATCTTTTTTGTTCTTACATGTTCTGCAATTTCTTCCATTTCTGCTGGAGTGGGTTCTGATAAATGCTAAAATAATTGGATTTGAGGGGAGTAGCTGTAGAAAATATTTTTTACTTTTACTCAGGTGATATTCCTAGTGATGGTGATATGATTTTATCATTATGCTCTGATATAATTTTCATAGAAACAAAGCTTACATAGTGTTGTTCTTCAGGGAGAGCATTAAGCCAAAGCCTATTTAAATCAACAGTAAATCACTGTCTGACTTAGGCAGGATTAATTTTCAGAAGTCAGAAACTCCTTTTATTCTCTTACTGTTCTTCACTTCATGGTGATACTTGTTTCTGACAAACACATTACTGATTTCAGAGATCTCTCCCACTCTTCCCTTTTAGTCGCCCGAGTCTGGTTTGCAGATTCTGTGCCATATCCGCATTCCCTATAACTCTGGTTTCAGCTGTGCTGACCCTCCCATCGAGGTCCTATGTGCTTCAAGTAACAGCAGTTGATATTCATATCAACTCTAAATGTCCTGATCTATGTCAACATTTTTCCCTCTTTATTCAGCCTTTTCACAGGGAGGATCTTTCACTTTCTAATACAGGTAACCAAGACACCAATTTATTTCCTTTAGGGAACTGAAACCAGTCTTCCTGAGCTGTCAGATTGCCAATTTTCTGTGTGAATGACTTTTTAAAATCACTGAGATGCAGAGAGTAGATGCTTTCTGACCAATTTTTATATTTATAAGGCAAGGTTAAGAGCTTGATAGATTCAGTTTCAGCAGGTACCATCTTAGATGATGTGTCCAAAATAAGTGGTTATAGGATAATGGAAAATAGATTTTCCAAAAAAGTAAAGAATAGAATAAAAAGCCTAAAGTCATTAATTAAAATCCAGACAATGTCCTCTCCCAATTATTAAGTAAAAACCACACAATTTCAGTTACACAAACGTGCTTTTTCATGCCCAAGAACAGTTAGTGAGAAAGGAAAACAACGCAATAGTGAAACTTAAAAAAGCTGTACCTGATTCAATTGACTCTGCCTTTACCGTCAGTGTTCAAAAGCAGCAATATTCATTGCAGGTTTTTTTTACTTAATCAATAATTTGCATATAATTTGTGCAAATGAGTTACAACTCCCAGTATCCCCACTTGAAGCTAGGATAGGTATTTATAACACTGGGCATAAGCCTGCAGGTTTATTCAACCCTCGTATTTGGCAGTAATAGTACATTTCATATCAGTGGTGTAACTTAAATTTGGGGCCTATGTTTTTGTTGGTCAGCACAGATACTGCAGCTTCTGCTGGAACCATGTACATGGTCTTTGATCCTGCATTCTTTAAAAATCAAAAAGAGACAAAGGATTTTACTTGATAAAGAACAGTAAGCTGTGAAGAAATATATGGAATTATTTATTTTGTGGTGACATCTACCATTTACAAAATACCTCACATTGCTTTTGTAACAGTCTTACATAACCTTTTAGACACATTTGTCTGACAGTGTTTCAAAGACAATCAGAATTGCTAGGTACAAGGGAAATATCAAATTTTATAACACATTATCAAGGCAGACATTTAGTTTTCAAGCAATTAATTTCCAAGGTTTTAATTTATGACTATGATTATTCGTGAGGAATACTTTGCCTATTGTATTCCCTGAAGCTGGCACAGGTAATCCTCATCCCTCTACATTAGAACCTGTGTTAATTTCAGTTGAAATATTGGAAGTGCTCTGGATAGCCACAAAATCTCACAATTTTTAAAGAATGATAATGACATTTCAGAAGGTAACACTTGGAAGCAGGCAGTTAGAAGGAAGGAACTGCACTACCATAACTCTTTTCAAGGTAGAGATTCCTTCTTTAAGCTATAGTCCAAATGTCTCATTTACCAACATTGTTCATCACCTTCTGCTTCCTTTGTTCGGGTACTGAGGAATTGGAAACGGAATCCTTTGTCAGCTTTGTAGAGCTTTCTGTGATTGCTAGTTCATTAATATAAAAACCAGACAGACCATTATGAGTGGCTAATTTGACCTCTTGTATATCAATGTGGCAGCCCAATTTTACTTGACTCGTGCCACTAATTCCAGCTGAGCTGTTTACAGTTTAGTGTGACATCCAGCCTTGATTCAAAGACTTTGTGATGGAAAACATAGCATGTCTCTGGGGAAGTAGATCCTAAAACGTTACCATTACTAAAAGAAGTCTGTATTTTATTTCTGTATTTTATGAGATTCAATATGATGCCTGTTTTTGACCTTCAGTGGCTGTGCCCTGGCATTTGCTAGTCTGTTAGACTGGGGAAGTATCAAAATTTTTCTTCCCACCCTAGAATTAAACAATTAAGCAAGTTCAATGTGGTGGGGTTTTTTTGTTTTGTTTTGTTTTGTTTTTTGTTTTTCAGGGTTTTTTTTGTTCTCTTTTTGTTTGCTTGTTTTCATGAATGCTTAAGGAACTGATGAACCCTGATCACTCTCATAGCTGATAGTTCTTGAGAAATGAGATCCCTTTTGGAAACTCCTCCACTACGAAACACGTGGCAGGGGAGGAAGGAAGCATACTCTAGCATTGCCAGAGATAATGCATATTTTCACATTTTCATTTAAAAAAAATTTTTAAATCTGGCAGTTATGGGCAGTGAAACATGAGTTGCTTTTCTGTTCATTCACTGTTATAGGAGTAACTGTGCATCTGGGTGCTGCATAACTGTATTTTCATGCCTTTTATAGATCTGTAGTGCTGAAAAGGGTGTGAAGAAATCAGTTGCTTCTTCCCTTCCCCAAAGGCAGGATGAAACTCATTTAAAATATTGCTGACATATATTATTTTTTCAACCAGTTTTTAAAAATGTTTGGTGATGGGAATTCTTCCACCTCTAAAGACGATTCACTCCACTGTTTTACCCTCTTGACTGCTAAAAATTATTTTAAAGGAAAATCTGGTATAATGCTCTCAAAACTTCATAACTATTGAACAGGGTGGACGAAATATTTTTCTGTATGTTAAGAAGGAATTTGGTTTACAAAGTCCATCAGGACACTTGAAGAATGTCACTGCCTTCTCTTTACTGTGTACAGTTTTATAAAGTACATTTTGGTTTTTTCTGGAAATGTGCCTTTTATCCTCCTGACATGGTTGTCAAAGTCACTAAAAACTTAGTAGGGATTTCATAATTATCTGTGTTTGCAGCTGGGTATTTTTACCCTCCTCATTGCTCAACATCCAGTAACAGAAAAAAATGGCAGTGGTTATCATTATTTTCCATCACTGTCAACATGAGGATGCACAGTTTCATTGTAGTTGGTGAGGCAGCTGTATCTTTAATGAGACAGTCTGTTATATCAGCTCAGTGAATATGAGATTTCCTTCCCTGAGCCAGGAAATCTTTCATGGCAGTGCAGCATGCTGGATTTTCCTGAATATCTGATGAGTTTGGAGTGTTTCTTGGGTGCATATTAAAAAGCAAACCCAAAACCCAATGAAAAAGCCCCA
The DNA here is from genome assembly GCF_009650955.1 of Corvus moneduloides. Classification (NCBI taxonomy): domain Eukaryota; kingdom Metazoa; phylum Chordata; class Aves; order Passeriformes; family Corvidae; genus Corvus; species Corvus moneduloides. Next base: position 86,902,405 of record NC_045478.1, on the reverse strand, counting down.
CTTCTAACTGTTATGGTTGGACATAGCTGAACAACGTGCTAGGAGTTTATTGAGGTCATGGGTCTCGTTAACGTTGATTGTGTGATCAACGTTCACATCCAGAACACAAGTTCTGCCTTGGATGTGCAGCAGCTATAAACAACTCCCTTGCAACCACATATGGAGCTAGGCAAGTACAGCCTGTGATTCCTCCCTCCAGTGGTTTTACAGGTCAGGGTAATGATTTTGGTCTTCTGGGTCCACCTATCATGAAGTGTCAGCTGGTTCAGTATCTCCATTGGCACTGATGGATTTTTACCACATGCACTGAAGTTCTTTGAGCTCTCTTGATTGGTAGAATTGGGGGACTTTCTCAGGCCTTCGCTTGGCAAATCATACCAAAACAAAAAGAAAAATAATACAGAAGAAACTGGACAATGAGTAAGTGGTAAGATCTGTGCAGAAAGGAACACTTTAGCATCATTCTCTTCCTGATATTGCCTTGCTAATATTCTGTGAATAAATTGAAATGTGTATTTTCATCTCTATGACTGGTCTTGAAATTATATTGTATTTTCATAGTCTTTACTTGCTTTATGTAAAGTTTTTAACAGCATGCATTATTTCCAATTTTCCTGGTGGTCTGCTGTACAGGAGGCAAAAAAGGCAAGGTTTTGGATACCCAAAGGATGTTGTGAAGCTTAAAGATGGAGCTGGTAAAAATGGCAGCAAAGTGTGTGTGGTGGAGAATATGGATTATTTCTATCAAAAGTATTTAAAAAGATGAACAAAATTTACCAAATTATTTCACTCAAGTAATTTATTCAGAGATAAGTAAAAATGCTATTGTAATAATTTTCCTCTTTTTGTGTTTATCTCTGTGGTTGGAGGATTTTGTGAATTTCCCAGCTAGAGACAGATGTTTTGTAAGATTCTGAAATGTTCTTTACTGTAATCTCTTTCATGTTTATAACACTTGCATGAGAATAGATTGGTAAGATCAGAAATAGGTTCACTTCTTTAAATCTCTAGAAGTCCCTATGTCCTTTCCTCATAAGCCTTATATCCCTCAAAACTTGCACTTTTTGCTGTCGTCTTTTAGAAGTCTTTTGCCCCCTGCTTTTGATATTTATATTCCTGACAGCTAGACCTTCCCCACTTATTCCTTCAAAAATCCATCAGGTGTGCATTTTTTTTTTCCTTATCTTTGGCATGCAGCAGCTTGTATGACTGTTTTGCCTAAATCCTATTTTTTGGATAACCTTCTTGCTTTTGAAGTGACCCTTTAGTCTTCTTGTGCCTTGTTTTCCTTGCCTTTTTCTTTTTTTTTTTTTTATTTTTGGTGTCAGGATACATTTTCTATCTTGCAGCATGTGCTTATGGAGATGAGTTGTTCTACCTTTCCTGAGTTTTTGTTTGTGGTCACTAGATGTACCCCAGCGCCACAGCTCAAATTCATCTCCACTTTGATAGATGTAAGAGCAACTTAAGGCAATGTTTTCCCTGAGACATTTAATTATGAAATGAAGCAATCACTATAGTCATGTGAAAGGCATGGAGACGCCAACTAGTTGCTTCCTGATGGCAAGTGAAAACTGGGTGAATTAAAAAATGCACTGCTCGGCCTCTCACTAACAAACCAGCTCAGGCAAATGTGGGAGTACTCCAGGTATATGTAAAGCTGAATTCCTGTTGCTGACCCATAGAATTAAATTGTTCATGTGCATGTGAACAAACTCTCACTGTTACGAGACATATTTGAAGCATGAGTCTTAGTGATGTGTAATACTTTTGAAGTGTGTCTAGAACCATCAGAAAGACCTCTTAGAAAATAACTTACAAAAAAGAAAAGGTATTGATGTGTCTTTAATCTCTTTTGGTACTTTTTGGAGAACAATGGCAACATTTGGTGCTGCTGACTATTAAATTTTATTGTATGGATTTATGGATTTCAGTTTTAGTGTGTAGTTGTGCTCCTATTTAATGGGATGTATACCTATAAACCAAGGAAGTTCTGCTGCTTAATCTGCTCACAATTCCTAAAGCATCACAAAATTCTCTTATGAGTCCTATATTTTTTCTAAGCTTTCTCTGGCAGATACAGTGCAACATTTTTACTGATGCTTTGGAAATGGCCTTTTCTTCAGGTGCATGATATTGGATTTGTTGTCTTGCCTCTTACTTCATTCTTGCTTTGCAGTGTGATAAAAGTTTAATAATTGAAAAACTGACACCTTCCATTCTTATTTGGAAAACATTCTTTCCTAGGAAATAATTAATGACACTTACTTTCAGACAAGTCATACACGTAAAATAAGGGACAGAAAAGTGCTTCTTTTCTGAGAAAATGTAAAGTGTGGTGGTGTTTTTTTTCTCCCCCCCTTGCTTGCTGTGCCTGAGGTGCTTTGAATGGGGTCTCCTGCCTTAATGAGTTGGCATTTTCTATAATGATTTCCTGGCAGCTTTACTCTGAAACTGCTGTGATGACAGATTGCTGAATCACTATATTATGACTTCCTCTTAACTAAGTGCTGACCAATGGTACTAAACCATAGCTCTGCACAATTGACAGTGAGCACTCAGTACCACCCCAGTGAAGGCTTGCCACCAAAAAACGCCGCCAAAGTCTGCCAGGTCTTTACTGATGGCAAGAAGCATGCACAGAGAGGGCAAAATGTAGAAGGATGGAAGGAAGGGAGTTATCTGTGGAACTAAATTTCTAGAGAAGTCATTTGCATTCATTTTTCTTAGCTGGCATGTTCTTCAGTTCTGCTTCATATAATCACAACTGCAGGGAATTGTCTCATTGCGAGTGTGTGATATTCCTTCTCTTTGTAGAGATGGGCACAGTGAAAGCTACAACACTGCATAAGTCATGAAAACTCCTTGGTGTTCAACAAGAAACTTCACTGACAGAATGCTAAGAATAATAGTTACACACCCATTGTACAAGAAAAAAGGTCCAAATTAAATTAAAAAGTATAATGTCCTCTGCCAGTATGTTATTATGCCATAAGCAAAACTCACTTCTTGAGTAATCCAGGGAATGTAAGGAACTCATGTCATGATGTGGAAACAGCCATGTGGCTAGCAAATTTCTTACATGCGGCTAGGCACCCTTGGTGCTGTCTGGTGCAATTTGATAGGTTAAACTCTGTGTTTTGTATGAATTTGTTGAGAACATGAGCAAGTAAATACACATCTAAGCAAGTCATTATTGTATGCTATCCCGCAATTTTACCCAAGCTAATTAAAGACAGAAAAACACAGTTTTAAAGTCAAGGTCACAGTAACATTGAATCAATAATCTGCAATTCTTGAATCTTAAAAAACCAGAATAATTCCGAATTGTGATGTTGCTAGTGTTTTTCTCATGGACAATTTTAAGTGGAGAACTGATCCCTTTCCAAGCATATTATTCTAGTCAGTGCTATACATCCACATTGACCTGGGTGGTAAAGGTTACAGATGACCCTCAAATGTATTTATTCAAGGACCTGAGCATTTGCTCTCTTCCACAGCAATCAGTACTGTCTCCTTGTTTTTCTTCAGGGATTTCCAGAAGTGCTTATAATGAGTCCTTATTTCCATTTCCATCTTAAATTATGTTCCTCTTGGTCATTATTGTGCTTGATTTTATTCTTCTCTTCCTTCCTAAAATGGGACAAAGCCTTTCAATAGAGGTATTGGTAAATTATACATAATAGCAACAGTAACACAATAATGCAAGATTTTATGCCTGAAGTACCTATTGACTTCTTCCATTATTGGCTGATTTTTACTTTTGAGAAGCTGTTAAAATCATAGCTTCCATAAATACACACACAAACTTATGCAGTATATCCATAAACCCATTAAAACCCATTGATGTCTATTCACTTGAAAAATAAGGTAAAATAGAATGATCAAATTCTTTTTGCTTTGTTTTGTAGTCTCTCACAAAATTTGTTGCTGTTTAGAGTGGGAACCTAGGAGCATGACTGGTCTCAAAATATGTACAGTGAACATGATTTTAAAAGATTGAGAGCAGCCTTGAAGTGAAGGGCTTAGAAGTGTTGGTGGATGAGAGGCTGGACAGGACCTGTCAGTGTCAATGTGCACTTGCAGCTCAGAAAGCCAGTTGTATCCTGGGCTTCATCCAAAGCAGCGTGGCCAGCAGGGCGAGGGAGGGGATTGTGCTCCTCTGCTCTGCTCTTGTGAGACCCCACCTGGAGTGATGCATCCAGCTCTGAGGTCTAAAACCTAGGAGTGAGTCCAGAGGAGGGCCATAAAGCTGATAAGAGATCTGGAACACCCCTCCTATGAATGCAGACTGAGAGCTGGGATTATTCAGCCTGGATAAGAGAAGGCTCTGGGACCCTCTAGCATTTTCCAGTATCTAAAGGGAGCCTGCAAGAAAGCTGGAGTGGGACAATTTAGAACGGCATGTAGTGACAGGACAAGGGGAAATGACTAAACTAACAGAGAGGAGGTTTAGATCAGATATAAAAAAGAAATCCTTTACTGTGAGGATGGTGAGGCACAGGAATAGGTTGCCCAAAGAAGTTGTGGATGCCCTGTCCCTGTAAATATTCAAGACCAGGTTGGATGGGGCTTTGAGCAATGTGGTCTAGTGGAAGGTGTCCCTGGTCATGGCAGAGGGAGTTGGAACAAGATGATATTTAAGGTCCATTCTGACCCAGGCTGTTGTGTGATTCTATGATTAACCTTCATCAGACTTGTTGTCCTGATAACTCAAGTTTACATTTCCTTTTTCTTTGCACAGGTTGTAAAAGGCAGGAGAAATACACCAAGTTTGGACATGGTCAGTGGCATAAATAAATGAAAAGCATTTTTTATGTTATGGCTTTTGATTTTATAGAGAATGTTTTCTGTTGGTTGTTGTGGTGAACCATGGCCAACACCAGGGTCAGCCAAATCAAGTGGACCAATAGGTCCATGGGTTTGATGCCTCCACAGCCCAAAAGTCTTGAAATCACAGGGAGCACCCAAAAGGCTGTGAAAAATATGTAGATCCGTGCCTTGCCATTGGCCACTGCCCTGCCCTCCCCTTATTTCTCATATTTGGTTGTCTTTCCAGAGAGTTCTATGTTCCTCTGTAGTTGATTGGCCCTTGCTACTCCTCCCCTCCTACTCCTTCTCCCATTTGCTACAATTCCTTTTCCCCGCCTTTGTAGCGCTCCCTAGCTGGTGTATTATTGGTTACCATGTGTTTTCCACGCCCGCTCTGTAGGGCAATAAAACCCCATGTCAGTCCCATTATCTTGGCTTCTCCGTGGTGTTTCTGTGTTCTTCAATAAACCCTCTCCCCCACGAAGAAGTTCCTCTGCTTCTTTCCTGCCTCCTTCGTGCACCTCCGCCATGGGTGGGCAAGGCGAACCCAACCAGGAGCTTTGCCTGCCCTCCTGTGCTGGGATTGGCCCCCGTCCTCCGCTTTGGGGCAGGCAGAAGATTGCCCGGGGCAGTGGGCTAGCCAGCAAAGGCACTGTGGCAGTTGGTTCTGCCTCAGGTATCACTTCATGCTCAATGGCAATTAGATGAGCATTAGACTCCAGAGTGTTTGCCTGGCAACCTCTTTTCATTACAAGAAATGTTTCAACCTTTTATGATAATGTAAAGGTCTCCCACTGAATTAAGTTGATTTCACAAGGACGTCCATAGTGAGATGATGTACAAGTATGAATGCATGGAAAGGTGAGTAGGGAATCCTGGCTGAAAGAAAAGAGCTGTACTTTCTGCAAGAGGCAAAGGACCTAGGACCCCAAATCAACCAAACCGAAATCCGGTAAAACTATTAGTCTAAACAGTGTGCATTCGAACAGTGATGTAAATGACTCATGGCTCTCCAATGTCTTCAGCAGTTAAAAATATCTGCTTCCTGTGAGTGACAGTGAACTAGGGAACTAATTTGCACTATAATTTACACTGCAGCTTTGATCACAAAACCCATGATATATTTTATTACAATAATTTCTATTTATAATGAAATGATTAGCATCCTCCAATGTGTGCCTCAAATTTGGACCTATTTCCTTCATGTATCTTACACAATTTGAAACATATCACTTAATTGGGGTTGTCATTTAGCTGCCAGCTTTACTGGAATAGATTTTTAAATCCATGTAGGACACATTGTAATTGAGAATTAGGTTCCAGGTATCTAGTGGTCACTTCGTGGTGCTCCAAACAAATACGACAATTTAGAAAGTATAAAATTAGTCTCATCTGCTAAATGCATCCTGCTGTGAAATTGCAGCCAGTTAGAAAAGGAAAGATGCCCTTAGCATAGAAAACTAGTTTGAGAGAATATGAAAGTTATAATGGAAAATGTAATAGATGCCAGAAATAATTACACAGGTGACTTCCACAGAGTATGACTGCTATTCCATATATTTCTTCAGAAAACACAAAGCCTATTATTAATTAAGCTGCAAAAATAGGAATCTGCTGTAGTTCTTTAACCATCAAGTAGTCTACTTTTCTTTTATATGCATTATGTTCTTTCAATGGGTACTTGTTTCTGAAATCTTTTTCTGTGGAAACAAAGGATCATTTGTTATTCAACTTTTGGGGTTGTTCTAGTCTCTGTCTTAATCTCTTGAGGTACTACTTTGAAATAACTTAGCCAATGGAAAGTTAATATGCAGTGGTGTTTTTAAATACAGAGCAAATAATTAGTGCAGGACAAATGGCACTGCTCTGAATATTGACTGTAAAAAACACTTATATTGCAAAGCATCCATGTGTATGAAAAATACAAGGAAGGTGAAGAACTGGCAAAGACATCAGGGTATTGCTGCCTATAAGCATTTGCTACCTTCAAGATGGTGTGTTTGGTTTCTAACCAGGAATCATGTGTCATGGTGGCTTCTGGGCTGTTTGGTTTACTAAACAGTCTCAGACATTTTTCTCCTGCTTTACCCTTTTGCTCTCAGTGCTCATTATTTGATATAATTCCACTGTTATAATTAAAAGGGGGGAAATAATCTCTTCCAATTAAAAAAACTGCCGAAACAGAGAGTAGGCAGGTCTTGCATCTCTTCTGTTGCCTCACTATAGAGAGGTTCTTGACCTGCCAGTACCACTTAATTGGTTGGCATCAGTCTGAAGAGTCTGAAGGCTGCTGTTACTGCTCCCAGCAAGAGCCAATAGGGCAGGTGGTTACTGCAGTGCACCCAGCCTTCCTCTTCTTAGCTGTCCCTTCCTTCTGCGAATCGTGTTCATGAAGGGGGTGAGACCGACTCTGCTGAGGTCACTGGGGAGGAATACGGAAACACACCGAGATAAAATGCAGGTATCCAAAGTGTGATGACACTGCTTCAGGTATTGGTCTAGGCTTGTCTAGAGCTGGTTTGGGTACAAGGTGTAAATGTAGGCTCTGAACTACCACAGAGGACTAGTTTACACTGGAGAGCTCCTCCAGGTATCAGCTAATCTAACTTTAGAGCAAATTTCAACTCTGGAGGAGACTGCAACATATGATGCATTCAACAGTGAATGGAAAAATAAGCAGTTTGCATTGTGCATTGCATACTGCAATGAATAAAGTTAGAGTTAAGCATCAGAAATCTTGAAGGGATTGAAAACATGGGGTTGGGTAGCAATCTTGCAAAGCCAGATACAACATTTAATTGACTGAGCTATGGTGTGGAAATAAACAGAGAATTAAATAAACACAGCAATTGGAAGAAAAGGCAGGAATTACAGTATTTGTAATTCCAGAAGAATAAGACAAGGAGGAAAAGTAAGGCAGCAGGCAATAGTAGCAGATAAATGATGTACTAGTATCAAAAAAAAATCTCAGAGTAATAGGGCAGTAATTGTCTAAGGGATTTGGTTGAAGTTTTGAATACAAATCTGTCATACTAACCTTGTTTTTTACTGAAGTAAGAAGGTTTTTTTTTTTTCCCTGAATATCTTCCCACTGCCAACACTGTTAAAACTTAGCAATAATTCTGCAAGAGAAATCTTGTGCTAGCCATAATAGGGCAGTATGATAAAAATCATGATGAATAGCAGACTTGACTTAACTGTGCCCCTCAGTTAATGAATAACATCCATTTTTTATTAAATGATTCAGCCAAAGTATTAAAGATGGGGCAATCAGGCAGGTCAGAAGCCTTGAAGAGCTACTATATTTTATGAGTTTCTTATCAATTAAATAAGTTTGTTCTGCTATATGTCATTGTTGATTTCCATTTGTTTTTCTGGCTGAAGCCTGGATTCCACATTCTTTACAAGCTCTGCCTCATGCATAATACAGTGAAAATATGAGTCATGAATTGCTGGATTCCCTTCTTTAGATTTCCTCCTCTGCTGCTTCATGCATTAGTTTTTTGGCTCTCTTTATTATATGGTTAAGCACCTGATTTGGAGACAGGGCAGGCTGTGATCTGCAAGTCTGAATGTAGTAGGTGTGTAAGACAGAGAGGCTTGGGGTACACCTCACTCTCCTCTTCAGATTACTTAGATGTCGCTAACCATGCGGGTGGGATCCCATGGCTTCCTTCTGAGATTCTTAGGCTCCCCCATCCAGATACAGCAGGGATTCGAGATCCAGCTCCCTATGGCTGGATCATACCTAAGCTGAAACTGGGAGGTCTTGTTTTTAGTCACTCTTCCCAGAGTCCCCCCTCAGAGTGGCTTATTCCAGGTCAAAGACAGAAGACCAATCCTGCAAATCCATACCCATTTGATTAAGCCTGTTTCCTTGAATAATGGCAGGAGTGCTTTTCAGAGTTGGGTTGTTTAATTTAGAGCCCAATTATGAGATTATGTCTTATGTTGTTCAGCAGTGAGTATGACCATTATTCAGGATGCAAGGTTTTCAGCTCAATGGGGAGACCCTGTCATGGACTGATTGCTCTTTTGGGAGCAAACATCTTCCACAGCCTTCAGACCAGCTCACAGCTATGGAATTGTGCCAGTGATTAGACATGGTAAAGATCAAAAAAAGACAGTTACAGTCACCTCAAAGAGTTATATAATAGGTAAATAGAAAGTGGGTTATATCTAATGTCCATGTAAAGTTAAAAGTTCCTTAAACCAGCAAATACTTTCAAAGTCAATGATTTGGTGGCTTGTTTACTATTATTGCTATTTACTACTCCTGTGGATATATGCAGGTTTTTTTAGTGTTACTTAAATTATTTATGCTTCAGCAGTGGTAAGCAACTTAAAATAGATACATCTTGATGAATATTGTTCAGATAAATATTTTAAAGGGTACAGATTAGAAGAAAAGGGAAGCACTACATCTAATTCATCTATTATGACAAACCAGCAAGCATTCTAATATATTTTTGCTTTCTGGAAAAAATGTTCCACACTAAGTTATCGATTTTTTGATCATTCTTTCAAGCAGAACTGCATGCAGTTTTGCTGCAGAGACAAGGATACTGTGACACTGCTCCAAATCACTGAGGAACGTTTCTTTTTCATATCAGGATGAAAGACCACTTAAGATAGCTAATCAAATTATTAGTTGGAATTTGTCAGCCTGGTAGATATTGTCACACTTAAACCATATTTTTCTTTTGGGGGGGGAGGGGGAAATGCTGGTTTGCTGAGATTCCCCAAATTGTCAAGGTTGTTGAGGTATTTGCTCCTGTAACAGCTGTATCACAGTCATTGTGTAATGTCTGTGTTTGTCATCCTGCCAAAAGAAGTCAAACTGCAGCATTACTTATTTTGAGAAAGAAGGGGTTTAGGGGGGGGTGCTGTGTAAGGACACAAAGACAATCCTGTAACACTTTTGGGGGAGCAATAGGATTTTTGTGAGGACTGCTTCTGCCCAGCACAATAACTACCATATACTGCTCACGTCTGGTGGACAGTCTTACTCTCAGGTGCTTAAAAATAAGATGTGTTAGCATTTTGGGATTGAGATAATCTTTCAGCCAGACATTGAGCTGTACTGGGGTAGTAATGTACTCCACGGCCATACCTGCTTTCCAAATGAAGAATGGGGAAAAAAATTAAGTCTGTAATCTTGAGAGAAACATGGAATAATTTGAATATATAGCCTAAACTTCACAGGTAGAAGATGAGTTTACCACTCCTCACTTGCCTGCCCAAAGCAGTGTGGCCCAGGTTCAGATGAGTCCAATAGTGAGCATGTTGCTGTGAGCAATTTCAGGAAAAATACCAGGAAACTTTGGTGCCATCATTGTATCACTCTTGAAAGATGAAGAAGGCTGGAATGGAGCTGACACTGTTCAGTATTGTTCAAGAAAATCACAGATTGGCCTGAATAACATGGTAATCATAGTTTGAGTCACCTGCAAAATAACAGTAAACATTTTGTTATATGTGTTTTAAAAATTAATAGACCTGATACTTAAAGTGGATTTAAAAAATAATTGAGGCCATAAAATACCAACTGAGAGCTGTTAAGATTATTTAAGAAAGTAAAACAACAATAGGATTGGAATTCATAGTTTTTCTGGAGCTGAAGTCAGCATACTGTTTTGTCTGTATTGTGTGTGGGCTATACAAAACTTTGTGTCTAAGAAGAAGAAATAGTCTCTTATATAGTCTAATCTTTGCTTTTGTCTGCATATTATTTTAGTAAATTACATTTTTGTTAAAAGATAAGAACAAGGAAACTGATGGGTATCTTACTTGTATTCTGGAGAGAGTAGTATTATTTTCATTAGTGACAACATGACAGTTTGCTCCTATAAAAATGCTTTTCATCTATGCTCTTCAAAGTGGGATTATTATTCTAATCCTTGTGTTATGGCTGGTGAAACTGAGTCACTGTGTAGTTCTCTCTTTTTCCAAGGCTGTGTAGCATGCAAGTGACAGATCTTCCAATAAAGGTACTGAAATGAACTCTCTCAATTGGGTTAAAAACAACAGTATCAGCAGCAGCAAAACATCTTGGAAGTCGAGGATGAGATGAAATCTCTAACTGGAAATCGCTATGTTAACACATCAGATCAGGTTGAGACTTTGTCACAAGCAAAGTGAGTTAGGGAATAAGATGGAGTACAGTGATGATTCACTGGTGAAATAAAGCCCTTCAAAACAGCCCTGTCACTTGTTAAGTAACCCAGAAACATTTTAGCTACCAGTTTGATCAAGAGATACAGTTTGAAGGATCACGTATTTAGAGAACGTTTGTCTGTCCCAGTCAAGGTGCCTGAAAGTTACGTTATGTGCAAGCCAGAGCAGTGGCCGTAGGTTGCACCCAAGACAACTGAGAGAGATTCACCATCACCAACAGAGGGGCTGATTGTCCTCTGGAGATATACCTCATTCTCTCCACTGACTGTGCAGTGAGAGTGACGGATTTTGCCATAATTATCTAGCCTCTTGACGACCAATAGTCAGGAGAGATGGTTGCTTCAGGAAAAGAATGTCTCTGAGCCACTTTTGAAGTTAGAAACTTAGCACTTATGTCTTGTTGCCAAACTGCTTCAGTTTACGAGCTACAAGATATTAGTGGAAATTCAGATTTCTTCAAAGTTTTGAATGGATGAGGTCTGGAATATATGTTGGAAAGTAAAGAGTGCTAATGTAAGTCAAGATAGCTAAAGGCCATGTGGCTGACTAAATAGGTGTTAGCATGCAGATAAAAATATTTTCATCAATTAAAAAGAAGATGAATTACATTTAGAGTTGCAACTGTTCATTAAGTGTTTCTTGATGTTGTGTCATTCATATTTAGAAGTTAGGTGCTTGAGAACTCAAGAAGAATGTTTGCTTCAGATGTTTCCCAAGGCAGCTGGACAGGCAAGTAATGCTCTGATGGCTGCCATCCTCTATAAACCAGTGTATCCCCTTTGTGAATAACACCTGATTCTGAGTTGTTTTATTGTCTTTTAGGTCACTTTCAAAAATCAGATGTGCAGGGAGGTGTTGGAGGTGACAGAAATGCTTCATGGAGTTAGGTTTAAGGCAAGAAGAGATAACCAGGTAGCGTAACTGGGCTCTGCCTAATACAGACCATGGGATTTCATGTAGTCAGTTGTGTGTTGAGCCCTAGCTGTAACTGCTCAGAGTGTCTTCCAGCAACGAGCTTTTGTTTGCCAACACCAAGAAATGGAAAATATACCTATATCCTCAGTAGCTTGTTCTCTGAATTATTGAAATCTTATTACTAATAAGATACACAGTAAACAGCAATATAGGATTGCAACAAATCTCAAGTAATTGAAATTTTTCTTAAAGAGACTTAAAAATCATACTTTTAGATAGCACTCTAATTAATTTTGCTTCAAGTAACTACTAAAATTTTTAAGTAAGAGGAACTGGGAGAAATTTTTCTTTTCTGTATGTAAGTGTAAATACAGCTTTCTGTATTTCTTTCTTTGCCAGCCTTTAGTTTATCTTGGAATTTTTTTTGCTTCTCTGTAGTGAATTCTGTGTTTTTCATGTGGATATTCTGAAACCAGAAAAGGGAAAGCATTTTTTAAATTGAGAAAATGTTATTACATAACTACAAAAAATTGGCAGAGAACTTCAGAGAAAATATTCCATCTGCCACTACTTTTAATTAAATCAAAAGCTCAGAACAGAAACAATCAAACATGCACAAACACAAAATTCAGTCAAAATTCAGACTTGTACACTCAGAGTTATTTTTATTGTAAAAGAAAATGACCCCCAAATGTTTTTGTTCCCTTTTATCTACTATGTGTTGTATTATTGTATAAACCAGAAGATTTTTAAAGTAAATAACTCTTTTCCAAACCACACTATTCTTGTTTATTTATGTTTTAAAAGTCTGCATATTATATTGTGTAGCCCTCGAGCCATTTTAGTTAGTATTGAAATCCTGATTAGCCTTTTTTTACCACTGTTTTTTCTTCTATTTTCCTAGAATAGAATTTTTGGATGGTTGTTTAACTGATGAAGAGATACATATTGGCACTATCTTTAGTGGCATCAAATGAATGAAGAAAGTTCTTTGTGAGTGTGGGTGTAGGACAAGCAGATCGTTAATAGTTCTCTCCAAACTGACCAGGAGTTTATTTCTTAAGACAGCTAAGATGTCTACTGAAGTCTGTTTGAATTAGAGATGGCAATAAATTAATAGGCATTTTAAGTTATGATGAGAGGAAAACAAAATGTGTGTTGTTATCTGGCATTAAACAGGTAGGAAATGAAACCTGATGGCTGTTAGAACAGTTCCCACACTTGGAAAATATTTAGGAAATTTATTAACTATGCATATCCCACACTCACTTCATGATCTACCATTTTTAATGCCTTCTGTATGCAATTCATCACCATCATTGTAAGTATGCTTTCTTTTATTCCCTTTTTCTTTTCTGCTTCCGTGTATGCATACACAGAAACATGTATATTATTTCTATTTCCTAAAAACAATAGTAATTCAGAAAAAAACCCTATAGTTACTATTTGTGCATGGCAAATACACTGCAAACTGTGTTCAGTTCTCAGAATGTAAATATTTTTTTTTCTGTTCATAACTTGACAGATAAAAATAAATACTGTGATACCTCTGCAAAACCTTGGTAAAGGATAACTCACCTTTTAAAGAAAACAGTCTACATGTGCATTTGTGTTGTGTAGATGCCTAGGCTGAGAACTCTGAAGTTTTTGGTTTATTGCCAGTCACAGACTGTTATGCTGAAGATCCAAGCAATAGTCTTAGTTTCCCCAGATATCACATCCTGTGTCTGTGATGATGGAGGGATCTCTCAGTGTGTTAGTTGCCTCCTTATAGAGTTGCCTTTGTGGATATGTGATAGGATTTGTTGTAAACATACTGGGAATCATAGAATAGTTTGGGTTGGAAAGGACCTTTAAAGGCCATCTAGTCTAACCATACTGCAATAAGCAGGGACATTTTTAATTAGATCAGGTCACTCAGAGCCCTGTCCAACCTGACTTTGATTGTCTCCAGGGATAACTTCTGTTCCCTTGCTTCAGTTTTACCTGCATTCAACACCTTACAGTATCGGGCTTAAGGAATATATGAAGCATTACTGCCAGAAACCAACACCACAGTGTTCAACCTTCAGAAACAAGATGGTGTAACTCTTCTCCCATTTCTTGGGATGCTGTTGGTTTGAGTCTAGTGCTGTGTTCAAACTGACATGGCTACAGCAGATAATGTGAAGCAATGCTGCCTGCTATGTCAGTGTGTCCTGAGGTAGCGTCTGTCTTAGATGTAAACAAGCTGATGCTTCTGGGCTAGGTCTGTTTTTGTGTCCTTTCTTGGGAGACATTCTTGTACTGTGGTTGAGAAACGTGTGTGCAGTTTCCCTGTGGTTCTCCTTTTCCTGAGAATGTTGCGTGAGGTAAAACTGTGCATGATAATACCGGGTCTGATGGCCTCTGTGTGGGCCACACTGCTGGTACCAGTTGCTCAGCCTGCAGTTGACAACACCCACACCTCCCCTTTACTTCCAGACCTGTCTCTGCAGCCATGGGGAATTTGAGTTGTCTCAGGCCTTGTGTCTCACTGGTCAGTGGCTGGATGAGTGCCATGCATTGAGGGTGCACGCTCATCCCTCTTTGGTCAATATTAAGACTGTTGGCAACTGTGCAGTTAGGTCTTCCTTTCTTATTGCTTTGGCTCACCTGCTGCAAAGGAAGTGTTATCCTCTGGTTTATTGAGTTTCACTTGACTGTCACATGCTAGATGAAGACTTATTTCTTATCACATCTCATAGCAATCATATCTTTGAAGAATTTTTTGCAGTTTTGCCACACATTAATAAACCCAATTCCCAATGGGACTTGGACCTAATATTTTCCATGTTTGTGTAAAATCAGTTTTTCAGTCCATGGCAATCTACTGTCTGTTGCATATATTCAAGAAGGTGTCAGTCTTGAAGTGAGTTCTGTTGTCCTGAGAATAACTAGAAAGAAAAGTGAACAGAGTAAGATGGATATAATTAAAACCCTAGCAATCTTAAAACAAGTATAATTTTAAGAAAAAGGTGGTTTGAATAATTTCCTGCAGTGTATTTACATCAGCATATGTCTAATGCAGCTGAAAAAAATAAAGAGCATTCCAGCTTTGTACCAGAAAGATAAGTGCGAATTTTGGGTTCTTTTTTGTATTTGGCTCTTTCCCTCATGCTTTTAGTGTATCAGATTATTCTGTAATATTTGAAAAGCTGAAGAACACTCTACTGGAATAAGCTGTAAACCACTAGCAATATAAATGTACTTGATATATGAGGAAAGAAGAGAGATGCAACTTTTCATAAGGTTAGTAAAATGAAAAGATGACCTTACAGCAATTTAGAAATTCATAAGGTACCAGTGAAGTTTTAAGTTCTGACAAGTTGATTACTGTTAGTGAGGGAGAAAAAACCTCTGGTAGTTACTTTGGAAAAAGAAATTACAAGATTTTTCAGTCACAAAATTAAAAGCCGTTTCCCTAAAAGACGCTGAGATTTAATTTAAAATTTGAACCTTTGAGATATGTACTAATGACCTCTGTTCCCCATACGTTGAGACAGGGTAATAAACAGGATTGTAAATTACATGCCAAATGATTATGGATGAAATCATAGTGAACAGAAGGCTCATGTCAGTTACGGCCTGGGACTTCTGTACAACTCCGATACCCACCTTAGGTCCTCATCTGCTGTCATGGATGTGCCTCTGCTGTTCTGGGGACATTGTGGTGAGTGGTGTGAGCCAACTGGCTGCTCGATTTTATTTTCTCAGAGTAAAATGAATAGACTGTAGGCTAACATAAGCAAGAATATTTATACACATAGTGATCTAATGACACCGAGATGTAAGGAAAAGCTGAGAAATAGCACTGTGTTTCCCTAAGATTTCTGTTAAAGGGTATAATGATAAAAATGAGAAAACTAATCACAGATCTCAAATTAATTTCGAAGACAGGAAAAATTCAAGCCCCATATCCTTTAGAAAAATATCTTTAATGTAGAGCTTGTTTTTAATTGAGCTGATGTTCAACCAAAAGTATTTAAATATTAAAAAACACCTATATTTATGTTACCTGAATCAGTGGCCGATATGGAATTTAAATTAGTTAATTTCACAGATTTTAATAACAAAAAATTGCCTCTGCATTTCTGAATCTTTCAGGAATATGTAGCTTATTCATAATGATACAGAGATTTGTGCTGGGGTATCTCAACAATGATGAGAGCAAGGAAGGGTGTAATTCTCCAGATAATGAGAAAGCTCTTCATCTTTGATTAACTGAGGAGGTCCAAAATTGTTTTTTCAGAATGAAGAACAACTAGCTTCAGAAATGTTTTGTATACCTGTTCAGGGATAACGCTATATGCTAAAAATAAACAAATCCCACTGGATCATACTGTTTAGATCTTTCACTCAGCTGGAGTGTCTCACTGGTGGATTGAGTGTGGATTTTTTATTTGCTCCTTTGGAACTGGTTCTATACTTCTGAGGAATTCTCTGGCAGATACAGGGTCATTTATAAAGTCATGGTTGCAGTTATTCTTCTGCATTAGGTCCTGTTTGCAATTATTTACATATATTTAAGGAAATCCATAAAGGATATGAGGGGAGCCTGTGGAATATAATGTTCCCATGACATTGAAAGAGATAGCATTAGATAACTTGGTACTGATTCAGTGTTAAAAGGCTTTGGTGATAGACTTTAACTCTTACAAATACATTGGGTATTTAAACACCACCTAGAAAGTTCAGCAGGTCTCATCCCACATACAGTAAGTGTATGGTTAATGTTATTTGTTTTACAGTTTGTCCTTTCTGGCAAAGATACATATCTTTTTATATTAATAAAAACTATTTATAGGTCAGACGTATGAATGATACCACTGACTGTCTTGTACAGCAACTAAATCCCAGTTTTGGCCACATGCAAGAAATTTTAGGTCCTGCTTATTCCCTATATTTCTTTCATTCATGCATAGTCTTGTAGGGAATGTCTGTATAGATTTGTGAATACCTTATCCTTTCTGTCTTGTTTGATCCTCTTCTGCATATCTCTGAATTTCCTGGTTTTAGGCTGTGATTCTTGACAGTTTTCTTGTGTCCCTGAATTTCATCAGTTGTGGGATAAGTCTAGTGATGTTTACCTCTGTGTGAAAAGCTTTGTATTCTTCTGTTGAAAAATGCCTTGTGAGAGCAAGGCATTATTATTTACAAATTTAACTCCTGGCAGCTTTGAGTGGTACCACCAGAATGCTAAAAGACCTGTAAATCTATTGTCCATTCCAATACATTTTCAGAAGGTAAAACAAGCAAGGAAAAGCAGCAGAGCGTGAAGACAGGAAAACTACTGGCACAGCATGGCAGGCTGGGATGGCAAATGCAACTCTCCTTCTTGCTTAAAACAAGAGGGCATCTTGTGCCTGAGCAAGTTGATGTAAAGTAGGCCTAGGGGAGTCAAGTAGAGAAACAGCAGATACAGACAGCAATAAGACACTCTTTGGAGCAACAACAAAACAGATGGTTCAATGGCCCCCTGTCCACTCCAGAGAATATACAATTACTTACAGGACAAAGCCCATCTGGTGCTATAATAATCTGAGAATTCATCATGGCTAAAACTGCAGTAGGCTTTTTGCCAGCTGTTTAAATTAACTTGATCAGTCCCCTCTATAAACCTATCTAAAAGAATTCAATCCTCTCCCCCCTTTAACCTGCTGTAATAGTTTCACATCTTGCCTCGTGATCAGAAAAACAGAAGAAACCTGTGCCACCTGTTAGCTTTGGGAAGGATAGCCTGTACCTATTGGAAACTGCTGCAAATGAAGTGAGTCATAAAGTTTTAGAGGCCACCCTGTAAACTTGTTTGAAATTTTGGCACTGTGACTGATTGTCCAAGGCAAGACAGATAAAGGAGATAGCATGTAAAGCTGTATAAAAGTATATCTCATCATGAAAGAACAGTATTTCCAAGATGCTAAGACAAGGACTTGTACTGCACTCAAATGGAGCAGGTGATTGTGCTATAAATAGGAGTTTGTAGAGGTAGAAGGAGAAAACAATATAGCCATACTGGGACAGACTGCAGATTTGGGAAGTGTGGAACAGCAGTGGCATTTTTTAATATTCAGAGTCCATGAAGTCATGGCTTTCTACCTTTTGCAGTCACATCTGAACAACAAGATGCACACAGAAGTCTCTCAGCTCAGGGCGGGGGCCAATTTTCTGTGTATGTTAAAGGCCGTGTGAGGCATGTGGTCATGTTAAACTGGGCCCTGGGTGTTTATATGGCAAGACTGAGGGTAGAATGCAGGGCAAGAGTAAAAGGTGCTCAAATTCAAGCTGCAGTCTCCTGGAAGTATCCTTGGAAAGTATCCTAAGCACTTATTTCTTAAGTTCTTTCATGCACATTGTGTCAATTTGGAGGAGTCTCTGGGTCAAGTAATATTTACAGTTAATTCCTTACTAAATTTTATTCTCTGTGGACATTATTGCCATTTTCAGCGTTGATCTGATTTTATCTTTTGTAGGAGCCCAGCTGGCTTCAATATGCTGTTGGCTTACAGAAATCCATTCAGCCTTTTTAGCCACTTACTTTAACTATCAAAAAGGCATGATTGCTACCTGCAGGTGATAAAGGGAAAGGAGAGGAGTGGAATGAAGAGACATATATGAATATAAAACTCGTCTGTCTGCATATGAAACCAATACTGTCCTAAGGATAAAACAAAAGCTTTTTCCTCAGTCAGGCATCCAGTCTTGTGAAATGAATGCATCCTCTAAACATCTTTCTAATTCAATCTCTATCATTTTCATACCTGCACTGCAGCTAAGATTTTGGTAACCAGCTGCCTAAGAAAAATGTAGAGGTGTTGCAATATGTTTTCAGAATCTGGAATAGGTTTCAGGCTGTCACTGGCTCAATTTCAGGCTTTTTGACAAGCTATAACGTGTCCTTCTTGGAACAACTGACAACTTTGCAGGCAGAAGCTGTGCAAATAGCCTGAAAAATGGACAGCTATTATTTAAAAAATATTACTAAGAATAAGAAAACGAAAACTAAAATGTGCAGGTGTTCTTATTTTGTGTGCTGTTTTTCAGATTAGTAAATATAATTTTTGTAATTCTACCTGGTGGCAGAATTCTAAGTAAAGACTGTAAAACTGTGACTACCTTAGCATTTGCTAAGAGAGGAGCATATGCCATTTATCTTATGGGAATATACAGTGAGCTGGTATGCCAGATGACACAAAGAAAGGAAATATAATTAAATATCATATTAACTGTCACAGTGCAGTCATAACATCTAGGTGCTTTGATAATAATAAAAGGTGCTGCTACTGCATGGGAATTTGACACTGCTTCCAGAAGGTCCTCATCTTGGTACTTTTTGCATTTTTCATCACCATGACCTGAAAAATGACCTGAAAGCATCTCACTGATTCTACATTCTTTTTTCTTTTAAAATATATAGCATACGAATTTTCTTTCAAAAAGTTATAATTTTATCTTGTAGTTAAAATGTTGCCTGGTTTACCTGGTCCTAGTGTGGTTCTTGCAACTCTGTGTGCGTGTATCAGTGTCTGTCACTGATGGGCTTTGTTGCCCCAACAGCCCCACTTCCAGCCTTGCTTACACAGAAGTTATCAGGTGTCACTGAGGTACAGATGTGCCCTCAGCTTTCTTCTGCTTCAGCACTTCAGGTGTATGCTTTTTCAGTATGTCTTAAGAGGGTTGATAATTCCCTCTGCAGCGGCTGTGTACAGGAATCTACACCATCCTATGTCCCCAAGCAAGCCACAGTAGTGGGAGCAACACATAAGGATGTACCCAGAGATGGATTTTATCCAATTAAGACCCAGGTGTAACTGAGAGATTCAATGATGCATGAGGTTTTCATGGGCTGTGAGCATACAATTGAATTTTATCTGAATTGACTACTGTGCAAACATCCCCAAACCCAAACCTAATGACTGTGGAAGGTATTAACCTCTATCAGTACTGTACATGACACCTTGGCATCCTCTGTGTTTACAGTTCGTAGTGAGCGCTTCATTAAGATTTCTGTGTGTGCTTGCCATTACTGCAACACTGCAGGGACAGATTAGAATAATATGAAATGTTTATAAATCACATTTAGGAATTTAAACACTGAGCACAAAATTGCTACTTTCAGGTGGGAGAAAATAAGATTTCAAAGCAGTTATAGGAAGTTTAACATATCTGGTCTTTTGTTGTTTCAATTCAATACCAGGTGTTTCTGTATGTAATGATGATGGGAAAGCAGTTTTTATCTACTATTGAGCAACTGGAAAAATTTTTTTTTTCCTCTCATAATCATTTCCTCTGAAGTAACATCACTTATTTGGCTTATTTTTACTCCATAATGTTAAAAATTATATATATATATCTATTTAATTTGATTAATTTGAGGAAGGTCTTAAGGTGCATATGTTATTCTGTGTCCTTAGACCATGTGTTATTCTTGGCAGAATTTTAAAGAGCTGACAAGCACCTATTTTCACCCTTTCAAGTTTAAAGTCACGGAAGTATTTTTTAGCACCTTCATATTGCTTAAAACTTCCATAAATTTTTATAACTATCATTTTTATTTGAACATGAAGAGAAGGCAACACAAAGATGGAAATATGCTGTCATTAAAATTTCATTTAAGCTCCATGTCATTGTTATTTAGCTAATTACATGATGCATAATACTGTGCATCACATGAGATGTAAGAACTGCTCTGCTGGAAGCACGCAGTATTGGCTGGGCTGGATGAATGGGTGAGAGAAGCTCTGAAGCTGCACTGAAGTTGCTGTTCCACTTTGTTACTGAAGTGAGGACTTAACGTACTTAGACAAGGCCATTTTCCTAGACCATGGTCACCCTGTCTGAAAGGTAAAAAGAAACTGTTTGAAGGACCTCCTTCTGTTTTGGAATAATAGAAGGTATTACCTGCACAACCTTCCTGATTTTTTCATAGCCTTTGACCATCACAACTACAAAGGCTCTGCTGTCACAGTTGTTGAAAGGCTTTTAGGCACCTGTCTTCTGAAAATTTCAGATTGCTCTGAATGGTCAGGGTTGCTCAGATGACTAGGATATCATATTTCTGAAGTGCTCAGAGTGACATGGCATTTTGACAAGTCCCAGTTTTCCTATAATTTCTATGAAAGCTTGCTGCTGCTGCGGATTTGAAGTGGCTCAAGTGTCATCTCTGGGGAAAAAAAACCAAACAAAACCAGACAAACTTTTGGATACCTGAGACCCTTTGTCTGTCTTCCATTCTGAGATAAAATATGGATCTGTGTGTGACAAGCATATCAAGACATGCACACATATTGAAAAAGGGCAGTAAATAGTGTGATGCAACATGTAACTTTTGGTAAGTGGTCTAGCTATATTTCCAAGGGCAAATCCTGCTCCAGAGATAGAGCAGAAGGAGCATACATCATTTTTATGTACCTGTTATGTGCATAACAATGCTAAACCAGTGTTCTATTATGAGAAGTGTGACCTTATGTATCTTCTAGAACCTGAATAACGGGCTCCATAGAGATAGTGTTCCCAAGACACAAAGCTGTTGAAGGTTTGTTCCTTTTCCTTTGCCTCAACAGTTTCGTAGCAACTGAGAAAGGTGCTCCTATTGTATGAAGCATGCAAGGGATTAATTTCAAATACAGGTCATGTTTAGTGTACAGACTTGAGTGAGAAATATTCTTTTATAATGTCACAGAAATGCTAAAAGTAATGGGAGTCAGTTCACTCAGTTTTGAGACGGGGAATGGGATTAACCTTTGCTGTAACTGCTGTCATATACTGAAGATGCTTCTGACTGCATGTATTCCAAGTACATTTTCAGTTCTGGTGAGACTAGTGTTATCTGTTCCTAGACCTGCATACCAAGAAAGAGACATGATTCAAGTTCAACTTCAAGAGTTTAAGCTAATGTTCAGGCTGATACTAATGTATCTAGCATTAATATTCATGAAATGAGTGCAGTAAAGGAGTGGGCCCAAGACTTACTGATATAATAAATATTCTAATGAAGATAAATATTCTGTGAAAGTTGATCAGTTAGTCTGAAGACACCCCATGGCTTGTGTCTGGCTTTTGCATTATTAATTATTTAACTGAAAAGGAATCAAAAGATTCAGGAGACTGGGAATGGTTATTTTTGTCACCCATGTTCATCTCTCCGTTGTTAATTGTGTTGTACGGAAAAAGTAGAGCTCTAATAGGATTTAAAGGCAACATAAATGTGTGTCAGAATTTACAATGGTCCTTGGAGAGAAACAAAACCAATATTTTTGGTGTTCCTCTGAGTGACATAAATGAAATCAGGCACTAAGCGCAAGTGTTGCATGCAAAAATGTGCTCTAAGACACTGAGAAATAGATAAGCAGATTGTTTACATCTGGGCTGTGTCTTGGGAAGGCCTTAATCAAATCATCTCAGATTTACATTGCACAGTCATCCTCTGTCACTGGTAGCGTCAGAATTTTCTGGCCTTTTTAATTCAACACATGGTGTGGCAGACAGTTGTTCTGGCACAGTCTGTCTGGTGCTCTTCCATGTAATGCAGAACAGGATTGTGATCAGTTGCTAAACATTCTTAACTCCGCCTTCTTTATTGCTTTCTGCCTCTGCTTGGTGGGATCACACGGCAGATCACAGTAGTTAATTCTTCTAGATGCCTGTCACAGCACCAACACATGGGCCTCTTGTGTTAGAGGTTGCTACAAAACAGAGAGCTCTCCCTCAGGGGCTCGTCAGAGGTTGCTCATTTCACAGAGGCTATAAAAATTAATACATACTTGATAACCACTTCATATGAGATGACAAGACATGAAGAAAAACCCTCCATCACCTTAAAACAACCTTCAACAAATAAGTTCTGTCTTGTTTTCACAGTAGCAACTACTGAAGGCACGTCTGACACCTGGTGCATGTAGTTGCAATTTGATTTGATACTCTTCCTGTCCCTTGCTTACCTTGTTGGTCACAAACAGTTCTTGCAAATGTCCATTCCAATTTGCTTTCAAGCAGAATGGTGTTTATTAAATGATTGTGCCTACACCTTTCCTAATTCTAACATCTTTTGTAGATCAGACACAAATGAGGAGGGATTCAAAAGACACAGAAGATTGGAGGGAAGCTGTTCCCAGGTGTTTGCATAGCAGCTCTGTGATATATAACAGCACTTGTTCTGTGGCTCCCAGGGTGGGGAGGCACAGCCAGGGAGCCACTTCCCTGTCTGACGCTGCCACAGCACTTGGAGGTTTCCCCAAGAGATTGATATAGCAGGGTTCACTAAGAGAGTGTAGGGTGTTGAACTGAGCCAGCTGTGAGGTGGCCCAAAATGGCAAACCAGTTTCACAGCAACAAACTGTGGCCATCACACAGTAGTTACACTGAGGCCATAGAATCCTAGCAGAGCCCTCGTGTACTGGGCACTGTACTGGAACTACAAGCTGTACTGTTTACTGTCTCTTGGCCTTCACCTTTCCTTGCTGTTTTGCACTCCACAGAAAGGGTGTGGTTTTAACTTGATGTAAAACCACATGGATGATAGGTGGTAAGTAACAGCCTTAATGACTTAATGTGGCATTGCACAGCGAAATATCAAGACCTTTTCAGGAAGGGCAGACGTTTCCTGCTAAATGACTGAATTTTCGAACAAAAGGTATAACATTCTGGATGTTAACTTGATGTAGCTATTGCATTAAGTGCCACTCTTGCGCTTTTAACCATCTCACTGAGTGTTTTATGTAAATTTTAGCCCAATAAGTCTCCACAGGTCATTTGTCCTGAATGTATCTGGTGGACTTTGAACAGTGAATAATTGAATATTTTTTTTTAATGTTTAACTTAGTCTCAGAAGATGTGTCTGAGAAAGCATAGGCTGTAATTTATTTCAAATACAAATAAAATATTAATCCATTGCTGTCTGTGCTATTATTAACATTTGAAAGGAACTAAATCTCTATGTCTCAAAAGCTGCTAAGAACATCATTACTGGAACACTCAGTTATGGCCTTTTAATTTCATTTTTTACTAACTGGCTTGGATAATTGCAGCATACTCAGTGGGGTGGGTCAAGGCACTATTTCATTGGTATATGATGTTTGCATAGAAATCTTTACTTTAGTGCCTTTAAGTGCTCTGGAGAAATATTTTTAATAGAGTTCCTGAAAAGAAATATTCTTGCCTTACTTCCCTTTCCATCCTTCTCGTTTTTCCCTCTTTCCCCATTTATGTGGGTGCGTATGTACATTTTGGGTGAACCATTAACCTGTCCATGTGTTTGAAAAGTTTTCAAAAATCACTTTCCTATTGGTTTAAGGAGAAACAGCAAATTAGAAAGCACATCCTGACAGTGGGTGGTGCAGCAGGAGAGGGGATGCAGAAATATGGATTTGAAACACATCAATACATGTCAAAACATATATTAGTAAATCCTCAAGCTATAACCAAAGGCATTTTTTTCCTGCAGGACAGACTAAATTTCGGGTCAGTAAGATAGACAATTTAAAAAAGTGTTTGGGCTTTTTTTTTCTGTGGTATTCATTAAATGAATGCATGAAAAGTAATTTCAAGTCTTCACATAGAAACTTCTATTCAAAGAGAATAGATATCAATCAAAAATGAAAGGAACCCCTACATTCCGAGACAAATGTGATCATGTTTTAAGATGGGTGCAGAATGTCTAACCATCTGCTTTCCAGTGTTTGTACGATCACGTATTTGCAGAGGAAGGTCTCTTGAATCATTCTCAACCTTTTCTTAGAATGGAAACTCTTGAGAACCAGGTTCAGCTACCTGTGGAGAGCAGGCATATAGAGCTAGTTATAGAGACAGCCGTCCTCGTTCTTTGGTGCACACACAGTTGTTGTGGCTCAGGTGTGTGACGTTTTCCTTGTTGTCTAGCCCACAGCTTTACTGCTCATTCTGCTGACAGAGGTACTTTAGTTGTTTCCAGAAGTCAGTCTGGGAGTCTCTTTCCAGAACCCCATGGGTGAAGTTTCTTGGTTGGTTATCTATATATTTTGAATTCTGAATTTATCCCAGTGTCTACTCTCAAGTCTTACTTTTCTTTCAATGGCTGTGCTTTTCTCCCCTTTCACACTTTTCCCCATGCCTCTCAAGCATGCTTAATCTGGTCCCAGTGAACACAGGGAAGAAAAAAGCAAGAATGGTGCCCTCTCTGGATATTGCTCAGAGCTCTTTTAAGTTAAAACCCCCAACAGGTTCAAGATTAAAGTCCTCTATGCATGCTTTCACTGTTTCCTTTATTGTGTATCCCCACATAGTCCCTAAACACTCAGAACTGACTCTCTGGGTGTACAGAAAAGGATAATGAATCAGAAGCCTTTCTAAACAAATCTGCACACTTTTTACTAAAAATTTAAAGCAAAGTCTATTAATAATGTCACCAACCCTGTATTTCTACTGTTCTTAAGAGTATCTCATTAAACATCAGGAAACCCCTGAAATATTTCAATAATGTTGTTTATTGCAACATATGACTGCATATTAAAGTGTTTTATATTCCAGTTGATAAAGAAGCTTTTCAGCTATAACTTTAAAAGCCACTGGTAAATTTACAGAAAAACCTGTAAACATCAACACAGTGCTAAATTCTAATAAAAGATGAAGGAGCCTGGAAGCTGATAAGAGAGGTGGTGACTCAGAGAAGAAAGATAGTTCAGGCAAGAGTAAGCAGAGAGCATTGAGTCGTAAAGAAAGAGCCTAAACATTTTCAGGAAGTCTATGCAAATATTAAACCTGTGTATGAGAGTTTTAAATAACACAACTGGAACATATGTAGTACTAAGAACACCACAGATCTGGCATCAATTAGGGGATTAATCTTCATATAATTGTATGTATTGGCCCCTATATTTATGAAAGAAAGAAATCTTATGACTGAAAGTCTTCAGTGTATTATGTCTAAGACTGTGTTTTCCTTCTGTAGGTTTTACCACAGCTGTGAGGAAAAAAATATAACATTGTAAAACTAAACAAGAAGGGTGAGTAGACATTCAGGGGTGGGAAAAGGTGAGTTAATTCTTCCTCAGACTGCTGAACTCTCAAGTAATGGGTTGATTTTGGTAGTGGTGGGGTAAAGTGTGGTGTCAGGATGTGATATGTTAGTGCTTGTGTAGGTAGCTGAGGTACTGTGGTGGTTAGGTCCAGAAATGGCACAGGAAGAAGTTCTGGCATTTCCTTCCCTCACGCAAATCTCACTCTGACCTTCCTTACCCACTGCCCCATGCTCAAGTCACTTGGAAGCTGATACCACCTTTCATCCAAATTATAGGATGCTTTGTGATTTTAGAGGCTCATTGTGTATAATAGACATTTAACTGCTGCTATTGCCAAAAGGCATCTTCAGCACCATCTCAAAGAAATATTCCTTTCTTTGCTGTGGGCAGAGACCTGTGAAAGAAGGGGGCATTCCCTTGGCAACAAGTTGTAAGTAAGTACCTGTCTAGCTGAGGTTCAGATGTGCTAGGCTGCTCTCCTCTGTGGAAAAGGGTATAACCTGTAGCACATGGACTAGGAAAGTAAGTCAGCATCCTTTATCTCTGAGCCTTACAGAAACACATGTCTAGGCTGGTTTCTGACGGTTTCAGGAAAATTTGTTATCGCAATGTCCTTCCCATTGAATGGAAACTGTCCAAGTTTAATTGTTGTCTTTTTTAACTGAGCAGACACTACCCTGGCAGCAAAACACTGGGAGTCACATCCAATTTAGCATTTATGGTACAGCAATCTCACTACAACCAGAATTAAGGGTGTTCACAAAGGCAAGTTCACAAATTTAAAGTATTTTCCTTCTGTTTTAGTCTTTTGAATCACAGATGTACTTGCAGTGCTTTTTTTCCATCAAAACAAGTGAAAAAGAAGTAATAAAGGAAAAATATACTATTTTCGTGTGTAATGAACCAGCTTATATAAATATGGTGGGGAATTTGGTACTGTTCTTGTAGTACCCATTACTGGTACAGTGTAAGATAAAATGGTTTTTTAAAATAATTACTGAATTTTTCACAAACTGAAGAATCCTTGATTTATAAGCTTTGAATGTAAAGAGAGTCAGAGATTTTCATATCAGTGCAAAAACCATAATAACCTGGACCCCCTGGGGAAGTGTTTTATTTGTTTGGTGGGAGATTTTGTATGGAAAGTCTGTTTCTTACTTGAAACAAGGGGTTGTCAAAAAACTGAGATTCAGCTGTTACCTTTATATATGCTGTGAATATTAGAGTAATGTACGTATGCTACCTGTGGGACAAACTGACCTTTAAATAGAAGTACTCAAAATTTATTGTGAGCATCATATGTCTAAAAAGTTATGTAAAAATTCCGAAGGAGTGAAATGAAATATTAACTACTTTTAAGTTTGATGATTTATGCAATACTTTATTCGTATTTTTGTGTCAGAAAGAAACATTTCTGAATAGGAGTTGACTGGTTCCCAAATGGAAAAAAGAAGAGGTCACAGCTAATGTGTGATGTGAGTGAACAGAATGAGTGTTTATGCGGGTAATAATGAGCCAGAAATTTTAACCAAAGAATTATTTATTATTCTAAACTACTGCTTTAGATTGTTTTTATTTGGTGCATTTCACAGAACATGATGTTCAAGGTGTTCATCAATTGTTCAAGAGAGCAACAATGCATGATAGTAAAATCTATATATTTTACATAAACATATTTTTAGTGTGTATGTTAGCCCACGTGCATAAAGCATTGCACCCTTGAGATCCTTGCTTTCCAAGCTCAGCAGGCTTTCTTTTAACTTGCTTTGGTTGGAAAAATAGGAGCTCAATCAATTTATTTTCATGAAAAGAATTATCATTTCAGAAATTGGGGTTTGAAAGTCTCTAGATGACACAAATTCTTGAAATCCTTTAGCAGACAACTGTATAGTTTTTAACCATCAAGAGAAATATTACAATTGAATACACAGCACTACAAACTTAATGGAGTCAAAACTCACTTGTTTCACATACCTTTGAAACATAGCATAAATTTCCTACTGGACCTCATATAGCGTGATGCACTTTGCTAAAGCATCTACTGTGGTGGATCACCAAGAAATGAATGTTTCGTCAGGACAGCTTTGATTTTTAAAATTATTTCAAAATGCTTCGGTTTTATGTTGAGGCTATTTGTTTTTTAATAATGCATTTGTTTGAATTAATAGCATTTCTAAACAGAATAATTGCAAATGCATTGAAATGTTAGACGATTGATTTGATGAATGATAGGCAAATGATTTGAAAATTTCTGATTTTCTTCTCTTCCTGTCATCACTACTTCTACTTCTCCCATCTTCCCTTATTCATAAAAATTTTTAATTTAATTAAATCCACATTTCTTTAAGTTAAAAATAATTTGTGAAACAAAAATGCTTGTAAAGGCACACTAGCTATCAACTATGTTGTTAGTACACATTTATTAACATTTTACTGGTATTTGCACACAGTCCACTGCCTGATTGAAAATGTTAGTGAACATTGTATCACAAAATATTTGCTCTTTAATTCTCAAGAGTGTGATTTTTTTTTTTTTCAGACTCTGCCTGCTATTCAATTTATTTTGCAAGACTTCAAATTATTTTATAGAGATGTTATAATAAGTTTTGGTTCTGAATCTGAAATTCTTTCATTCACAGAACTTCTCTGAGTTTAATGGGAATTTTTCTACAGGAAAGATTCAAATCATTAAGAACACATATAGAAAAAAGAATTCTACTGCTGATGTTAAACTGAAGGCTATTGTCAAAATTACTCATGTTAACAGGCAAAACGCAGACCCAACAAAACAAAAAGCTGAAAACACGAACTTATTTTTGGATAGAAAAAGAACTTAATAAGTGCATAAACAAAACTGCCATCATTATTTTGCTTTAGGTTTCTCAGTTGCTGGATCATCTCCCACTTATATTTCTAACAATATATCAATTTGTCTGAATTACCATTGTACTCTCTGAAAGCTCTAGTTGCAGATTCTCAAAAGGACAGAGACCTATGCCTTTTCACTTCATGTTTCCATTTAGGCACAATTATCCTGAGTTATTTCATTTCTACACACTCTGTAGAGATTAATTTAAGTGGCAGTGTGCAAGCCTGTGCAAGTTTCCTGCCGCTGGGGAATCCAGATTTTAGTTGAGCTCCAGGACAGAAGATTGAGCCTAACTACCTTTAATTCCCCATGCTTCTCTTTTTTCCTCCTTATAACTCAAAAATAAATGATTTCTCTGGGAAAAAGCCACAAGCTTTTTGGCACTCAGATTCTTCCTCAAATACTAAATATAAAGGTAGTTCGTGCTTTGTAAGTAGCCGCATGGAAGAGTGCTTGAGACTCGTGTGGTTTGCTCAGAAATACGTAACTCTAAAAGCAGGTCTGGGCCTATATTCACATTGCCTAGCTAGCTTTATTTGAGTATTCACTTTAATTAAAGTGATTAGATTAGGAGCCCTCTCATGGTGGGGGTCTCTCTGTAGTCACTGAAGGGAGACAGACTTGGCTCTAGAAGTGTTGTTTGTCTTTGATGCTGTGGAATGGGAATAATCCAGCCAAGATGTGACCATTGGCTCACCACCTCGTGTGACACCTGGCTGTCACCCTTGTCTTGGAGCTGGGCCTTCCTCAGGGTGCTTGGGCCACACAATTCTTACTTCTGCTGATCACTGGACAAGCTTAGTTTTAAACTGTTTGCAATTCACTTTGGATATAAAAAGGAAGTAGTGGTGAATATATAAATTGTCTCAAAACTGATTTGCTCTTATTTCTTTCCCAAGGAGTGAGGAAAGCTGTGCATTTGACATTAAAAGTTTTGTGAAAGGTCAAAGGAATGTGGGAGGAATTTTAGTTAACATGATAACTGCTGATCCATGTAACATTCTTAGAGGTTCAGAGAGATTTGTTTCCTTCTGTTATTTTCTTTTCCCTATCGATTTCTTGTTCAAGCACTTGAAATACCAATTTAACTGATTTAATCCTGCTGTACTTGCAACATCTATGTGATGCCATAATATGGAGGGTGTGGATTACATCCGTAGGTATAGATAATTCCATTTACTGTGGATTTTCATGACTGCCCCTTGAGGTAAAGAAGCAGCCTTTGGTTTCTAGGCAGGGATAGTGAAAGAGGAATGCTGAAGCTAGAAGGAAGAAATGCAGAATCCTGAAATACCACAGTTTAGGTTTGAGACTGAAGTCACCACAGCATATTTTTTTCCTGCAAATTAGTTCTGCTGATTAACTGTAGCACACACATGAATAACATTTACATGTCCAGACCTCCATATGGTTGACTGTGCTGTTATTAGGCAATCTGGTTTTACCTCAGCTGTCACTCAGCTGTCACAAAATGTGCCAAGTCTGTACTAAGGCCTAGATCTTGGCTGGTTGTGCATGTGGGTGCCTAGAGATGTGCTGTTCTGCATCCTCTGGGCAGCAGGTAGCCTGGCTTCTCCTCTAAATGCTCAGCATTCCATGATACAAGCTCCCACAAGCACAGCACTCAGTGATCCTTGCTCCTTCCAGACCTTCCCCGTGGGTGCCACTCAGTAGAAGGACAGAGAGGGGAGCCATAAAATCACTTATATTAAAGACATTCTGGTGACTCATTCAGGTTACTTATACAGTTGGAGACAGGCAAAAAAAGAAAAAAAGGAAAAAAATCAAGGGATGGGTAGACACTTGATTTTAATGAGCATTTCATGTAGCATATTTTTGACACAGATTACATCTTGTTCTCCTGTTGCAGTTTATATCTTACAGCAAAAGAAGCATAGGAATCTGTGGATGTTCAGGTGTTGTCCCCTTACTCCTGAATAGTCTAGGTAGAAACATGGATGTTGTTTGCTGTTGTTTTGAGGGTGAGGTGTTATTACTTGGCTGTAAGTAGTCATAGTAACACAGCTTTCCCATGACTATTGAATGGTTGGTGCTGAAGGTTTTTTTAGTTCTGGCAAACTCTTTTTGTTTATTTTCCTTGTCAGAATTTGTTCCCCTCAGACTTTAAAACTAATTTGACAAGTTAGTCTATAATTTAATATGTCATAAACTGGAGGTGCTTCCACAATTTTGGTGCAGAATCTGTGTTGGTGCCTAATAGTTATATTTGCTCTGCCAAATTGTTTTAATGCCCTAAATTTGGGACATGCTTTTCAGCTGGTGTTGCTGGCCAAAGCTTCTTTTGGGCTCTTAAGGCATGTCTAAACAGATGGGCATGGACAGCTGTAAGCTTCCCTGTCCACTCTGTGAGCCAGCCAAAATCAAGCCAGCTCTGCTCTGGAAGTTGTAGAGCTGCATTTGTGAGATGCTGTGCCCAAGCATTTATCTACTGCCTCTCTGGCAGAGTGTCCAGGTCTGAGCTGGCTCTTGCCTGTCCATCCTGGAACGGGGACAGGGATATTCATGCCTGGCTCCATTCTTCATGTGTGTGTGTGTGCCCGAAGGAGTCAAACCCTGGCTCCTGTGGGGTGTGCAACTGACTTGACTTGACTGTTGGTGTGAGCAGAGGATAAAGGGTGGCCCTTTTGTGTGTTTCAAAGCAAAAGTGAAATAGTGAGTAGTGCTGGCTTTTTCTCTAAGCCCCTTGCCATGGCTGTCACCTTTAGGACCCCTCCCATGGAGGGGTGGTGTGGCAGTCCCCAGTTCCTCTTTGAGCACCTCGTTGGGTGGATTTGTTAGCTTTAAAATGCACCATCATTTCATAAACCTTTCCAGTGCCTGGCCTGAAACCACAAGTGCAGGAAGACATGCTGACTGCCATACTTGAAACAAGCTCATTTGAATGCCAAACACATTGTAAAGAGCATGTGCTGTCATGCACAAGGCTTCTCTATTCACAGTCTTTTCCCATTTTCCACATCTTTGTGTGCCTGCCATCTGCTGATGTGCCTTCTCTAATTTGGATTATAAGGTCCCTAGGATATCACTCTAACTTTTAATATCTTTCCTCTGAAACTTCATTGGTAGTTATAATAACAATAGCTAATCAGAAGAAATAAGACATTGACGAAAGCTTTTTTCTCAATGATCTGATATTTCTAGTTTGATTAGGTAGGCAGGCACAAAGCTTAGATAGAGGTACTTTCTGCTTCAAGGATAACTTGTGGTAGATGGTACTTCTGGGAACTTTCACAGAGGGCATGTCAACACACATGACTATAATACTCTCAGTTGAAGCATTAAGTGCTGTATAGCACAAAATGCTGCTGAGAGAAAGAAAGCATTCATTGCTGATACACAGAATTTGGTGCTGCTGCTGCTGTTTTTTGCTTTTACTGTCCCAGATGTTCAAAATGAAGCTTTTGGCTGTCAGCTCTGGGGAAATATTCAAAGGAGCAAAGAGCAGCTAGCTCTGTAACTCCCACCAAGCGTGAGCATGTGTAGAGAATGTAGATTGCATTGAGTAGAGTAATAAAAAAAGTCCAAACTATTTTCTGGGCTTCTGATTTTTGAATTTTTGCAGTGTGATGTAAAAGCCAGAAGGACACAAATAATTGTCTGCTTAAAGGATAAGGATCAGTCCATAGGTACTTTTCTCCATCTGGCTTCAGGAGGAATTGCTTATGCCATGTATATAGGCAGACCATGGACTATCTAATTAGGAGAGTCCAGAATTGCAGGATTCTGTATTATGTTTAATCTTGGATAATAAGAAGCAATACACCAAATGATCCTCTTGCAATTCAATGTCATGCTCATGAGTATGGAATTTATCCAAATCTATAATTTTTGGGAATCAGTGTTGGAAATTGAAACCAGGCAATAAAAACGTTTACTTTCCTCTGTTAACATTGGTTTCTATTTGCCTCCATATGAGCTAGAGAACTTGTTTTTTCTTTGCATTGTTTATATCTTAATAAAAAGGAAGCAAGAGCTGTCACTGGGTTTGATTTACACAGAGAGACTCCAGATGAGCATCAGATCTAGTGGAGCGTGTCCCATGTCACATAACCATCCGTCTCCTTTCTTTAGTGAGCTGGGTTTCTGCTTCCTTGGGATGTTAGATTTAAATCAGCAGGTGAGACAGGCACTGTTCATTTTGACTGTGGTTTTCTCCCTCCTGTATGATGGTGTCAATATCAGCTTTTCTTGGGCATTGCAGCAGCATATCAGCACAGGAGGCAAAACACTCAGGTCTGCTTTTAGTCTCAGTAGGTCTATTAGAGATAGAGAACAGAGTTGTCAGAGAAGCTGGATTGATTTCATAGCCTAAAAAGAAAGGAATCCTATTATGTCAGTTGGCACAGCTTTATAAACCTTGTTTTATGAGAATATTGTTTGGTTGTCTTTTTGCCATGCAGATTCTTAACCTGTCTGAAGTTTTCTGTATTCCCTAGTTCTTGATCCCAACACATCTGTTGAAGTTTTTTACATGTGTCCTCTACTAGTCTCCTTCAACAATTGTCTATGGGCTTTTTGTTTTCCTTCAGCCCGTTTGTTGCAATTTTTCAGGCTGACGGGCTTTGTGCATGTTCAGAAAGATTTGCTTTCAAATATGAAGTAGCCAAGTCTTTACTTACTGAACTTGAACTTGAAAAAATAGTTCACTTACCCATACAAAATTGCAAGCAAGCATTTGCTTTCAAAGCAATGTCCTTTTGTGGCTTTTTCTCATATGCTCATTAAGCGCTGTGAAGTGCCTAGGAATAGAAAAAGGGATTTAAGATGCTTTAAGAAAAGACAGCGTTCTTGTTCTGTTGTTATTCATTTGTACTTGTTAGTGTGTAGAGATCCCTTTCAGCCCCACTGGAATTGCTACCATCCAAATAAGTCGTAATAGACAACCCTTGTCCCAGAGATTTGCCAGGCTAAAGAAATCATGGGCAATGGTCCAGAGAAAGGGACAGCAGAGAAATGGAATTACTTGGCTGAGGGCACCTAGGATTTACTGTGATCTGAAGAAGAGGGAAATGTGTGCTTCTGCCTGTGCCAGGGCTCTGTATAATACTGTAAGCCTGCTCCATTATTTTAGTGCAGAGCTGAACCCCCCTGCCCTCATTAAGGAGCCACTCATGGGGGATGTTAGTTGCAGAAATTAATATGTCTTTTTTCTTAATTTTATTATTTTAACATTAAATTTCCTCCCAAAATGATATTTTAAAAGCTAATTCTTAAATTCTGGGCTGCCTGATTCACCTTGAGGAATTGAGTTCTTTGCAGAGGATTTTTGGATTAGTAGATTTTTGTGACTGAATCAAAGTAGGGTATGTATTCCAGTGTCCCAGGACTAGGCTCCATTTATGAAGCCACATGCTTTGTTAGATAGAACTGGACCAGTGGGCAGAAAATGCCTTTCAGCATTGGGCAGGATGATTCTCCTCCTTATGCCAGGCTGTAGAAGGTTGCTATCTTTGCTGCAATCTGCCAACACATGGAATTTTGTTGCTGAATGAGTAATGAAAAAGAAAACCAAACAATTTTACACTTATTTCTTGTTATTGCAGGAGCACTTTGTCCTCTGAATCTCTTTACAGAGAGTGTAGGAATTACAAGGGTAAAATGTGGATGGCTATACAAAATATATTTATTTGAGAGGCCTGTGTGTGTGTTTGAATACAAATTAGAAATGACAGTAAGAAGAAAATTCCCTATCCCTTCGCTAAGATTATTGAAAATCCAAGCAGGACAAGATATTTCCATGCTCAGTTTCATGAAATTCATATGTTAAGGTCTATCCCGGAAAAAAATAGGACTAAAACCACCAGGCTTTTGTTAGTGGAAAACTGGTATTTATTTTGTATAGAAATAAAATACTTGAGCACCATGAAAGCCTGGAATTCAGAAGCACAAAGTCATCAAATTCCCTTTGCTATCAAAGGAAAGCTGATACACAAATAATTTTAACTGCTAATCTGCTAAGGATGCTGAGTTTCCTGTTCATATTCTTTGGTCTACAAATAAGAGTGTGAAAGGCAACACGGCCAGTGGAGATACCATTGCCTATCACTTGGCAAACACATGATTATTGAACAAACACAGATATCCCCCCAAAACATAGGCTCTCTGTGTGCTCAGACAGTGGAGTAGAGGAAGATGGGTGAATTACCTGACTCTCTGGGAGCCAGAGATAACAGAAGTGCTGATGCTACGTCAGCACTTCTGAGCACCCAACAGGTCTGCTCTTCTTCAGAGTGATGCTGCTCTGTACCATGCACCGAGTCCATTTAGAGGTCATTGTCACGACCTCTCAAAAACAAAGCAGAACGAGAATTTTTTGTTTGCACGTTTGCACATGATTGTATTTGTGCACAAATGCAGTGGCAGACAGTGTTATGCCTCATTCTCTTTGAAGTTACAATGAAATGAAACATAGATGTGAGGAGGTGATTGCACTCACTCATGTATCTTGTCTGTAATAGCTATGACTGGGATGACTAGCAAACAGAACTTGCTCAGGTGCCCTTATTCCTGGAGGAACACAGAAATTGCCTTGTTAAGTGTGCTTAGAGTAATACTTCCCTGATCAGTACCAATTCTTCAAAGTGAAATAGTATCAAAGTTTACTGTACTTAAGTAACTGATTTTTGATTGCCTTAAAAATCTAAAGAAAAACTGAATTAATTTTTCAGTTGAGCTCCAAAACCAGATCAAATTCAGAGAAAAGATGGGTTTTTATGGCTTTCAAACAAAGGGGCATTTTGAAAATATGAGGTAAAAATGTTTTAACCTTTTTAAAATGCAATTATATTACAGCTCTATATTTCACCCAGGTAAACTTGAATTTGTGAATATCTATTTACATCAGCTGCTCAGGTCAGATCAGGTAAGCTTTGTGCTGTATGGCTAAGTTATTTGGATGAAAAATTTCACTAAATCTCGAAGAAAACAAATTAAACCCTAAGAATATCACCCCTAACCTTCTGCTTCTAGCTACTACTTTCATTTTGAGACAAGACAGTAGTTTATTCAGCTTTTCTATCACTTGTCTCTAGGCCAAAAATTTCTACATTTTTTCTAAATAAACGTGGAGATAGTAATTTTACTATCAGGTTGAATGCTTTATATAGCTCTTCTAGACTTGCTGACATAATGATGTCTTGTGGCAATACTTTTCCAAGATTAGTACTGTAGAATGTAAAAAATTATGTTCTTTCTATAGATTTTCTTGTTTCTGTGAGCAGTGCTTTAGAGATTTAAAAACTGCTATTGGATTTGCCTATAAAGATAACGAGTTTTGTTCCTGTGGCACCAAGTGTGAAAGTATATTCATTGTTTATACACAGACAGTAGAGCTAGAAATGACAACTTTCAAGTGTTGACAAAAGCAAAATATTTGTACTTTCCCTGGCAAATGAGGGCATATCAATAAGTTTTGACTTAATCTCACAGTACTATATGTTCATATAAGTATTTTCTGAGCCTTGCACAGGAGCTGTTGTGTCAATCATCACAAAA